>NW_026593030.1:0-10018 GCF_907164565.1 Psammomys obesus | reverse complement strand
ATCCATAGTGAAGGAAGGAACAGATGCTCCAAAAGTTGACTTCTGACCTCTAGATACTCATGGTGGTGTGTATCTCCATGTAATCACACTAGTAATAAGTAAGTGGGGGATAGAAAAGAAGCAGAAGGAAAGAAAAGAAGTCATGGGGCCAGGAAGACGCTTCCACAGGTAGATGCATGCTCCAACCATGGTGGTCTGAATTTGAACTCGAAAACCGCTCAGCAGTGGAAACATATTCCAGAGAACATATTTCACAGAGCCACCTCCCTACCTTCCTGTGAGCGTCATGACACTTTTACATACAACACCACACACATAACCATAGTAAATTGTTTTAACAATGATCTTGTCAAGACTTGGATATTTGTGTTCACAGCAGCAGTGGGGCTGCAGAACTTGGTGGAAAGCTTAAGTAGGATTTATTCTTCAGCTCTACCCTTGTACTTCCATCTAGTGTTGCTAGGAGAGCTAGCCTGAGCCCAAATTTACATGTATATACGTTTATGATGTTAGTTTATGTCATTATTGCAAATTTTTTTAAAAAATGGTGCTTTAACACAGTGGTTTATTTCTTTCAATAATGGCTCCTTGCTGCTTTCCACTTGTGTTCAGGGACCAGAACCTACTTACCTGCCAGCTCCACCATTTCTCTAGAGCCCTGGGGTCTGCGCTGCACATGAGGAAAGAGGGTGGCCAGGGTCCTGTGAGGAGCTGGAGCTGTTGCTCATTGTCCGGTTGGAAGAGTGATATCCGTGTTCCTCCTCCTAACATTCCATGGGCTGGACTCAGGCTATAATTACAAGAAAGGGTTGGAAATATGACTAAGCTGGGCCCACAAAGCAGAGGCGCTTTGCCGCGTGTCTAGCTGATGTTTGCTCTGCTGTCTGTCACCATTTCAGTGCCATGCTTGCTGGTATAGTTCATTTTGAAATAGTAAACCTTGGTATCTCCAGAGCAAACTTTGTGGTTTATTTAGCTTTCTCTAAGTAAGATAAACATATGTTAAGTACAGATCATTTTTTTCCCCATATACGTTTCTTATAATAATCTAATTTGAATCAGTGACTAAAGCATATATACTTGGTTTGCCCCAATTAGGTCATTTAACCTGTAATTTCTGTGTTTGAAAAATTAAGAGACACCTACTTTTTTGAGAAAGAAAATATATAGTTACTTAAAACTCATCTGGGGGCCTGGTATTTCTGAGCTCTGGATGTTTACTGGTCAGTGAAAACAGGCGTGGAGACTGTGCTAAGAGATTTCCTTTTCCAATAAAGGAGATGCACAGAGCTTTTCAGAGCAAGCATGTATTGTCCTAAGAGATGCAGGCCAAAGGATTGTGACCTAGATAGAAGGGTCAAGGCAGACATTCCCGAGGAAGTGATACCCCACTGAGCTGTGAGGAATGGGCAGGAGCTTAGACATCCCAGACAGAGGAACATGCTGACTTGAGGAAGTGAAAGAGGCAGTGTTGTCAGAGACTGAGAGAGCAGCATGAAATAAGATGGGTTTTGAGATGGACTGAGGTCTTGAGAAAGATTTTGGCCTTTCTCCCAAAAGGAAAAGACAGCTCAGCTATTTCATTATTTCTTATGTATTCATCCGTTAGCAGCCTTTCCTGAAAGGTCTTTGGCAGCAGGGGAGAGGAGGAAGCAGCAGCATGAATGAGTGAACAGAGAACCTTCCTCCCAGGTGTGGTGGTTTTTAGCTATACACCGTGTATTCCGCATCTCTCCAATATGCTGTCCTTTCTACAGCTAGAAGTCTGACAAACACGGCTCAGCTAAAACACAACCTAAAGAGTAAAACATGCTTCCTGCCCCAGATGTGAGCACAGCTGCATTTTCTGTCACATGATTTAGGAGGGACACCTCAAACTTGGAAGCCATCTCTGTCCTTATGTTTGCTAGCCAAGTCTTATTACAGATGACTTTTGACACTTGTTTCTTGAACTGGGTCTGACATAAATCCTTCTGATGCCTAGGCCAAGACAGTCTCCACTTTTCTCTACAGGATGAGTGATGGTGCTCTGTTTTCATAATCTTAAAAAATATCTTACCTGTCTAAACTAGATCTCTTTAATCTTCATTCCTTTTCTCCCCATTGACATAGCAGGTTCCTCTCCAAAATAATGAACAAGCTTTAAAACTGGATCTTAAACTGCCAGCCTCACAAATATCCCCTGACAACAAATTTGTTGATTGTGTTTTGTCCTCAAAGGATAGTGTAGCTCTGAGAGGCATTGCCTTTAGCTAGTTGTCCTGGAAACACAGATACAGCTCTGGGCTTCCAGCCGACGGCTGTGGGCTTTAGTGACTTGGCAAAGCTCAGCAGGGCAGAAGCCGGCAGGGCATGAAGTCTGTCTTTGTCAGAATTTGCTAGAAAGCCAGAGTCAGGCTCTCAGAGTGTTCTTTCCCAGACTGCCACGTACCAATAGGTTCAGGGGATAATTCAAGTGGCTATAAGCTGTGTAAGGCAGTCCAATCTGTCTTTCCCATGAAGCCTCTTGAGTGGACTGTTCCTACAGATCAGTTGCTGCTTACAGATTAAAATCATAGAATATCTACACCTCTACATGGAGAAGTTCTGTGAATCAGGTTTGTGTTTGGCCCAAGTTGTCTGAGATTGTCCGAGCACATGTAGCCCATGCTATACCAATCCTAACCAGCTACATATTCCCCAAGAAGTCACGTTTGACCTTGCCTTTCTCATTCTATGCCTGGCCCTGAAATACCCACATCTTTATGTCTAAATGTTATGTGACCATCTCCAGCATCATCTTGTTTTCGAAGATTATCGTGGTTCAATGTGATCGTTTTCTATCCTTCTTGCTTTGTTACAAAGATGCCCCCAACCCCTTCTTTTTTCCTCTTCCTTTTCCTCTCCTCCTCCATCATCATCATTATCTTTTTCTCTTTCTTCTTCTATCTCCTCCTCCTCTTCTTCCCCTCCACAAGCCTGAGGACAATTTTATTCGTGTTTATTTTAAAAAAACAAAACAAATCAAAACAAAAACCCTCCGGACAGGTAAGCACTAAATCTCAGCAACCACCTCGAGAAAAGACGCAGAGGCCGAACACATGAGGACAAGCATGCATGTGATGGGTAAAGGAGCTTTAGAGAAAGAGTGGAAAAAAAAAGAGTGCTGAAGAAAACCTGCTTAAAACAAAAGAAAGGGAGACATTTCCCTTGTCTGAATGATTCAGAAAAGCAGGCAGACTTCTGAGGCAGTGTGGCTGTGGCGGGGCAAGGTTATGCACTAAGAACAGGGATTCTGGGAAGGAAAAGTACAGCATCTCATTAAGGAGCTATTATTCCCCTGTCTCTTTAGCATGGCGGGGGATGCGCTCCCTTTCCAGAGGTGGTCCGGGTCTCATATTACCCCCTAAGAAGAGCTTCTGAGAGAAGAACCTGTAGCTTGTCTTATATTTGTTTCCTAGAGCTCTTACTAGTGGGAAAATAATGTTCCAAGGTCAGAAAGTACTGAGCTCAAGTTGAAATCTGGTGGGGGCATTTGTTTATACACTTGGACAAAGCTGTCACCTTCCCTGAACCTCTGAAATTCTTCATCAAGAGAGTGGGGATATCTCATTAGTCATAAATTAAGGGAGGGTTTGCTCTAGAAAAATCATGTTACATTCTCAGAAATAGCATCCTTCATATATCTGTTTCCCTGTGGTTAGCCTTTCAGATTCACATAACATAAAACATAATAATGGTCATTGTTATGGGCCATGAATACACGGCTTATTATCACATTGCATCCTCTCATTTAACAAAGTAGAAAACAAAGGCTTGGCTAGATTGATCATTTTTCTATTTGACAAAGTTATTTTTCCTTAAGATTTATTTTTGAGTATTTGCCTGCACACAGGTGTGGGTGTGGGTGTGTGGGTGTGTGTGTGTGTGTGCGCGCGCGCGCACGCACGCGCAGATGTTTATCACATGTGGCCACATAGTCCACAATACATGATTGGGTCCCCGGGAACTGGACTTACAGACAGTTGTGAGCCACCATATAGGTATTAGGAGCCAAACCCAAGTCCTCTGCAACAGCAGCAAGTACTCTTAGCCACCAGGCCATCTCTGCAACCCCTAACATAGCTTTGAAGGGAACTTGAAATTGACCCCAGTCTCTGGGACCTATATTCTTCATAATGCCTCCTGGCATTTTCCCAGTGCAAGAGATAATGCAGATCATAAGCCTGGCCCTGTCCAGGAGCACAGAGATATCTGTTCACTCTCATTGATTTTGGAAGCTCTCAAAGCTGTTTCCTTTCTAGGCTAAACACCCAGGGCCGCTCTGCTTTTCCTTCCTCACCAGCTTTACAGCTGTGCCTGCCAGTATCTCCATTGCTCGGCCCTGGACAGGATCCAGTTCTTTTATGTACCTCATAAAGTACAGGATATGTCTCTTGGAAGGTATGACTTGGGGAGATGGGAGAAGTAGATAATACACAGTTCTTGATGTAGAGAAACACGTTAGTGAGCCTGAACGTACCACAAGTCAACTTGGTCAAGGAAGCAGCCACAGCAACTGTAGGATTAGAAGCTGGAAAGGTGTTGAGTAGGGACAGTGAATGACATCCGAGGGAAGGCAGGTTGAAGCTCTGGGAAGCTCCCATGAAGATTTTATGTTTTGATTTTATGAACTGCCTCTTGCTGTTCGATTTTGCAGCTCAATGCCCTAAGCTACAGCTGCAGTTGAATGAGCGCCACCCTCTTCTCCTAAAAGTGTGAGTAACTGTTTGTGACGAAGAACTATTTAACTGCCACCTCAGCTGCTTGAATGTGCTTGTTGTCCTCTCTCCAGTGTAAGCCTGGTCTCGAAAATAAAAAAGTAATAATAATTCAGATTTAGTCAGCTGCTTTCTAACAGGTTTCCATCCAGCTTGCCATAGCAAAGAAGATTCCAATTTTACAATATCACCTTTTGCCTTAAAAATAAATGAATAAAATCTCACACTCAGCCAGTTAGATTTCTAACTCTCATAGCATCTCCAGTAACTGCTAACAAAGTCTGCACTTCATTTAAAACATTTCAATCTATTATTGAATAAAAATGTAATCAAAAAGAATTATTGCTTTCCTTAATACCCATTTAACCTTTATATTCACAGTGGATACCAGAACCACTTAAAATTTAAAGCTCTCTTTTTATGGACTGGTATGCAGATCCATTTTTCTAAGGTTTTCTTGCCGTTGTTGAAGCATGACGAGGAGGTCCCTGCTCACTTCCCAGCCTCACCACTGCCTGCCTTCCATTGCCATGTATGCGGGCCTATTAATTATTTTAACAGTGACTTGCTGTTTTAAGGAAGTTCTTTATTAATGCCACTAAATCCCTTTTTATGGTTGAGGTAATTCTTCTTTGCACTATTAGAAGTATTTCGTGTTTTCAGTCTTTGGAATGCATAAGTGTCTAACTGCCCATAAAGTGTTCCTGGCCATCCTCATTTTATAGGCTTTCCCAGAAGAAAGGTATCTAAGTGTGGATCAGAACAGCATCTGAAGTTTAATTTGTAATTTGAGTTTCACTTTCCTCCTTGAAGCAGCTTCCATGTACAAACAGTGTGTGACATACTGGAGTCCTGAATTTTTAAAATTTCCTTATTACATAAGTGTTTCATCTTGTAGTCCAAAATCAAATTTTGTATTGGTATAGAAAATAAACAACAAAATTCTTCCATAACCTCCCCCCTAGAAGAAGCCACTGCCAATACCTTAAGTATTTGATTTCTGGATATTAAATGTTCTAAAACTATCCCATGTTCATGTAAAATACATGCAACATATACGTATTTTCATGCATCTTGCTTTTGTTTTTATCCCAACAATGTATGTTTAGTGTCTTTGCCCGGAAGGCCGTGCAGTTTAGATCTTCTTTTTTTTCTAATGCTATCAAGGAATTTAGTATGCTACATGGACCACAGCACTCTCAGCCATTTTCCTCCCGGTAAGAATTTATGTTTCTGGTTTTTTCCACTAAAGGTAAAGTTATTTATGCAATTATGAACACTGGATTTTAAAACTTTCTTCCGGGTTGATATTTGGAGTAGGCTCACTGAGTCAAATATGTGTGTGTGTGTGTATGTGTGTGTGTGTGTGTGTGTGTGTGTGTGTGTAGTTCCTTTCCATGCCTACTGTAATAGCACCCAAGAAGAGACTTCAGTTTGTTCTTCTCAAGTGTGTGTAAGAATGTCTAATTCCCCACCCTCTCTGTAACTTAGAACATCTTTCATGTTTGAAAACATCTGCCAAAAACATCTGAAAGTAGAATCTCAAACTTTTTTCTAAATTTTTATTTTATTTGTATTAATTATAGTTTATTCACTTTGTATCCCAGTTATAGCCCTATCCCCTATCCCCTCCCAATTCCACCTTCCCTCCCTCTTCTTCTCCCATGCCCCTCTCCCAGTCCAATGATAAGGGTGGTCCTCCTCCCCTTCCATCTGACCCTAGTCTATAAGGTCTCATCAGGACTGGCTGTATTGTCTTCCTCTGTAGACCGGTAAGGCTGCTCCCCCCTCAGAGGGAGGTTATCAAAGAGCCAGTCCATGAGTTTATGTCAGAGACATCCCCTGTTCCTATTGTTGGGAAACACTCTTGGACACTGAGCTACCATGGGCTACATCTGAGCAGGGGCCCTAGGTTATCTCCATGAATGGTCCTTGGTTGGAGTTTCAGTCTCAGAAAAGACCCCTGTGCCCAGATTTTTTGGTTCTGTTGCTATCCTTGTGGAGTTCCTGTTCCCTCCAGGTCTTACTATCTCCCCCTTCTTTTACAAGATTCCCTGCACTCTGCCCAAAGTTTGGCTATGAGTCTCAGCATATGTTTTGATACCCTATTGGGTAGAGTCTTTCAGAAGCCCTCTGTAATAGGCTCCTGTCTGTTTCCTGTTTTCTCCCTCTTCCAATGTCTGTCTCCTTTACCTTTCTGAATGAAGATTGAGCATCTTACCCAGGGTCCTCCTTCTTGATTAGCTTTCTTAGGTGTACAGATTAATTTGTATGATTTATTGTTTTTGTGTGTGTGTGCATGTGTGTGCGCGCGCACGTGCTTGTGTGCCTTGGTGTGTGTGTGTGTGTGTGTGTGTGTGTAAATGAATGTATTATCATTTTCAGTGTTATGTAGTCCTGTGTCTCCACTCTTTTTCCATTTTCTAGTTGGTTATTTATGTCTCCTTAAAGACTGTATTGGAAGTTAGATGAGTTTTAGTTTTTTGTTGATGGTTATTTTGAGCTGGGAGCTTTAGAGCTGGGAGTTCCTTCGAGAAAGGCCTGGGTAGGGAGAAAGAGCCTGGCTGATATACTCTTCACAGCCTTAAACCCTTTCTTTACCCCAGATACTAACAAAGCCTGTTCAAACACAATATCCCATTTCCCCCTAATTCCTAACAGCCTTTAAAATTAAGTTTAAACAAAAGTTTCTGAGCCTAAAAAGGAAGTCTGAAACATTTCTTTTGGGAAGAACCCTGCATTTTATCATAAAGAGATCTAGCCCCAGACCCTAGTGATTGGAGTAACATTTAGAGATTTAATGTAGTTCCTGTTTCTTTAAAAGCACCGATGTAACAGGAACTATAGCTAATATAAGTTGCTATGCTTAAAATAAAGATCTGTGATTAATACCTTAGTAATAATGTGTATTTTATTCTTGACAACATATATTTGAAACTGAGAAGTACTTGTATGTCTATAAACAAGACTTGGGACCTATGAATAGGATGATGATATTTACATATATGTTTATTCATTATCAACCCCTTTAGTGCATACATGACATATTTATTGAGACTTTGCTTGTTCAAGGCCCAGTCACAGTTCTAAGTTGCTTAATTGATCCAAGTTTTTAATTCTGTAAGTTAAGTGAATTTTTATGAGCATTGAAACAGCTAACACTTGGAACCATTCATTGCTGGGTAACGGGGGTGGGGGGCAGGTCATCTTACCTAAGCTTCATTTTTTCCTTCTCTTTTTCAATTGTAATGATAATATGTGTGTTGACATCTTGACTGGGAGGGAGATTGGCAGATAAGTAGTTCTTGCTTTTGTGAATAAGCTTTGTATCCTTAAAAAGCTGAGTAATTATCTGAGTATCTTTAGTCCTTTGTTTCAGTAGTAAAAAGTAGGATCATTTTCAATAGTAACTGCAGCAATTAATGTTTTTACTTTGGCATATTAAAATATTATGTGGAACAGTGTTGATGTTTCATCTGCAGTCTCTGCTCTTGTGGGCTTGATTATTTGCAGTGTTATGATTTAGATCATCTGTAGAAATAGCTCTGGGTTTAATTCTTTCATTTTCCCTGAAATAAGAAAAGTCATGACTACAAATAGCCAAGGAATGGTCAAGGGAGTCGCCTGGGGGGGCAGTTTTCTAAGTGCTTCTTTCCATGTTCCATCTTTTAAGGACCTTGTTTTGGCAGCCATCTACAGAATTCCTAGTATCAGTTCAATCACTAAATAGAATGTAACAGAGTGGCCCAAAGACTCATTACAATGGCTTTTCCAAGTGAGAAACTAGTAGATTGGTGTAAAATAAAATGCAATGGTAGGTTTTCATAGCATACCATGAATTCCTCTTGTCATTTAATTTCCATTTAGGTATAGTCATTCAGGGAGTCATGTTGATGAGACTTCATGAATGAAGCTTCCCTGACATTTCTCACAGCAGACTTTATATTCAACATGTTCTTCTGGCTCATATTCACCTGCATCCCTCGTCTGCTGTGATTCCCAAGCATAAAGTGCAGGAGTTGTGTTATAGGTATATCAGTTGGGGCTGAGAGCAGGAAAAAGTCTTCACCAAGGAAGAATCCCTCCAACTCCCCAATTGGTTATCTGATACCAAGTGGTCACCCTTGTGTGTGTGTGTGTGTGTGTGTGTGTGTGTGTGTGTGTGTGTGTATATGTAACTTTATACAGAGTGAGCATGAATTTAAGAGTGATTGAACAAACAGGGTTCATCGGAAGGAGGAAAGGGAAGGGGAAAACTATGTTATGTAACTGCATTTTAATTTCAACATTTTCAATATTATTTATTCAATAATGACTCCAAGGCTTTTGAGTGTGTGGTTTATGTGAGATTGAACTCTTTGTTCTAAGGGGCAGAATACAATGACAGAAACTCAGACCGTCTACCAGTTTGTTAATGGCCACTAACCAACTAAATTTCACTTAAATGCTCATTAAGCTGCCACTCTGGTTGTAGGCTGTTGTAATCGAACTTCCTCATTTTATTCATAAAGGACTGAAGGTCTTACAAAAATGATAATCAAATGATGCTCCATGGGTATCTGAAAACGATGATTCTATTGTATAATATAAATAAATTCCTGTATCAGCCTGTACGTTGCTCAGTTGTTAGAGAGTGATCAGCCTCTAGAAACAGGTCTGAAGAGAAGCCATGATCGTCCATTTGCTCAGTGTCACGTTCATGCAAGTCTGACTTCGTACCTCCCCTCCTCCCCTAGGAAGCCAGCACCCAGACCTAGGGCGTCACACATTAGTGTTGGCTGCTCTTGTATATGTCGTATTTCATGCAGTCATGTGTTGCCTGGGTTGTTCCATATTATAAGTTCCTTTTAAAACCTGAAGTGCAGTCATGGTTTTCTTGTAGAAGTTCTATGCTTTAGGGTTATGAATGGTTTTTTTTTTTTCTCATTTCAAATTAATCTTTATAAAGTGAACAAGGTTCAACTTTTGTCTGTTTTTCTCATTATGGATTCCGAATTGTTCCAGTATAAAATTAGTTAATAGTCTATAGATCATATGACGGATGTGTGTCTGTCTCAGCACTCACAGTGTCTTGTTCATTAGTCAGAATGTTTGTCCATCCTTTAATCCACACAGTGTCTTGACTGTAGCTGTGTAGTAAATATTGAAATCAAGAGGTATGCTATGCTTGCTTTAAAAAAAAATTATTTTGGTTGTTCTGATTACTTTGCCTTTAAGTAATTTGTCAGTTGTTTTTTTTTTTAATCTGGGGTTTTGATTAGAATTGGGTTGAATCTAGG
>NW_026593029.1:0-19142 GCF_907164565.1 Psammomys obesus | reverse complement strand
TGTGTGTGTGTGTGTGTGTGTGTGTGTGTGTGTGTGTGTGTGTGTGTCATGAGTGGACAGTGCTAGTGGGTACCAGAAGAGTGCATCAAATCCCTTGGAGCTGAACTTACAGGTGGTTTTGAGCCTCTTGTTATGGGTGCTGGGAATCAAACCCTAGTCCTCTGCAAGAGAAGCACACAATCTTAACAGTTGAACCATCTCTCCAGATTATCATCCCTTCTTTTCTAAAACAAAAGCAACCATTCCAACACAAAGCAAGTGAAATAAGGATATTTGTTTTGTTGGGCAAGGCTTACCATGGCCAGCCTTCCTTCCCATGGCTCTAGGAATATGTGGGATCAAATCTTATATTCATATCTTTTTTAAACATGCTTTCTAACTTTTGAAATGTGTATTAGAAAACAAAGAAAGAAAAAGCTAAATGCATACCTGTATACATTATATATAGTTATTATGTAGTATTTCTGACACATATATAAGCAATAATGTCAAGGTCCACAAACCTGCTACCCAGTTGAACACATAAAAAATATTTTAAATGCATTAATTATTTGTTCTGATCACAGTCTCCAAAACTAAGCTATAAAAGTAGCTACAGTTTTAAACTCCCTATTATCATACTCAGGGGTCCTAAGGCACATCTCTGATGATATGCAATGTTGCTTGCATGCATTGTTTCATAATTATAAATATAGAACCTATAAGTATTTACAGACAATGTTAGACTATACAACATGCTTAAGTCTAAAGTAATAGAACAAAGCTGAGAAAGCTGACACGAGAAAAGTTACAAGGTTAGATTTAAAGAATACAACATGAGAAATAAGCCTTAACCAGAAGCCATAAAGACAAGCTGAGCCACTAGGTAACATGGAATTTATGTAAGGGTGGCACGCCCTAAATCTGTGGGGGGGGGGGACTGGATGTGCTTTGGAGCACACCTGCCATTTGTATGCTAGCCTCAGAGTCACTCATTCTTAACCGCCAGCAGCATGTCAACTCTATGGCTGTTACACTGACCTCTGATAATGGTATAGGTCTGTCCCCTAGTGCCATTGGTTGCTGCTCACAGATCCCTATAGTCTCTGAGGCACCACTTTATTGTCAGTGAAACTGAGGTACACATCTCTTAGTTGATTGCTCAGGGCAGCAGGAAGTCCTAGATTAATATAACATTTCCCCCTAACTCTTATCTCAAAGTATACCAACTTCTGTTGTCGTAAAACCAGAATGTTTTAAGGCCCAGAAGGAAGTTTAATTCACTATTGTTGTTCTATGAGCCACCGAATGTTTGCTGATTTGCCTGAGTTTACATGGTTTGTTAATGGTAGAAGCAGGAATAGAAGTCACGAACCTTGGTGGCACCTTCAGCGAAATTCTCTCTTTGGGAGAATCTTGGAAACACTGACTTTATGTGAGTACAAATGCACAGTGATCCCTGGGAAAAGCTGGGCTCTGCTGACTTCAGTGGGACAGTGAACCAGGACAGCATTTGCTTCAGCTCTGACCACTATGAAGTATCTCATTATTGCAGGTTCAGTGCCTCTGAAACTTTATGCTAGAACCTTCCTGCTGCCCCAGTTTGTTTATTTTTAAATGAAGCATGAACTCACCACCCAGTGTTTGGCAGAATTTGGATGAATGTCAGCGTTAGACCACTGCAATAATGGGTTAAGATTATTTAATCCCATTACTTATACACTTCATTAGCCTGAGTGAATTGTTGGCTGAGTTTCAGTAAACTTCCTACTTTAAAGATAAAGGATGGAAAGAGAATAGGAAAGGAACCTATTTATTCCTTGCTTTCTTTCTTATTTATCTTATGGCTCTTAATGAATAAAAGGACAATAATTAGCTATCTATAGCGTAATGTCTGTGCTCCTGAAGCCAACTGAACTGCTGTGCACCACCAGAAAAAAAAAAAAAAAAAGTTCATAGCTTTAAATTTCCTATAAGTAGGGGAAAAAAAAATTAAAAAATGAGTAGGCTTGGAGGTGGGAGGAAGGACTATGCTATAAAATTCTTTATTGAAATTAAATCTGAAAATGAGCTCCAGGGTCCTCAGGGATATAGTCTTTCACCCGGGTTGGGGTAGAGGTACAACAGCAAGTGAACTTAAAGACAAAATGTGGAAATTTGACTCACAACCAGCATGACCAGCCACCATTCAGCATCTCGGCTTCTTTAGCTTCAGTTTCTGAACATAAGGAATGAGTTTCTTCTTACCTCATATGGTCACATGATTAAAAGAGCATTCAGAGAGAAGGGGCCTGAAGCTAGAATCAATACGGGTTTTTTTTTTTGTTTGTTTGGTTGGTTTTGGTTTTGGTTGTATTTTGGGGGGTTAGGGGTTTTTTGAGAGGTTGTTTTTGTTGTTGTTTTTCGTTTTGGGCGATGTTTTAGTTTGGTTGGTTTTGGTTTTTGTTTTTGAATCACTGCACTAGCCTGGAGCCCAAGGCCCATACACAGAGCCTTCAGAGGAAATTTTCCCTAACTGGGGTCTGCAGCTCACACAGCCTTTCAGTCAGTGAGCACTATTGGACCCTGCTGGTCTCAGAGATAAGGGAATGTGAGGGGTGTCACATAAGGGATGTTCTGGAAGCTTGATGTCCCCAGCAGGAGTCACAGGTCATCTGCTTTCACTCACTGGCAGTTCTCATGAAACACAGATGTTCTAGGCCCTCCCAAGTTCCTGCACCTTCTATGGGGCTGAGGGTGAGGATGGCCTGCAGTTTGTATGCACATGAACGTCTAAGATCCATGCTCTATTCTTCTACTATGGTTTTTAAACAAAATCCCAAATGTTCTCTTTTACTAATAAAGACTCAGGAGCCAGATGCTGGGATGAAAGCCTAATAACTCAGAGAGGCTGAGAAAGCACCTAGCTGACGTTTCTACTCAGCTAGTGTCCTAGAAGGAAAACTTGCTTTGTCTCTTGACCTGTGGTTGACTTTATTTGAACCTGTTTACAGAAAGCTCATGGATTAAAGTTGTGTGCTAGGGCTGAGCCACAGCACAACTACCTGTTTACAGTAAACTGAAGGTTCTTGGATTAAAGGTGTGTACTAGAGCTGAGCAAATATAAATATCCTGTACAATGTGATCCAGTATCCTGCAACATTCTACCCCACATAAGAGATGACTCCAAAATTATTCTCCCTTCTTTCTTTCTACGAATTCCATAACACTTGCTTCTAGCAGCCTCCTTTGAATAATGGTCTCTGAAGCTTCTCTGTCCTGGTTCAGGCTGCTGTCTTTCTTGTGTTTCTTCCCATCTCTGTCCTGCAAATATCTGAATTAACCAATCTTTCTTGAATTAACTAGAACTTTCTTGGACAAGATTTTTAGTGTTTTGTTGTTGTTTTCTAGGTTTTGTTTTTGTTTTTGTTTTTATTTGTTTGTTTTTCCTTTGAGGGAGAGAATGAGAACATGAAGTTAGGTGGATAGGGAGGTAGGAAGGATCTGGGAGGAACTGAGAGAGAGGAGTCAGAAAAGCTCAAAAAATATTAAATTTTAAAAATTAGATAAGATTGAAAAAAACTTTTGGAAGACACTAGATGTGTCTTTTTTTTTTTCTACCAGTTTGAATAGGGCTGAACCTTACTAAAATTAGTATAAAAATGCTGGCTTCTTGGCATATTCTTTAAGTGTGAACCCTCATAGAGTATGTAAAGGCAAGAAGGTCTCTGTCATTTTTGCAGCATTTATCACAGCAGGTGATCCTGTCATGCTTTGAGAAGGAGGGGCGTTGGAAGGTGACCTGCTTCATGCCAGTGTCTCCTCACAGGGTTTGGCTTCTATGCTGTTTGCTTTCCCTCTACCGCACTTGGACTTGAGACCCTGAAATTTAAGGGAACAGGAAAGGTTGGCAACAGGAGCCTATGAGCAGAGTCATTGTTAGAACATAAATGTAAAGGTTTGAGAGAAGAGATGTGAGAGTGAAGCCAGCTGTGTAGTTTCCAGCCCTAGGTCCATCACATGAGCTGCAGCATTCAAGGGCAAGCACACAGATTTAACCCCACGGCAGAGTTGCCAGGGAGTTTGACCAGAAGGTCTCCTAAGTTCTGAATGTGACAGCTGATTCCTCCCACAGCCAGGGTCAACTAAACAATAAAAAGTTCATTGACAATTAACTTCCAGGACCCTTTTAGGATAATTCCCTACAGAAGAGGGAGTGTCAGCCCAAGATGACGTCATCATTACTACAAAGCAGCTTCCTTTTCCTCCATCTTACAGTGATGTAATGTATGGGAAATGGCGACATGCCTGGAATGTCTCAGTTGGATGAATGAAGCAACTACTCTAAAGCAATCTAAAAGTATGAAATGCATGTATTTTGTGACATTTTACAGTGTATCTGTTATTTTTAAATAAATAGTAAACACCTTCCATATCAGTCATTCTGTTTTCTAAGTCCCTTTACACTGTCCAGGGTGGTTGAAGTAACTCAGATGAACACACCTTATGGGACGTATTGGCTGAAATGACACTGTACCTTCTAAGGGATATTCCTTTCAAACGTAAATACTTATATTCCTTCCAGTTTAGCCAAATGACCAAAAAAAAAAAAAAAAAAAATTCCATCATAAAGCATAGCATATGCAAATAGTTTTCCACCAAGAAGAGGATACTGAGTGTATTTAGGCAGGAATTCCTTCAGCAGGTTTTCCTGGAGGAAGCTGCCTACAGGATGGGTCAGGTGGCCTGTTATTTTCTCCTTTTTTTTTTTACCCTCCAGAGAGAAAAATGGGAACTATTCTTACTCTTTTTATTAACAAGTAACAGAATCGAGGCACAAAATAATACCCATGTTGGGAAATGTAGACCAGAGATCCCAGAATCTAAATTGTAGCCCCTCCCTTGCCTCGAAATAATTACTGCCTGTCATCAGATGTGACCTTTTCTTCTCTTTTCTCTGTCAGCAAAGCTCCTGTGTCACCTTCTGGTTCTACTTCCTCTACCTGCTTCTGTTTCAAGAATCCTCCTGATTGGCCTGTCACTGGGTGTGTGCCGTCCCTCTGTGGCTCCACAGTGGCCTTCTATGCCCATGGGTGTGTCTGTCACCTCTCTTAATCCTTTACTGTCTACTCTCCATTGATAGATGCTCTCTTTCCCTCACACATGAACAAGAGCAGCATAGCTTGTTTGTTGTTTTTTTTTGTTTGTTTTTGTTTTGTTTTCTTTGTGTGTCTCTTCTCTCTGAAACCGCAAACTTTACTTATAGTATCCAGGATCGTACCCAAAGGAATATCTCTCACTCTAGGGGGTGCTCAGGACACATTTGTTGTTCACAGCCATAACAAACATAACAAAATTAACCATAACAAAAATACCATAACCAACAGCTTCAACAACAGAAAACACCATTTCCCATAGTTCTGGAGGCCGAAGATCAAAAAACCAGATGATGCGGTTGGCGAGCACTCTCTCCTGGGTCTGTGTGCAGCCTTCTCCCCTGCCCTCACTTGGAGAGTGAGTGTTGTCAGTCAAGCTGTCTAGAGTTTGCTACCTGGTTTTGAAGGCTATGGAGCCTGAGGAGAAGGTAGGTCCCGACTGACAGAAACCACATGCCTGCAGTGGACCTTTAAACACTAAACCCACCCATGGTTCTGCCCTTGTTCTCTCTGCTTCCTGAGGTGCTGCCATGTGGATACCCACCAGCATACATTCCTGCCACCAGACAGAGGAAACACTCACCAGGCATTCCTTGCAATTATGGGCTAAAATCATGAGCCAGAACAAGCCCCCTCTTCCTTCAACTGCCCCTGTGAGAAGTGTTGGTCATAGGCACAAGGAAACTAACTAAGCCACATAAACATAAATGCATAGCAGTTAACTGAATCTTTTGACCTTAGGTTGATCAGTGAATGCACTATCAGTACTGTGATGCGATAGAAATAAAAACTCACCTTCCTAGCAATAGGAGCTGAATGATCACTTAACAAGTACACAGCAAAAGCATCCTCTTGCCCTGACCTAAACATACCATGGGAATGTCACTGATGCTTAAGGTATTATGATGTTGCTGCTACATTTTCCCTTCAGTATATATTTTTACCTGCTAGAGCTTATCATGTTTGGGGGGAAAACATTTTCAGGGAATTATTGCAGGGTGCTATTAAATTATTGAGAAATTGGCACAGTCAGAAGGAAGGCAAACTGGCCTGAGTCTGCCTGGACAGTGCCTACTGGCCATTTCAGCAAAAGAGCTGGCATAAAAATATGTTCACCCATAAAGTGCTTTTTGTCAAAGTGTCTTATAGAATTAACTCCTCATGTGTGGATCAATAAACCTCACCAATTTGCCAGTGTAATTAAGAGGTAGAGGATTAGGCATTACTATTAATTAAGTTCAAAGTATAATAGAATGAAGAGCGTTGTTTTGGTGAATCGTGCTATGGGCGTTTCCTCATAGCAAGGATGTTACGGTAATAAGAGAGGAGACTCCAGGACTGCTTGGGGATGACTATCTCAACTACTTTGAGGGGAGGAAGCATTCAAACTCATGCATTTTCCATTGCAAGTTTTTAACTCAAGAGTGAACGGGGCACCAGCTGAGAGAGACATAGAATGAGCCCAGGACCGACCGCTTTTGCTGTGGGGATACAGAGCACAGTGCACTTGGCTGTGCTCCAGCAGAACACTTGAATACTGAGAAGGGTCAGACAAGCACAATGTAAGGCAAAGCTATCCGACTAAGCTTGAGGGTTTCAGACCCTACCGAGAGATCAGAGAAAAGTGCACACCCTGCTCCGGAGCCAGGGGAAAACTGACCACCATCAAAGGACTCCCAGGATGGGCTGCATTTGACCACTTGACCTAGGCCTGGAAAACCAGCTTATTATTCAATATTTTCAGGAAATAATAACTTGGCTCCCAGTTACTGTTGGCTGGTATTAAATATGGAGGAGAAAAAGTTTCCTCTTACCCTCTGAAGGGACTGATAATTGCATCTGTGAAGTAAACAGACAGTTGACAATCAGGAGAAAGTCAGTGTTCATTAAGCATGTGGGATATCACATGACAGAGAAGTGGCTACCCGAAGAATCTCCCTAGCCTTCTCTTAGAGGGCTTAGGAGAGGTAAGTGGCTTACTAGAGAACGTTTTGGAGAAAATGAATGAACACTCAGAAGAATAGAGGCTAGCATCTGATGGTCTGGGGGTCTCTGTTGATCTCTACTTTTTGCTCCTTTGATGCTGTTTATGTCTCCTGGTCCATGAGATTCCTAGGGAAGTGACTCATGACAGTTGTCTTCCTTTTAGGGTTAGCCAAATAAGCCAGAAAAAGACTGGCCTTTGCTTTAGAGAGGAGGACAAAAGACAGGCACTGTGGTCTTGAAGTGGCCAATCTTTTTCAACTCAAAAGTCCGCAGTATATCAAAGCACTGTGATTTGGGCCATCGTTTCCTGAGCCCCAACCCTGGCAGCCTATTCTCTACTTATATTAATTACACACCCTTTTGAGACATAGCACCTGTACCAATTGCTTAGCATAATAACATCTTATATTAAATGCATGTGCCTAAAGAGCTTTCATAGTAGTTTTTCGTTTGATATGCACAGCAATCCTGTAAGGCAGGTGTGTTCTAGGATAGATGGGTGAGAACCACAGCTCTGAGGAAATACCCCATATAGCTAACCACTGAGAGTGGGGCTTTGATGTTCACTGTCTGACTGTAAGGCCACTTTTTTCATCTTTGTTGTCCAGTTGCCCACCTAAGTGGCCCAATCCCTTCAAGTCCACTGATGTAAATCATAATAGCCCAGTCCATAAAGTCCACCTTACTAAGCATCCTCTGTACTGTGGATTTTTAATGGACAATTAAAAAGTCACAGCAATCTTTATTAAATACAGGGTTTATAGACAAAATGGAAAGTAGAAATATAAGTTCATAAACTGCCTTCAGAACTGGGCAGTGGGCAGGCATATGGAAGATTTTGCAGTTTATGGAATTATGACAAGTCTGCCAAGGGTACCTACGCTGCCATGTTTTTTTATTTGTTTGTTTTTATTTTGTTTTATTTTCTTATTGCATGGCACTGCTTGCACAAGCTTTACCTCTGCTGACTTTTCTTTCACATCAGTTGATGATTCGGTGCTTTTCCTCTTCAACTTTCACATTGCTGTAGAGATGCTGTCCTGACCCTTAGGTATAACAGAGGTTAATTTAGGAATTTGGGTTAATGCTTTAAGATAATTTGTGAGAAAAATAAGTAACCTGATAGTTTTTAAATACTTACTCAACACATTGACAACTCTGTTTTTAACCAGCTGACACCCAAGACGTTTTGCAACGTAAAGGATTGTACTTCTAGAGACTCTTCCACTAACTCAGTCAATTGTTGCTATGACTGGGGACTGTCAACAATTCATAAGAGCCTTTAGTCAGCCTGAATGTTCTATTTACTGCCCGGTATCTCATCATTACTGTTTCATTTATGATGGAGGTAGTGTCACACATTCCCTGAAAGGAGGGATTTCAGTAGGAGTTAATGATTAAGAACATCTCTGTCACCTACTTTATGGGGAAATCTGTCCTTCAGGGAAGTTGTGATTGATTTTGTCAATTATGCAAGGTTGGAATTTCTGCTGCAGGAAGCCCACATTCTAAACATTTTGTTCTGGCCATATAGGATGTTTCATAGGTAATTTCTGTACTTTTCCGTTTTCTAAACTCTCTCCATCAGACTCTGGAGCAAATATTTCTCAAAAGCATTCGTGGCCAAGTGAAGGTCTTTGCACCTGAAGAGATGGCAAGGCGTGACAAATCTAATTCTGCTGTAGATCAGAGATCATGGAGGTGTTCTCTCTCTATCAGCAGTCTCCTTTCAGACTCAGTCCTAGTGTGCATGATAAGGTGAAGGATAAACAAATACAACAGGTTTGCGTTACCAACCGCCAAGACACACCATCCATGTGCACATACAGCCACAAGAGCACATGCATGCTGACGCTGAGCCAACGGGGAAACAAAGTTATATCTACCTTGAAGGGATCTAAAAATTAGCCTACCACAAGCAATATTTTTTTAAAAGTACATGTAAATTTATAAGTAGACAGTACAGCACTAATTTATCAACCAAGCAAGTTTAAATGGGATAAGATAAAAGGAAACTGTAATTTAAATTTTTTTTTAGTATGGTGCTTATGAGAGTATGTGTGTATGTGTGTGTAGGGATGTATTGAATTTGAGAGTAATTTATGGAAAGTGCTGCTACCATGGTATTTCAAATGCTCCACAATTTGAATTTAAACTACTCAATGGGATCATTAAGATTATTATGCATGTTTTCCAAAGAGTTTCAAATGACAATTTTAAAAAATGGATGCCCTTTAAAAACTGAAGAATGTTATTGCACTTGTAGAGATTCATGCAGTTTGAAGTAATTGCCACCGCCCCTTCTCAGCAAGTACCTGATGATAACTGTTCAAGAGACAGGGGAGTTAGAGAGATGCCAGGCTGCAGTCACATCCACTGATGAGTAAAAGTGCACTATAAGGCACACTTGATGGACAGAGACTTATTTCATTTAGTAAAATTGGCAATAGAGAATTGGGGAGGGAATATAGTGCTGACGATCAGTGTGAATTAATGCCGGGTTCAGGCTCAGAGTATAGGACAGCAGAGGCCTCAAAAGGCTCCTTCTAAAACTTTCATCATTCTGCCATTTGCTATGCCCTGTATGAGTAGGTCATCTCCCATTGTTTGTCTGTTACCAAATGAACAATATGCAAAGGAAGGAGAAATAGTTAAGCATTTTTTTTGAGAAGGAAGGGTAGTTGTTTGGTTTGTTTTTGCCCATAAATTCATTATAATTTAAAAAGTAAATTGTAACTCTGATGGTTGGAAATATGCTAGTTCTTTTGTTATCTGGGTTTTAATTTTTTAAGACAGGGTCTCAGTATGTGGCACAGCCTAGCCTGGAACTCACTATTGTAGCCCGGTAGCCCAAATTGGCCTTGAACTTGTGTAGGGAGCGCACTCTGCAGAACACATTTGTTCCTTTCCATGCTGTTAGAATTTATTGAATTTACAAACATCGGCTTCCCTGGGCTGCAATTTACAAAGCAGTCCCACTTTCCCGTGCTAGCTAGCAGTTGGCAAACACGGTTCTTTTATCTCAATCATAATTACTAATATTAACTCCTGGATCACTCATTACACTTCCTACAGCAATTACATGGATATTTGTAGGTTACAGAATGACTAGTAAAAGGTTAAAGAGGCTGCTGAGTTCAAAGAGGTCTTGTTGGGAGCAGGGGTGGAGGGCTGATCCTGATGCTAAGAGAGTCACTGCAGGAGGTGAGATGAGCCCCTGAGGAATCCAGTTCAAGAGTGACTGAAGGTTCAGAGCATGGCAGTAGCGTCAGGCAGAGCTGCAGGGTGCTGTTTTCGTGTAGGACTGACCAGGCAAAGCACAGAATGGAGTCCAGAAAGACAAATGGGTGGACTGACAATAAGCAGCTCGACCAAGCTGTGTTAAGTGGTTTGGACCCTGATGATCTGAAGCAGCTCTCTGCCTCCGGTCTGTAGTTCTCAGTCTGTGGGTCCCTGATATACTTACTTAGTGGTCCAGTGACAAGTCAGTGGAGCTCTTGTGACCCAATGCGCATGATGTTCTCCACTTTCCAGGGTTTAGGTAGGAGGGCTCTGCCTTTCCTTGGCCTGCAGTACTCAGTAAGTTCTCAGGCCTATGCCCGATTGTTCATATGTTCACAATCCACTTTGGTAAGCTGGTAAGTGTTACCTTTAAACTTATAGGAATAAGTATTTAGCCAGCTTGTGCCTCAGGGATGGTGCTGGACTTGTGGTGATGCTTAAATGCACAGCGAGGTGCTGGGTCATCTCCCTCTGCAAACAGGCCAAATGCTGTTTTGCAAAAAAAAAGGAATCACCCAGGGAAAGTGCAGCCTGAAGCCACTGTTTTACATAATGTGAGAGTAACAGAGCCAATTAATTACACTTGATCTCTACAACTCATGACACACACCCCCACCCCACTCCTGCCCCCACTTCCAAAGTACTGAGATTTGCAGCCATTCCACCATGGCTCATAAGCCACCATTTTGCATCACTGAACTCTCTAAAAATTACAGTCACTTCTCTTTGGGGACAGAAATCTATGTCTTTCGACCTCCTCCTAAGTCCATGTGGTCCTCAGAAAGGACAGCCAATCATCTCCCACTTGACCTTGTGATGTACTTGAATCCATCTGAGTCTTCACCTGTTCTTGTCTGTCAATATCTCACATGCTCTTGAGCCCTTCATGGTGCTGAAGTAGCTTGGTTGGTAGAGCGCTTGTCCAGCATGCTGTGAAAGCCCCCTTTTGATTTCAAGCACCGTAGTGGCACATAATCCTATAATCCCAGGACTTGGGAGGCGGAGGTAGAGAGATGAGAAGTTCCAGGTGATCTTCAGCTACATGGTAAGCTCAAGACGAGCTTGGCACATCCATGACCCTTTATAGCCGAAAGAAAATTCTATAACTCATCTCTTAATTCAAGTGGAATAAAACGAGGTTGTACATTTGTCCTTGTTCTCTCTTGTCTATTTTAGGCAGAAGTGAAATGAAAGGAATGGCATTTATCACTTTCTAACTTACATTAAAATGTATGTTTTGGCTCCTTCCAGCAGTAACTTACTCATTCTTTACCTTTACCACTGTGATGTAGGTGGTGTTCATTAGTTCTCGAGTTAAAGAACAGTAATAACTTCAGTGCTTTCCAACTTGCACTTGAGAATGACAGGCAGGTAGAACCACTTTTATTAGATAATAGAATGTGAGGAAGCTGAGGCTGACAGGGTTTAAAGGACTTTGCCCATGAACACAGAGCTCTCACACAGGCTGAGGGGAATACAAGGCTTTGTGACCACCAATCCTCCTATTTACAGTTGAACATCTTAAGGAAATTTTGTGTGACTTCTTGTTCTACCTAGATGGCATGTACTTGTGAATGGCTTAGGAGGGGACAGTTCTGATTTCAGTGATCCTGACAGAGGTGTTACTCAGAATCAAGGGGACCTGTGGTACATTTGAAATCAAACCTTTGAAATCTAGCAACTGTTAAGGGCAGCATGTCTGTGGGCCCTCGCAGCCTGCCTGATTAACAGTATGAATCTGCAATAACACTCTATAAAAAGTATTCTATGAGGAAGGAGCTGAGACTCCAAGTGGGACTCTTGAATGAGCCCCTGTAGGAGAATCCCTCTATCAACTATAAGACGGAAAAAAAAAGTATTTTAGAAAGTGTGCTGTTCCTAAAATGACTCTCATAAATTGAGGGAAAGATCTTAAATAAAACAAAACCATTTTATTGATTATTTGTGAGTTTGAAATCATGCACCCTAGTTCCACTCATCTCCCTGTTCCCTCGTATCCACCCTTTGCCCTTGCAATCTCCCTCTGCAGAATAAAAACACACAAGCAAACAACAACTAAAAGGATAGAAAACATCTCATTGTGAAAGCTACAGTGTTTCACGGTGTGTCCCACAGTGTACCCCTCTGTCCACACGTCTTCACTTGCAAATATCCCTTGCAATGAGTCATTGGTCCAACTTCTGTGAAACCATCAATATTGGATCCTCACCAGGACCCCGCCCGGTTCTCCTGTTGTTGCCCTGTGTCATGGTGATTCTGCAGCTTTGGATCAGCAGGGTTAGCCCTTTCATGTGAGCCAACACAGAGCTCTGGATCTGGGTCTGGGTGGTAGTGAGCTGGTCATCCCACTGGCTCTCCTGCATCTACACCACCAACGTGAGCTCAGGTATCCAGTATCAGCTCTTTGTAGTCATCTCAGTATAGGACAGCTGGTTCCAGTAATGGAGGAGACAAGTTATGTTAGGAGTGAAACAGGTTCAGAAAAGATTGTGCCATCTTCTTATTGAGTTTTACTTAGAGCATGAATCTGGATGTTAAAGGCTTTCGTGGACTCTGAGTGCAAGCCGTGGAGAGCCTTGAAGTAAAAGGAGCAAATTGGGTGGGGGTCCTTGCAGTTACCTATTGTCAGAACCTCCTGAGAGAAATAAGTAGGGTTCTCAGTTTCTTCCTAATGTAAATTATCTATAGCTGTACGTATACGCCTGATTTGAATATCAAATAAACTTACTCTTGGGATAGTGACACCTGCCAATAGGGTGACCCAGTTCTCCTTCTACAGTTTGTGCTGTGTTAAAAAGAAAGATGAGTTTATGGGTTTGTGAATTATCCACTATCCTGCCAGTGGGAAAAGGAGGAAGGTCTTAGATGAACACTTTTCAGAGATGCTGTGGGCAGTGCTTTCAACAATGGGGGCTGGATAAAAAGGACCAGTGCTCTTGTCCTATTTCCTGTCTTCTCCTGCTTCCAATGTCTATCGCGTTTGTTCTTCTGAGTGAGCATTGAGCATCTTCCAGTATGGGTCTTTCTTGTTGCTTTGGAGGGTGGGATTGAGAGGAGATGAGGGAGGGGGGCCACATCCAGGATAAATATTGAATAAATTGTAATAAATGATAATTTTTTAAAAGGGACCAGTGCTGGCCTTTCCAGCAGAAAGTGAAGCAGAAACATGATCTCTTTGGAAATGACATACCTTTTACCAATGTTAATCCTGAATTTTGGGCAGAAGGTGCTAGTTATTTGTTTATCCTGGGCATAAATGATACAGTCAAACCAGTCTGTGCTTTTTTATAGTTAACGGGAGGTTGGCTTTATCAGAAATGCTAAATTCCCATTGGTAAATATCAGAATCAGTATCTCATGATACACAGCTTCATTCTTGGCACTTGGATCAGTCTCCCTATCCTAAAACTGACTGGTAGTATACAGTTCAGCCTCTAAGCTGAAGAGACAGTTTGAATGCAGACCCTGATACTTTCTGTTTTGTAAAATGAAGTGATAGGAACTAAGTGCCTTCAGCTTTCTGCAAGTATGTCTGCCTATTAAGGGAGGCTGATTAAAAAAAAAAAAAAAAAAAAGACGTTCTAATTTTATTTGGTTTTCAGAAATGCTAACTGGGCACATCTGTGTTAAGTGGCCAGAGTGTCGTCCTCCTGATTGATACCATGTAAATGCTATCATTACCGACTTCAACTCTGAAAACACCTATCACAAAGTACATTTTCTGAAAAGTAGATAAGTATACTGTGAGCATTTGTAAAATGTCCTCTTCCTTCAGTCCTTTCCTTTTCCCTCCTGTTCCACTTTCCTGGCAGTACTTCAGTCTGGATGAATGCACTACTTGTCTTCTGCTTGCCAAAGCAGCTGACTATTGTGAGAGCAAAACACACAGCCAAGCATGATGATGTCACTGTACATTCTGACCAACCTAGATCTGGGCCTCAGTCCACTCTGCATTCCTACCTTCTGCTCCCAGGCATTTGACAAATTCTTTATCCTTGCCCAGATTCAATCTGTCCCATCCCTACCCCTTTCTCAAGGGATGGTTTTGCCTCATTCTTCACAGTGAAGATGGAAGCTTCCAGAAGAAACTCCCTCAGCCACTATCTTAGTCAGTGCTCTGTTGCTGTGAAGAGACACTATGACCATGGCAACTTTTATAAAAGAAAGCGTTTAAATTGGGGCTGGATTACAGTTTCAGAGGTTAAGTCCATTAGCATGGCAGGCACAACGTTGGCACATAGGCAGATTTGTTGCTGGAGAAGGGGCTGAGAGCTCTACAGCCAGATCTGCAGGCAGCAGGAAGAGAGACTCTGGGCCTGGAATGGGCTATTTGAAACCTCAAAGCCCACCTCCAGTGACACACACTTCCTCCAACAAGGCCACACCTCCTAAACCTTTCAAACAGTACTGCTCCCTAATGACCATGTATTCAAATCTGTGAGCCTATGGGGCCCATTCTCATTCAAACCACCACAGCCACTGCTCTCAAACTGTTCTCCCTTATTGCCCATTAGATTATCATACGTTTTGAGCCTATTCTCTTCTGCCTTCTGAGGCCTTTTACTCCATAAATTATCCATTCGTTTTCCTGCATTTTTTCCGTCCTATCTCCCTTGGATTCTCAATGATGTCCAGATGTTTCTATTCTGACCTGTATTTTGCTTCACTGTTTTCAGGGTTTCCTCTTGGCTACTCGATTTTGGCTTTCTGTTATTTTTTCACTCTTTCACAGCTAAAGTTTAAAAGTAGCTTGTTAAAATCCACCCCGTATCTTTCCTCCTGCCTAGTCCCATCCCCACCACGCCTACACTGATTATACTGTCTGACAGGACATCTGTGACTCCCATGTAGCTGAGACATAGATCTAAATCAGTGTTCATTTGCTATGACATATCTTAGTGATAGATGGTCATTTCATCCAAGGTCCCCTCCCACCTTCCTTGGCACTTCCAGTCTCCTGGTTGGTTTTATATTTTCTCTCTTCAGCTTCCTTTCCTGGTTTATACACTACTTCATGACCTCTCAGTTGCTCAGTTTTTGCGGAATCCTTCTGTACCTAATTTGTCTCTCTAGTATTACTTCCTTCCAAACTTTTAAATACTATCGTCACTGACATATTTCAAAGAGAGACCGGAATGGTATTATATATTTATCTTAGCCATTCTGATAAGCATATGAGAGTGTCTCATGAGAGTTTAAGTTTTCAATATTCTAGCAGTGAATATAGTTAAACATCAGTGCTTGGGAGGATGGGGGAAAACTGGGTAACTCATGCTTTCCAGGTAGAATGCAAAATGGCGTGCTCTCTTTGGAGATCAGTCAGGTGTTTTTGAAACTATACCTGCCACTACTCTCTGACTCAGCAGTTCTAAGCATTTGTTTTAGAAAAAAACAAAGGCTTGTATTTGCTTAACTGTGTTCTTAGCAGCTTTGTTCATTACAGCCCCAGCATGGAACCATTCCAAATGTTCTTCAACAGGTGACTATTTCAACATTCTTACCCTAGATTACTGTTCAACAATAAAAAGAAACTAAGGAAATAAATAAATAAATAGTAAAAAAAAAAAAAAAAAGAAAAGAAACTAAGGAAAATTATGCTGAATAAAAGGCCAAAATCAAGAGAGATTACATTGTACAAATGGAGAAGAAATTAGTGATTGTCAAAGGCCGGGGCAGGAAGTTCTCTTTTTAGGAGGGGTACACTCTCAGGTTAGGGGTGAAAACTGAGGAATTAAGATTTTGGGACTAAACACTAAGGGGCAGCAGAGGGATCACTACAGTGATGTAGCTGCTCCATATCTTGACTGTGGCAGCAGATTTATCCAGTTAATGCAGGTGATAAAAGTTAAATGCAGACATACTTGTAGACACATACTTAAACATACAGGTACGTGAACACAAGCAGCTGATTTTTCGGGAAGCCTGATAACTTGGCTCAACAATATCCTGGCTGTGACACTGCACAAAAGTCTTGTCGTCCAGCAACAGAAAAGGAAGATGGACTCCACCTTCCTCTGAATCTATAGTATCTGACTAGCAACATTTTATTATTTTAAAAGGTATTTGCATATTTAAAGTGAAAATGTTTGTTTTGACGACAGGAATCAGTTAATCAATAAAGCATAAATAACAATGAAACTTAAAAACCATTCCCGGCTTCTTACCCCACACACCTTAACATTTCCTGGTTCCGCTTTGATGCTAAATACATGGAAGCCTTTTTAATGTTCTTTAATTTTTTTTTGAGAATTTCATACATGAGTACTGTATTTATTTCCATGCCCTCTTCTCTCTTCTTCAGTTTCCTATGTTTTCTTCCCATTCCCTCAAATTCATGTTTTCTACAATATATATATTGAATGAAAGGCAAAATCCCAGAGAGATTACATACTAGGTGTGTGTATTAACATATATATATATATGTGTGTGTGTGTAGATATAATGTATATGTGTATATCTACACATAACCTGCAGAGTTTATTTAATGTTTTACACACACACACATACACACACACACCATGTTTTCAAAAAATGCACATTTCATCTTCCCACTGGGTCTGGGCAAACATTTTTCCTTTCATAGAATATGCAACCTTTCCTTTACAACCCCCACCACAAGCCAAGAGCCCTCAGGCTTCCCTTTATATAACACTTACCCCTGCAAAGTGGAAAGCATTCTGGAGTCTCTGTGTCCCCCAGAATCCTATGTGATAGCCTTTTCTTTGCCCCATCAAAATATCTAGAAGTCCCTATTTAAATTACCTATTTATATGCCATGTACCCCATCAGTAATGAATTGCCCCTGGGGCAGAAGCACTCAGTTTTGGTTTTGCTGGGTAGTAGTGGGGATCAAACCCAGACCGTCTGCATGCTAGGTGGCTGCTGCACCCTTTGATTTCATTGAGTGAGCTGAACCAAGGGGTATGAAGTAAGGCGTTCTGAATGAATATGAAATCGAGAATTAGGAAGCCCCCCACTGCCTATTCACACACATGCCTCCAGTCCCTCTGCTGGGCACAGGTACACATCACAAATAGTGGCCATTAGCTTCCCTCCAGGGGCCAGCTGACAGAGGTACATTGATGTTTCCTTTGAGGGAACAGAACGCTGAATGTAAATGTAATCAGTCCCACCCCTTCCTTGTACTTCGAGACACTGTGCCCAGCCTGGAGGTGGTTTAGCCAGTCACTTCACCCAATGTGTTGAAGCAGTGGTAACCAGCAGTCTGCCCAGCTGAAGCCTATTCATTCCTATGTGGCCTTGTGTGTGGCACTTTTTGGCAAAGGGATATTGGGGTCCTCTTGGAGGCTCTTCCCTTCCTGTAGGGAAAAAGAGGCAGCTTTTCTAGCTTCCTGTGTAGGCAGGGAGAGAACTTCCTGTGGCTTCACCCTTGGGTGCTGATAACTGAGCACAACTGGATCCTTCATGGAGCTCACATTGTTTTACCTGTCAGGAACTTTATTCTTGCCTTGCATAATAGAATTACAGAATGTATCATTTCCTTTGCGGAACAGGAGACAGTTTCTCCTTTCCTTCCATCCCTCTTTCCCTAGCATTGTTGTATTTAATATTGGGTTTTGTTGTTATTATTTCAGTTTTTTGAAATTTGTTTGTTTTGTTTCGACATACTCTCATTACCTAGCCCAGGCTGTTCCAGAACTCAGAGTCCTCTTGCCTCAGCCTGAAGGAATAGGGCACTAAAAGTTGTAGGCACGCACTGCCACACCTGGCTGGAAGTCCTTGCCTTAACAGACATCCAGCCAGGCCTTTCTCAGAGACTGCTTATGAGCTGCCAGATGAGAGTATGTCACTAGTGGGCCGAAATCACAACAAGAAAGCTAGCTTCATTCAGGAAATAAACTGAGCCTGGTTTTAAGAAGGGTTTTGGATAGTTCTTGTAAGCAATATGGTCCTATATCTCCTTCTACATTGCTTACATTGGATACTTTATGTTGGTAGCTGATAGTTCTTTAAAAGTTTATTCCAGTGTTTCTGACCTCTGATTTCGTGTTAGAGTTAACATGGGAATTTTCATTTTGTTTTTTTGTTTTGTTTCTTTTCTTTTCTTCTTCTTCTTCTTCTTCTTCTTCTTCGTCTTCTTTTTGAGACATGGTTTCTGTGTGTAGCCTTTGCTGTCCTGGACTCAGTTTGTAGACCAAATTGACCTCAAACTCCCAGAGATCCACCTGCCTCTGCTTCCCAGAGTGCTAGGATTACAGGTGTGCACCACCATACCTGGCTGAATTTTCACTTTTTAAATTCTGGTGTCCAGGTCTGTATCCCAGAACAATAAAACTGGTCTCTCAAAGTGTGGCCAGGACATTGGAAGTTTATCGATGTTTTGAATCACATAATAATCAAATATCATATAAAAATTATTTGCAGGGGTGTCTCGGGTTGATTGAGGGTCTAGTGTGAATGAATGATCAAATTTTCCAGCATTTTCTCCAGCAGAGGTGGAGTGTCTCTGTGACTGTCTCCTACCACTGTCCTGCTCCCAATTCATATTTGGCTGGGCTCATGTCATAGGGCAATGAGATTACAAGTAAAAGAAAGAAACCCTTTCCAAATGTATTTGCATATGCTAAAAAAAGGATTTTTCAGAAGCCACAGAAGAGATTTGGGACAGAAGAAGAAATGTGACAGCAAGCAGTCTATTCAGGGAAGGACTACCCCACAGGAAATTGTAGCCTGAGGCTGTTGATGATCTGACCATCACCTTTAAGTTTAGGGAACTAGATTAAACAAGCAAGGTCCAGC
>NW_026593028.1:0-3602 GCF_907164565.1 Psammomys obesus | reverse complement strand
TAAATATTCCATGGCCATTCAGAAGGAATATATGCCCTTTCTGAAAATGGACTCAAAGAAATATTCCATTAGGCAAACAGCTTATGCAAACATTACATGATGGAGATAAGCAGTGAGCCAGGAAGACTGCTTGCTCGTTGATGATAAGAAATGGGGTAGAGGAGCATGCTCAGTAGTAGTTCATCTGCCTGGCACGCGCAAGGCCCTCGCTTCTGTCTCACTGTGTGAAAAGGGGGAAAGAATAAAAGCAAAAAAGTAGAGAGATAGGCAAAGATGCATGGATAAATGACTATAATTAAGTTATAGTGTTTTCACAGTCAAATATCAACATCCTATAATACAAATAGCAAGATATAATTCATGACAAACTATCAAGTTAGCCAAAGGACAGGATGGTATTAGAAAGCCTCTCATATCACAGTGAGGAACAGCCCTTTGCCCTTCTGTAACCATCACTGCACTGGAGTATATAACCTGCAATACTGCTGAAAGGCTCCAGGTGAGGGGAACATACCCGTTCTTTGGAAAACAGATCTCTTTGGATCATACAATTAATAAGACTGATTGTATAAAAAAAACATTTACCTATATAATAAAGATACTTATCTTCACAGATATTCATAGACTGTTTAGGAAATCATTTATCCTATCAAAATCTAAAAGAAACACCACATGTGGCACACCAGTTTAGTCCTGTATTTTGGGAGGCTGAAGCAGGCATGTCGCAACTTTGTGGGCAGTCTTGCTTATATAGAGAGACCCTGTCCAAAAGGGAAAAGCAGAGAGGCAGATCTAAAAAGAAATTGTAGATAAATCTAGTAGTTGACTAGCAAGCATAACAGCCGGTAAACCGGAAAGGAAAAGTTAGGCAAAGAAACAGCCTGCTGGGGCAGACTCCTTAGAATATATAATGAAGATGAATGATGATGAATGTCATCAGCTGCAAGGAGAGAGTAAGGGAAAATACATCGACGGTGGTCAGAGATGCATCCTGAAGAAAGGGGGCCATTCATGAAAAGTTGTTGCTAGTTGAAAAACTGCTAGGATTTTTAGAATTTTCAGTGGGTTGCTTCTGAAAGGAGAGGGGGTCAGGCAGGTATGATAGATTTAAGCATGTTCTAAAATAGTGAGTTCACAGCCTGCTAAGGTTAGAACTGACCCTGTCTTGGAGGGAGAGGTAGAAGGTGGGTGGAAATTAGTAAATGTGGTCGAACTAAATCCATACAGAAGAAAACAAAACAAAACAAAACAAAAAAAAGGGATGAAAAGAAGCTGTTGATGTAAGTATAGGGACCATTTTCCTCTCTCTCCACTGAATCCAGGACCTTTCACACTAAGCAAAATTCTTAAACCCTAATAAACTATTCCAATTACAGATTGTCACTGGAGGTTTATCTCAGTTGTTAGAGTCCCTGCTAACACTCACAAAACCTTGAGTACAATACCAATGCTTTATAAACCAGCTGTGCCAGCACACACCTGGAACCCCAGCCAGGGAGGTGAAGACGGGGAGATTAGGAGTTGAGCGCCAGTCTGGGATGCAGGAGACCCTGTTCCTTAAAAAAAAAAAAAAAAAATTCATACGAGAAATGTTTTCTCTGTAAATCTAAAATATGCAAGAAGAAAATTTAAATAATCTTACCAATGTGGATGAAAGTCAAAACTGCTACCTGAGAAAAGGCAAGGAAATGTCACTAACAAGATTTTTCATATCTTCAAAGAACAAACCATGCCTGCAGTGTTTCCACCTTCAGAGCCCTTGCAAGAAAGGAACTTCTCAAATCACTTTATAAAGTCATATAAGACTAGCATGTTGCTGATGGCAGACCCTAACTTAGCCTCCCCCAAGGAGGAAAAGCTATGTTAATCGAACTGTACATGTATAGAGATCCTAAAAAAAAAAAATTATGAGTTGAATGCTGCATGAGAAATTAGAATGCTAAATTGAATGCCACATAATAAATATTTTAAGTTATTTGATCAGGATAATGTTTGAAAAATATTATGAACCTTTAAAATACTTTTTTAAATATATAATAGTTCATTTCGTTTTATTCAATATATTTGCTATATCATTTCATTTTTCATTTATTTATTTATTACAATGTTTTCACTTTGTTTCCCAGCTGTAGCCCCTTCCCTCATTCCCTCACAATCCCACCCTCCATCCCTCTTCTCCTCCTATGGCCCTTCCCCAGTCCACTAATAAGGGAGGACCTCCTCCCCTTCCATCCGAAACTAGTCTATCTGGTCTCATCATTGTCTTCCTCTGTGGCTTGGTAAGGCTGGCCCCCCTTCTTCAGGGGGAAGTGATCAAAGAGCCAGCCACTGAGTTCATGTCAGAGACAGCCACTGTTCCCCTTACTAGGGAGCCCAAATGGACACTGAGCTGCCATGGGCTATATCTATGCAGGGGTTCTAGGTTATCTCCCTGAATGTTCCTTGGTTGGAATATCAGTCTCAGAAAAGACCCCTGGGTCCAGATCTTTTGGTTGTATTGCTCTCCTTGTGGAGATCCAGGTCTTTCTATCTCCCCCTTCTTCCAGAAGATTCCCTGCACTCTGCCCAAAATTTGGCTATGAGTCTCAACATCTGCTTTAATACCCTGCTGGGTAGAGTCTTTCAGAGGCCCTCTGTGGTAGGCTCCTTTGTCATGTTCCCAGTTTTCTCCCTCTTCTGATGTCTATCCTATTTGCCCTTCTTAATGAGATTTGAGCATCTTACCCACGGTCCTTGTTCTTGCTTAGCTTCTTTAGATGTACAGATTTTAGTATGTTTATCCTATATTATATGTCTAATATCCACATATGAGTGAGTATATACCATATGTGCCTTTCTGCTGCTGGGATACTCACTTCAGAATGATCTTTTCTAGTTTCTACTATTTGTCTGCAAATTTCATGATTTCCTTGTTTTTAATTGCTGAGTAGTATTCCATTGTGTAAATGTACCACAATTTCTGCATCTACTCTTCGGTTGAGAGACATCTGGATTATTTCCAGTTTTGGCTATTACAAATAAAACTGCTTATGAACATGGTTGAACAAATGTCCTTGTTGTATACTTGAGTATATTTTTATATATGCCTAGGAATGGTATAGCTGGATCTTGAGGAAGCACTATTCTTAATTGTCTGAGAAAGCGCCAGATTGATTTCGAAAATGGTTGTGCAAGTTTACATTCCCACCAGCAATGGAGGAGGGTTCCCCTTTCTCCACATCCTCTTCAGCATGTGTTGTCACTTGAGTTTTTGATCTTAGCCATTCTGATGGGTGTAAGGTGAAATCTCAAGGTTGTTTTGATTTGCATTTCCCTGATGACTAAGGATGTTGAGCATTTAAGTGTTTCTCTGCCATTCGATAGTCCACTATTGAGAATTCTTTGTTTAGCTCTATACCCCATTTTTTTTAATTGGATTACTTGATTTGTAGCCATTTAAGTTGTTTTATGGGAAAAGAGAATGGCTGCACTTATGTCAGGAGATACTTTTCACTGAAATAATACTTCAAAAATTTGTTACAAATACTTTTTGTTTAAAATTTACTTATTCTTAAGTGTGTGTGTGTGTGTGTGTGTGTGTGTGTGTGTGTGTGTGTGTGTGT
>NW_026593027.1:0-14411 GCF_907164565.1 Psammomys obesus | reverse complement strand
ATATATATATATATATATATATATATATATATATATATATATATATACGTGGCAATGAAGAAAACCAGTAAGGGTCCTTCCAGCCTGTTTAATGGCCTTGGACCACTCACTAGAGCACAGTAGGCATGTGGAAGCATGCACAGGCTGCACTTGAGATCTCTGGTGAGAAGAGTAAACATAAAGCAATTTGCAGCCTTCAGGGTGTGTTGAAAAAAATCTCCCTTCTTTCTTGAGCCACTTCTCATCCTAGTACATTGATGCTCTTGGAATATTTGAAGTATTTCAAGTCGTACCGCTTATGTTCCTCCACTAAATTATAACTTCCTATTCACTTTTATTCTTTGATTGCTTAGTACAATATTTGGTGCAAGAAAAACTCTTTAAATACTTGTTCATCAAATAAGCCTAAACTTTGATTGAACATCCATGGTACTGCTTTGTTAAAATTTTCAGTGTATGTCCAGAGATATATACAGCCATTGCTATGTTCACTGTAGTGTGTAAGTTTGTACACCGTACATAAAAATGGGCATGATTGTGAAAATATGTAAAAACACCATATTGATATTTTGAAAAACACACTAACTTATAATCAATAAAATGAAATATTAACAAATGAATGATACTGAAGAAGCTTAACTCACTAAACTGTGCAACAAAGTTGCTTCATTTTCCCATATGGGTTATTTTGTTGGAGCATCTGTACTCAGAGTGTGACATCAAACCTCTGGGGAAAACAGAAAATCATCTTGTGTATGTATTGGTAGTTCTACGCCCAGATATAGATGGAAAAGACAATAGGAGGAATGTCAGGGTCCTTGATGCCAAAGTTAATTAGTCAGTCACAGAATAGCTCTGAACTACTCATCTCAAATTTAAAGATTTTGAGGTCTAGGTAGTAGAAATTTCAAATTTTATCTTCTCAGATATACTTTGGAAAGAAAATTACAGATAAATTATAGTAAATATAGTTTTTATTTCCTCAGAGTAGGGGGATGAAATGAGATCCATACCCAACTTTATGAATACATAGCTTGGGCTGTGCCCAGAGCATTTCTAACTATCTCTAGGCCTAGCCTTGGAAGCTTCTAGCCTCAATACAATCTAATCTTCTGCAAGCAAGGACCTTGATAGCTTTAGTTTCCAATCTTTGTCTGCTATCATAGGCCTGACCAAAAGGTTTCAGCCTCTGAAATTTACTGCTGAATAAGCTCACCCTTTCTAGTTATTTCTGAACTCTTGTTTACCAGTTCAACTCAGCTATTCTGGCTCAAAATTCTTCTCCAAGTTGACTGATTAAAACCAGCTTCTCTAGACTTCTGACTGAATTGCTCTGCTTAGATAGTCTGCCTTTTAAATCCAGGAACTGAACTCCAAGAACTCAGCTGCTCTCAATTCAACTGCACCAACTTAAATGGTACTCCCAATCTCTACTGTACTGTCTTCACAAACTTCCTCTTTTTCTCTTTGTCTTCTCTCTCTCCCTCTCTCTTTCTCTCCCTCTTTTCGTCTGCTACTCTTAAATAACTTCTCTTTCCTGTCTTTTCTTCTAAGAGATGTATCCTGCTTCTGACTCATTCTGACATCTCTGACTCATGAGTTTGTCTGCCTATCACTGTTTGGGATTAAAAATGCATACTAAATTCCACCCAGAGGTATTAAAAGTGTGTTGTGTCTATATTCTAGCCAGAGGAATTAAGAGTATGTAATTCAGCCAGAGGGATTTAAGGTGAGTAAGGACATGTCTGTTTTCCACCCTGATCACACAGACATAGGTCTATGGATGTAAAGCCTTGTCAGAGTAGCCCCGTGGCTGAACTAAAATTTCTCTACAAATTACAGTTAAAATCTCCCCCTAGTTCTTTAATCCACCCTTACGGTGGATCGGGATGACTGGATTCTTTTCATTGGAGATAAATATGACCTGTTGAATATACATAATATTTCTTTCAGGTGAGTTATCAGGATTGGCCACTTACCACTGGAATAATCAATTGGTGTGCTTTTTCTCTGGGAAGACCTGCTCACAGCTTTACTCAGCTACTTGCAGTTCTCTGCTGAGGCCTCGTAGGCTTTACCCCACCTACTTCAGCATGTTTGTTGGCGTCATGCTTGTAAAACAACCACCTAAAAAGATTTTAAAACCCATCTGCAAACAGTATAAGAAACAACAGTCCTTGCCGTATATGTTCATTTAGTTCTATGTCCTGATTTTTCCATTCTTTAGCAGATTTTTCTATTTTATATCAATTAAAAAATAAGCATTGTTTCATTTTGAGGTTTTATTAAATTTAAACTCTCATATCCATTTCCTACATGGCTATTGATTGTAAGATAAAATTACTATCTCTGATTCATATTTATTTATTATTTAAAAATACAGTTTATTTAAATTGTATCCCAGCTGTATCCACCTCCCTAAGCCCCTCCCAATCCTACCCTCCCTCCCTCATCTCCTCCCATGCCCCTCACGAAGTCCAATGATAGGGGAGGTCCTCCTCCATTTCTATCTGACCCTAGCCTGTCAGATCTCATCAAGGCTGGCTGCACCATCTTCCTCTGTGGCCTGGCAAGGCTGCTCTCCCAGAAGGAGGTTTCAAAGAGCCTAACACTGAGTCCAGGTTAGAGACAGCCCTTGCTCCCTTTACTAGGGAACCCACTTGGAGACTGAGCTGCCCATGGGCTACATCTGTGTAGGGGTTCTGGGTTATCTTCATCATGAATGGTCCTTGGTTAGAGTATCAGTCTTAGAAAACACCCCTGTTCCCAGATTTTTTGGTTCTGTTGGTCTCCTTGTGGAGATCCTAATCCCTCCAGGTCTTTCTATCACCCCCTTCATTCATATGATTCTCTGCACTCTGCCCAAAGTTTGGCTGTGAGTCTCAGGCTCTGCTTTGATACCCTGCTGGATAGAGTTGTTCAAAGGCCCTCTGTGGTAGACACTTGTCCTTGTTTTCTCCCTCTTCTGAAATTCGTCCCATTTCCCTTTCTGACTGAGGATTGATCATCTTATCCAGGGTCTTTCTCTTTGCTCAGCTTCTTTAGGTTTATAGATTTTAGTATGTTTATCCTATATTATATATCTAATATCCACTTGTAAGTGAGTATATACCATGAGTAGCTTTCTGTTTCTGGGATACCTCACCCAGGATGATCTTTTCTAGTTCCTACCATTTGCCTGCAAATGTCATGATTTTCTTGTTTTTAATTGCTGAATAGTATTCGATTGTGTAAATGTACCACAATTTCTGTATCCATTCCTCTGTTGATGGACATCTGGGTTGTTTCCAGATTCTGGCTATTACAAATCAAGCTGTTACGAAGATCGCTGAGCAAATGTCCTTGTTGTGTACTTGAGCATAGTTTAGATATATGCCTAGGAGGGCTATAGCTGGATCTTGGGGAAGCACTATTTCTAATTTTCTGAGAAAGTGCCAGATTGATTTCCAAATGACTGACATGGGTTTTCTATGTACTTTATCAGTTTAAAATTTCCCCTGGCTTTTAGGTCTTACTGTAATAAGAGTGTGTTGTTGTGTAGATGATTCAAATTGAAGTGAAAAATTTCTGAGCTAAAAGTTTGACATAAACCAGATCCCAGAGATGTAGGGCTGGTCTCTTTCTGGTGCTCAATTCAAATTTCACAGGAGTTATGATATTTGACTGTCAGAACAGCACATTGGAAAGACTCATAGCTATATAAGTGCACTGCTTCCACTACTTATGTGCTTTCAGAAGGCTTTTGAAAGGTTCAACTGAGAAGTAAGTCTGTGTGACACAGACAACTCTTCAGAGTCAAGTGATTTCATGGCTAATTCGGCTTAGGTAGGTCTGAGATGGCTTAGCAGGTTATCATCATCCCCATGATCACAGCCATTCCAAATGCAGGTCTTCTCTAGATAAAGGGTCCAGACTATTTCAAGATATATTTTCCCATATGGTTTGTTATGTCCTATAAAAAGTAGCAATGCATATAAATAGACAAAAGAAAATGAAGAGAAAACAGCAAAGCAACCATGAAAACACAGCTTCAGATACTGAGTATTAGAAACAGGCTCTAAAATATTTTACTGTCCACCAGGAGGATGAAACAAGAAAAGATGGACTGGGTGGAGAGATCATCCAGCAAGGAGCCTATCACACTAGCCTGAGGTCCACTGAATTCATATAAATGTAGGATGGGAGAATTTATTTGACATGGCTTTCCTCAGTCATCTTATTAGAGGCATGACATATCACACACACACATATACACATACACACACACAGTTGAATAAAGTCTTACAAAAAACAAAGCAAAATTAATGGTAAGGTAAAGAGCTAAAAATGATAAAGTGAACTTGAAAACATGAAACACTGAAAAGTACTAATGTATAGATAGAAATGAATTTAACAAAGCACACATAACTATATAAGAATAAATAACCTAAAATGAAACAAAAATATTTTAAGAAGGTGAAAACTGTATATGTCACACAAAAAGCCCATGAAAGAATTTGTTTATGACTATGCATTGGAGCATCAACAGGAGAAGAACAAAGGAATCTGCCCAGCAATATTTTCAAAACTAATGTTCAGTCGCCTTCTCACACTTGGCACCTTCACAGAGCCTTTTATGCAACCACTGTTTCAGGAATTATGTCTTGTACAAAAATCTCAATGGCTACCCAAATTCACTTCTACTACAAAATGAGATGATCCTCACAAGTAAAAATAAACATGGTGTATGAAAAGTCATGTTTAGAAAGAAGCTTGATTAACAGACTTAAATGTAATATTAATAATATGTTATAATGTCTAAATAGTAAAGATAGGGAAAATCTCAAAAATTAATACCTAATTATCCATATAAATTAACAAACACATTATAAACTAGCCAAAGGCAATTTGATAATACAGAAAAAGATAAGCATTAATGGACATATTTTTTCCTCCATGATTTATCATACACTATAAAAAGTGGCAAGGCAGATAAGTCTAATTACTATAATTTGTAAATCTGTGCAAAGATAATTTAACAAAAACTAGAAAAATTCAAATATTAAAAAACAAAACAAAACAGTAAAATACAAAGGTAGCCTCAAGATAGTTGTGAAACACACTTAGAGGTTCAAGAATATTATAAAAATTATTATGGCCCTTTATTTGAAAAACTGATGAGGTGAACACATTTTATAACCTATGAAATTAAGATTAAAATAGAAAGTTTGATCTCATAACTAGTTAATTTGAACACACACTTAAACACATATTAAAAGCTTCCAGTTATAAAGTGGTGAATTTTCCAAAACGCATAGAATCTTTAAATGTTTTTTTCAAATTATTATTATATGAGCTTGGCACTAAAAACTGATGAATCATTAAATACAGGGTAGGGTTCATCACAAATTCTGACAAAAAATTCTAAGTGAAATTAGAATTCACCATTTAATAGAATAAAAGGGAGAAGTTGCATGATCTGTTAAATAGATAGAAAAACATTTTCTTTTTTATTTTTATTTTTTAATATTAGTTACAGTTCATTAACTTTGTATCCCACCTGTATCCTGCTCCCTCATTCCCTCCCAATCCCACCCTCCCTCCCTCATCTCCTCCCTGCCCCTTTCCAAGTCCACTGATAAGGGAGGACCTCTTCCCCTTCCATCTGATCCTGGTTTATCAGTTATCTTCAGGACTGGCTGCAAAGTCCACCTCTGTGGCCTAGTAGGGCTGCTCCTCTCTTGGGGGGCGGGAGGGGAGGAGTCAAATAGCCCACCATTGAGTTCATGTCAGAAACATTTTCAACTAAATTTACTATCAATTGAAATAAAGTGAAACAACTTTAAAACTAGGAATTATGTGTCTTCTTACTGTAATAAAGATATTTAGATATTTTTCTTTCAGTTATGACAGAATGCTGACTGTCACCACGTCTGAGTAACATTCTTTTGAAAGTGTATAAATAATATTAACATAGGAAAAAGAAACAAAAGATAATAAGAAAGAAAACTTAAGTAAATGAAAAAAATTAATTTTATTTTATTTATATATTTATATTATTACAATTTATTCACTTTATATTCCTGCTGCAGCCCCCTCCCTTGTCTCCTCTTACTTCCACCCACACCTTTCCTCTTCTCCCTCTATGCCCCTTCCTCAGTCCTCTGATAGGGGAGGACCTCCTCCCCTTCTATCTGACCCTAGCCTGTCAGGTCTCATCAGGACTGGCTGTATTATCTTCCTCTGTGGCTTGGCAAGGCTACACTCCTCAGGGGTAGGTGATCAGAAAGCCAGCCACTGAGTTCATGCCAGAGACAGCCCCTGTACCTCTTACTAGGGAACCCACTTGGAAACTGAGCAGCCAATGGGCTTTCTTTGAACAGGGGGTCTAGGTCCTCTCCATGCATGGTCCTTGGTTGGAGTATTGGTCTCTGCAGGCCCCTCTGGTCCCAGGTATTTTGATTCTGTTGTTCTACTTGTGGAGTTCCTATCCCTTACAGGTCTTTCTATCTCCCTTTTCTTGCATAAGGATTCTGGCACTCTGCCCAAAGTTTGGCTATGAGTCACATTATCTCCTTAGATACCCTGTTGGGTGGGGTTTTTCTGGAGTCATTTTTCTCCTTTTACTGGATTGATCTCAAGAAATCTGGTTTGAATACAAGCGTCTTTTTTTGTATTAATTTATTTTTTCCTGCTAATCCATCTCATAAGCAATTTAGCTACATAATGTGAAAAATATTAGAATAAATTCACTAAAACTTCTGCAGGTCAGCTATTTAGAAAACTGAGATTAACAGTTTTGAGATAATAAATAATATATGTACAAACACAAGAAAAATAGTATTTATGAATTGAAAGACTTAATAGTGAAAAGATCAAAGCAGTTTCAAACTAAGTCCTGTGTTGTCTTCCTTTGTTGACATTAACTATAAACTCTAAAGGAAAACAGGGCTTCCAACAGCAGCCAAGACTAAAGAGTGGGTTTGCTCTTGAAGCCCTTGTGAATTAATATTTCTATAATTATGCTTCATGATTTTTGAAAAATAGATCAAAAACAAGAGCTCAAAAATATAGGAAAATGGCACCAGTGAGTTGGCCCAGCAGGTATAGAATAGACACTTGTGAGCAAACTTAACGACCTGACACTATGAACTCACATGGTGGAAGGTGAGAATTGATTTCTACATGTGGTCTCCTGACTGCCGTATGTACACGTGGCATTTGCCATCACACACTCACATGCATGCGTGCATCCATACACGCAGATATGCTCACACACAAACTAATAAATGTATATTAAAAATCCAGGTAAAATGCCAGTTTTTTTCATAAACATAATATAAATACAAATACACATTCCAAAACAATGGAGGAAGGTTTCTCTTGAGATAATTGTGTTAGGACAACTATATTTTCATAATAGTGAAATCCAACACCAGTAACTATAGAACATGGAGAGTTTTAAGACTTAAATCTATTAGAAGTTAAAATGGAGCATGACTTTTGATTAAAGCTGTGCTCTGTGGGTATAATTCATTCCCCTGTTTTACTCAATACTGATTTAACTTAGTTCAGTATGTCTTGGCCATGACTTCTTGAAGAGCCTGATTTTTATACAAATCTTATTTACCCACATACAATCAGAGGTTGTGTTAAATTTTTTCTGGGTATATTAATAAATAGAAGAGAATGACTACATTGTGTTTCTGAAGTTTTATTTTGCAACAAGACTAAAAAAATATCAGTTAGCAATTCACTTGCTTCAATTTATATTCCATTAAGTAATTTTCTGTAAAGAAAACTTAATCAGTATCAACTTCAAAGTGTTTTCCTCTCATGATCCACATGTAAGTGTCTTGGATTTTCTGCAGTGTAAATTGGCATAATGTAATTCTTTTGATAAAACTTATCTCAACATTTTTAGAGTTAATCTTAATTACATTTGAATACCAAAATCTATATTTTGCTTGTAGCTGAAAACTTACCTCATTTAAAATGTGTTTGATTATTAAAAACAGATGAAACTCAGAATTTTTAATTTTATTTACTTTCTTGTTTATTTAATACATATATGTGCATATATTCAGAGGTAGGTTAGCCAGAGTGTGTGAAAGAAATTAATGGAACAGATCATAAATATGATAAAAACCTGATCCGACCATAGACAATATGATCACCATGGATGGTGCTCAGTGAAATTTAACTAGTTAATTTTGTTTTGTTTGTTTGATTTCGAGAGACAGGGGCTCTCTGTGTAGCTTTGAGTGTCCCGGAAATTGGTCGATAGAGCAGTCTGTCTTCAAACTTAGAGATCTGCCTGCCTCTGCCTCCAAAATATTGTGCCACTACGGCTCATTGTTCACTGAAATTGGACAGTTCAAAAAACAGTAGCATACTCATTCCTAAGTTTTGGATTGTAGAAAAATTAAAAGCATAGTTCATATCCCAGAATTGCTTTGTAGATATAAATTCCACCTGCTTCACTTAGAGTCTATTCCTACATTCTAATTACTCCGTGGTCTTACTTTTAATAATCTCTAGGAAATTGCCAATAAAAATGTTTTCAATCTACATTTTTTTTCTTTCAGGTCTATCACACCTTTCTTTCCCAAGCAACAAATTTCTATTATTTCCATTAGAAAATATAATATTATTCAATTAACAAACTTTTTTATTATCCCAAAGTATTTGTACTTGAATAGAGCCAAATATTCAGTCTTAATGTGTTCAGAAGGTATGTTTTTCCTGTCGTTCCTCGGTCTCAGACATTTTTGTGCTAACCTTGATGGTCACATTTTTAATTCCTGGCACTAAAATTTCTAATCAGTAAAGCATTGCATAGGATTGCAATGCTGCTTTTTAGGACTAGAGGATATTTATCATCCTAGTGTGTGTAAACTTAACCCAGTATTTAACAGATTATTTTCCCAATTTTACTGAAATCAACCATTTTCTATACCAAATTGGTTTTATACTAAAAAAAAAAAAAAAAAAAAAAAAAATTCTTGCCATTCATTTCCCAGAAGAAGCTATTCATTTCTAAAGTACTTTAAATCTGTTGATGGCAAACTCACTACCAGGAATTAAATTAAAATTGACCAAAACAAAACCATAAAACACTATGGTAGCCAGGAAGATTCAGATCATTAGGCTATAAAATGAAATGTAATCTCTGAAACAACCAAAGGTTTTCCTTCACAAAGGCAGGCTTTTCTCCCTCCCAGTCCTATTCCATTTGTTAAACTGTGGAAATTTAACAGTTTCCACAAGTGTTAAAAAGGAAGAAAAGAAGGGTGATAGTCGCTTTGGTAGCACTACACCACCACAGAGAAACTCAGCTCCCTTCCGATCAAAATTTTCATTTTGACACCTTCACCTTTCTCATCCCCTTAGATCACAGCATCAGTGGGCTGCCTTTTCCCAAGGTGGGCATTGCTTTTGCAAATGTCAGAGCTCCACGGAAGTGGCTCCTGCATCCTCTTCCAGTTACTTTGGGATGCTTCAGAGGGACGTTTTCACAGCCTTTCATGTTGCTTGCCACTCATCTGTGTTTTTTCCTTTTAAAAACTTTCAGGTATCCTTCTCACAGGTGAAGTATCTGTTTTGTAGGCACTACCTGCCTTGTCTCTCTGCCTTCATGCTTTTTTCCCAACAGTGCTTTAGAGTAAGGAAATGTCCTGTTTACGAGAGCAGTTTACGAGAGCAGACTCGGCAACTGATAATCAGCAGTGATTTCTTTGCTAAGAATTAGAAAATGTATGCAGTTTATTTCCAAAATTCACCAACTCACTAGGCCCACAAAGCGGTCAATTAAAGCCGATACCCTAGGCTGAAGAAAGCACAGAATTACTTCTTTTCCTCCTTACTCTTTCTCTGTTTCTACTGGATGAGTCTCAAGTAGCTTGTCCTATAGACTAGGATGATCCTGAATGAATTTTTGACTCTCTTGCCTTTATCTGCCAAATGCTCCACGGAGATTTGGTCTCAGCTATAAGTATGTTCATAGTTTTTTCCATTTCCTGAGTGTGTATAAGTGAATTTGTATGCATAGTCACATTATATATCTGTATGCTAATGGCTCCATTAAGTATTATCATGCCAGAAATGCAGTCTCTGGTCATTATCCTAATTTTACAAGCCCATCCCGCATACTTTTTTTTTTTTTAATAATTTGAATGTTCACTTTAAATGTTCATGTGCTCTCAGCCTTTAATTTTCTATTTTCTAGTCTATGTATTTGGTTATTTGTCAACTAAAAACTAAATTTAAAGTCTCTAGTTTTATAATGCATGAAATGTTATTAGAGTTACAAATAGTAAATTATCTCTTAAAATAATGAATAAATAATTTACTATGCAAAGTACTTTTTAAGCCAAATTATATATATGTAATGATAAACAGTATTTTGATTAATAGGTTAAATTGCCCTTTTCTTTTAATTCCCATTTTCTATATTAAATTTATTAAGAAATACTCCAGAATTTAATTAATGTTTAACATGGAAAATTGTGTTTGGTAATTGACTTAATTTTTTTACTAATTGGTTACATATTAAATCCTCATTTTCATAGAGCACTGCTCATTACCAAGAGTAATAATTCTAGTCAAGAAAATATTCATCATTTTAGAGAGATTTTCTTCCTGACTAAATAATATAAAGTTAATTTTTACTGAATTGTTTCTAGTTAGAGATATTAATTTTAATCAGACACACTTGTTATGTCCACCTTGTGCTTTGTTATTTTATTATGTTTTTCAAAACATTGAAAATCATTCACATATACATGCATGTATAAACACTGTTGTATAAAACTAGATATGTGTATGTTTGTGTATGTGGGTGTATGTCTTTAGTTAGCTGTATTTTGTTCATTTAAAGAGTGGTATTTCCATATTTAAATGCCTGTTTATTAATTAATTATTACATTTAGTTGCTTAAAGTAAAACACTTATGAATTCTTTTGAAACTAAGATAGAATTTAAAAACTGTAATAATTAGGAACTTATTTATTTTGGGTTTTAATCATTTTATTGTAAATAAATTGCAAATTAAAAAAAATTGTACAGCTAGATCAGTATATATAACCACTCAAACAAACACTTGGGCAGACCAAAAGTCTAGACATCTAACTTCTGTGCAGTTAGAATAACCAGTCTGAAGTTGTGATGCTTCATGCTTGACTTTGGAGTTTATAGTTTACTATCAAGTACATTTGTTTAACCTTTTATAAAAACTTGTTTTTTTTTTAATTACACTTTATTTACTTTGTGTCCCCCCTGTAGTCCCCTCCTTCATCCTCTCCCAATTACTCCCTCCCTTCCTCTTCTCCATGCATGCCCCTCCCAAAGTCCACTGGTAGGAGAGGTCTTCTTTTCCTTTCTTCTGATCCTAGTCTATTAGGTCTCATCAGGAGTGGCTGCATTGTCCTCCTCTGTGGCCTGGTTAAGGGTGCTCCCCCTCCAGGAAGAGGTGATCAAAGAGAAGGCCTATCAGTTCATGGCAGATACAGTCCCTGTTCCCATTGCTATAGAACCCACTTGGATACTGAAATGCCATGGGCTACATCTGGCAAGGGTTCTGGGTTATCTCCATGCATGCTACTTGGTTGGACTATCAGTCTCAGGGAAGACCCATGTGCCCAGATTTTTTGGATCTGTTGCTCTCCTTGTGGAACTCTTGTCCCCTCCAGGTCTTACTAACTCCCACTTCTTTCATAAGATTCCCTGCAATTTCCTCAAAGTTTGGCCATAAGTCTCAGCATCTGCTTTGATACCCTGCAGGGTAGAGCCTTTCAGAGGCCCTCTGTGGCAGGTTCCTAACTTGTTCCCTGTTTTCTCCTTCTGATGCCATCCTTTTGGCATTTTTGGATGGGGATTGAGCATTTTAGCCAGAGTTCTCCCTCTAGATTAGTTTCTTTAGGTGTACAGATTTTATTAAAAAATGGGAAACAGAAATAAGCACAGAATTCTTGATAGAGGAATATTGAATGGCAGAGAAACACTTAAAGAAATGCTCAACCTCATTAGCCATCAGGGATTTACAAATCAAAACGACCCCGAGATTTCACCTTACACCTATCAGAATGGCTAAGATCAAAAATTCAAGTGACAGCACCTGCTGGAGAGATTGTGGAGAAAGGGGAACCCTCTTCCACTGCTGGTGGGAATGTTAACTTGCACAACCGCTCTGGAAATCAATCTGGCGCTTTCTCAGACAATTAGGAATAGCTCTTCCTCAAGATCCAGCCATACCACTTCTAGGCATATATCCAAAAGAGGCTCAAGTACACAATAGGGATATTTGCTCAACCATGTTTGTAGCAGCTTTATTTATAATAGCCAGAAGCTGGAAATGACTGAGATGCCCCTCAACTGAGGAATGGATACAGAAAGTATGGTACATCTACACAATGGAATACTATTCAGCAATAAAATATGAGGGAAAATGTGGTTTCGTTCTTTCTGAGGCTGGATGATCTTGAAGAGAATAAATCTCTTTAGGACATTTATTAAGACCAACAAGATAATAATTAAAACAGTAATAATAGATTAATTCTATTCATATAACCCTAGAAAGAATTAACTGGATAATTTCATATTATCAATGGCATGTTGATCCCATTCACAAAAATAAGTCTTATTACCTAGGACTCTAGATGTATACAATTTATAACTGTCAGTCTGTTATCAGACTAAAGTTATTAGATTCAAATTATCTCATAGACATAAATTAATTCATAGTTCTCAGTGACAATTCTACTTTTCCCAAGTTTTCATTTATTTATGTAGTTTGTGTGTTTAATAAATACATCTATGACAAACCTATACACACACTGTATCAGAGATCTGCCTACAGCAGAAGTTCTCATATCCTCACATGTAACAATGTTGACTAGTTATAATATAAATATTGTATAAAATTATAAACTATAGGACTCTGACGAGAATGTATACATCTTTGTTCTGTTGGATTATGTCTATCCTAATTGACTAGTTTGCTTTATTGTCAGTTCATTGTCAGACAACTATGAGCAAAGTTTTGAATTGTTTTCATCAGACAGATTATTGTGTTGTGTAGGAGTTAAAAAATGTATAGTCATTGGAGAAAAATATGTGATCAAAACATACTGTTTTATTTGGAAGCTACAAATTATTTTTGCTTGCCAAGAATTATATTATTTTTTATTAATTTAGTATGCTTAATTTATTTGATCTTTATTCTATAATTTCATATGCTATAGATGTTTGACCTCCAGATTCATTTATCTTTCTTATTGTATTAAATATTCATTAACATTTTTATCTTTAATTTTCTTCTTTATATATTTCTGGGAAAAGAGTAATGAGAGTTGAATATCTGCAGTGGTTCTTCTGTGGGATTCATTTTACCTTTCTATTTTCAGTCTGTTCCACAATTCTGACCTGAACTGGGCCAATCGCATCATTTTGCAGAATCTCATACTCAAAGACAACAGGGCACATTGGCTCCCATTCAACAATATCAGCATTTAAATTTGAATTTTAGTTTACTACATTAAATGCATTTCTGTCTTCATTCTCTCCTGATTTCTGTCTTAAAAAAAACAGATGATATCTGCTCTATTTCTCTTCTCCTATAATCTTTCATTTAAAACTTCAAGCTTAAAAAGGGAGCTGTGATCAATATGGCTAGTACATATATGGTTATGAATGTACATACATTTCTTACCATAATCATAATTTTCTCAGGGTGTTAACTAGGCTATATCCTCCATGAAGAGTGGATATTTGATCTCTGGATTCGGTGTTTCCTATGACCAGGCACATAACTAGCACTCTGCGAATGTCAAAATTGAGTACGTGAAAGAAACTTCAACAGTAAATACTCAAACCATATATATCATCTCTTAATGAATCCATAGATTTTTTTTTTTCAATCAAAGGTCATAAACCTGAGGTGAAATGCTTGAGTAACATGGACAGACAGATAGTACTTACAGACTCACTTTCATTTCCCACTTAGTTGACAACAAATTTGGCAAGCTGTTTAATCTTAATCCTTTCCTAGGCAACATTCTTCTCTGCTTCAAAGATACATCGATCATGTTGCACAGTTTTTCTGTGACTTATGGATTGATTCTTTCTTTTATCATCATAGTATTGAAAGTCAGATGTTATTTTTGTGGTCTTCAATGTGTTTTGGTAAATTTAAGAACACACTTTAGCCCATGACTGTGTAAAATCTGGCATGCTTCAATACTAGAAGATAGTTAGCTAGGTTACATTTGAGTTAATCTCCTGTCAGCGAGCTCTAATTCTTGCACTGTTATGAAGCAATGTTATGATGGTATTTTGTACTATGCTGCTATAAAATGTGTTACTATAAAATACATTGACAGAGAGTGAAAAAAAAAGCATGTAAATATATTTTTCTAGTTCATCAGTGTAATGTA
>NW_026593026.1:0-26830 GCF_907164565.1 Psammomys obesus | reverse complement strand
TGTGTGTGTGTGTGTGCAAGAGAGAGAGAGAGAGAGAGAGAGAGAGAGATTGGGAGTATGGACACTTGCATTATCTATAGTAAACAAAAAATTTCAAGTTATATATTCTATAAATTATTAAGTCATTCTTAACATCAATATGTCTACCAAGGTGAATTCTAGGAACCACTGTAAGTTATTTTTCTAAACAGTGAGTATTTTATATAAAATATGAAACTGTTTTCAATTGCAGCTGTTTGAGAATTTCACTACAAAATACTCTAAAATATTCTCTCTTGTCTGCCTTCACAAAAGACCTTGAAAAAGCATGCACTGACCACTTTTCTTTTATACCAAGTTAGCTTCTTCATCTGAAGGGCATATGCAATAAATTGCTCATACACTATCTCATTTGCAGTTTCAGTTTTATGAGCTCCCGTAAAACAATTACCATATATACATTTCACAATAAATGGGCAAACAAAGAGGCTGCAAACAATATGGAAAAGTCAATAATTAATTTCAGATTTCCAACTGTAACAGAGACATGGATCTTTCTCTTCTTTTCAGAAAAGACAGTTTCTCTGTTAAGATTATGCATGCATGTTAATTCACTGCTGTGTGCTTTCCTTTTTTCCAAAGCTTGTCGAAGGTCTAATTTATGTGCAAGACTGGAAGCTGTTTAAACGGATAATATGCCTCCTTCTTGAGAGATACCACCCCTTTATGCTCCATTAATTTCAGCCGTTGACTCTATAAGCTACATACCAATTATTTCTTTCCAGAAACAGCAGCATAGTTTTTCCCCCAACAAAGGACAACAGATTATTGTGGTCTGCTATTAATCTTCACACAGTCCACCAAAAAAAAAAAAAAAAAAAAAAAAAAAGGATGCTAGAAAGAAAACAATTGAGTTGCTATTTTAACATTTTCAAAATGCCATATAAAGAAACAAAAAGACTATGATATCTTATTACAATACTTGTGCTTTGTTTTAAGTCTTCCCCAAATAGGCACACTCTAATGCTAATCAACCGTGTCCTGGTGACAGAAGCAGCATCTCTGAGTGGACAGGGCACACCTGAGAATTTTTGGTTCTCCTCTACCATCATTTTGGCTAGTCTCTGAACATAGCTCTGTGTAAAACAGTTGGATGAGAAAGGAAAAAAAAATGCATGATTCGGGGGTAAATTGGAATTGGGAAATGTCTCAGGTGATAAGATCTGTGCTCCTTGAAAAAGCATCAGGACTTGAGTCAAACCCCCAGCATTCCCATAAAAAGCCACATAGAGCTGTGTGTGTTCCTCCAGCTCTAGTGCCCTACCTAAGGAATGGGATAGAAACAGGATGATATGTGGGGCATGCTGGCCTCCAGTCTACCTTCAGCTTCGCTGGGGCATGTATCTCAAAGCAATGAAGCAGAAATGAATAGAATGAAACACCCAGTGCCCTTCTCTGTCCTCCACATAGGGACATGGGTGTGTGTATATAATCTATATGCACATACTATATCCCCAGAAACATACATATAGTCAAAGAAAAAGAATAAATGTTAAATGAGTTTTTTGAAACGTGTAACATTATAGAGTTCAATAAAAATGGGAAAGTTCAAACAGAAAAATACACTAGCACTGCCGTCATCCTACTATAGTCTGGAAATTAATGTAATAGTACTGAATTACTGAGTACTGAGTACTGGGAGCGAGGTGTAAGTTGTTTGAAAATTATGACCATTAATATTGGTCCATCAACCTAAGGAGTAGTATTTAAAAATGAAAGGCAGGTTATTATTTATATATTTTTTTATTTAATTTTACTTTATTTTCCAATAAAAAAACACCTCATGGACTTCGATCCAATTCATGCTAAGCAAATGTTTTTGAGTGTATATTGTTTGGAAGAAGTCATATTGAGAATCATCATTAAGAACACAGAAAACACAGTTTTCTGTGCTAAGGCCTTGATACATGAAGGTCTTTGATTTACATATAAATATTTTATTTTATCTAGGTTTTTTTTTCATTTCTTGAAACTCGTATTTTTTAATCTAATTTTATTTATATATTTACTTATTACAATTTATTTACTTTGTATTTCCATTGCTGCCTCTCCCTCTTTTAAAGATACTTTTTTTCTTTCCCAGCCTCCCACTCTTTTATATACTCATGTCTATTTTTATTTACTCCTGTTTATTTTGCTCTTAAATGAATAATTCTTTTGTTTCTGAATGTACATTTTGGTGTCTTCAAACAAATGTAGAAACTTCTCCCACAGATTGAAATATGAATCATAAACTTGTTAAACCAATTGGTAAAATGCATTCTTCCAGTATTTACATCAGGAATTAATATGTAAACAATCACATCTCATTTTAATATATAATGGATTATAATGAAGACTGTGGGAAAGTTTCATTTCTATCTTCTTCTCAAGCATCTGTTAGAGGAGACAGTTTCTAGGCCTTGACTGTCTAGACTCTCAGGTGATGGAAGTGTGGAAGCTAGCCGACAGTTAGCACAGCCATGCACTTAGTTATGTTATACCAATCGCTTCCACTGGGAACTGAAGGTATATTTAAAATACAGAATGCTGTGTTTACAAATGCTCTAGTTATGGCTTCTTAAAACCAGCCTTTGAGGAAATAATTTAAATGTATAACCACTTCCAGGGCCAACTGTCAAAAAACAAGTGAAAAGACAGTAAGCAGACAATAGAGAATCATGGGAAATAGGTTTTGACGCTGTCATTTGAATGAACTGGATAGAGTTCTCCTAAAAACTTGCTTTCCCTCCAGAGTTTTAACAGCATGCAAAACTGCCCCACAATAAGTTTTGCAAGCACTGTCTATTATTATATGATGGTAGAATATTTTGAATTAGCATTGCTGTTTGTGTACTCTATTTTTTCTTTTTTTAAGTTTTCTTTTATTTTTAATTACACTTTATTTACTTTGTACACCCCGTCTAGTTCCCTCCCTCCTCCCCTCCCAGCCCCTCCCTTCCTTCCTCTTCTCCCCACAAGCCCCTCCCCAAGTCCACTGGTAGGGGAATGTTTCTTTTTCTTCCTTCTGATCTTAGTCTGTTAGGTCTCATCAGGAGTGGCTGCATTGTCTTCCTCTGTGGCCTGGTAAGGCTGCTCCCATCTCATGGAGAGTTGATCAAAGAGCAGGGCAATCAGTTCATGTCAGAAGCAGTCCCTGTTCCCATTACTATGGAATCCACTTGGACACTGAACTGCCATGGGCTACATCTGTGCAGGGGTTCTAGGTCATCTCCATGCATGGTACTTGGTTGGAGTATCTGACCAAGTTTGTGTCCTCTTAAATGCTAATTGATGTTATAGAAGCTGCGCACCGGGAGCCTGCAAAGAGGGACTGACAGATTTGAATGTGTAATTCTGCTTCACAGAGAAGACCTGGTGGACATGTGCATGAGGGTTTGGTGACTTGGAAGAGGCAGTTTAATTCAGGATGGCATGTGTTGCCCACAAAGTGAAAGGTTAAAAAGTTAAACAGAATGTGGCTTCGACCTATGCAACAATTCCAGTTATAATATCTACTCCAGACAATTTGGTAATAGATAGTGCAGTAAAATTTGCAAAGTGTTACTGTAGTAAAATTTGTAAAGTCAGATTGATCATTCTGTATTAATTGCTAACTAATTTGACAAGGGGCATTAAATAGAAATATTTAAAACTTCTGTAATAAAAATAAATATAAATCACCCAGCTTATCTTAGACTGAAATAACATTTCAGTGACTCAACAATGATCAAATTAATTGTAACTTTTCACTGATATATTTAATATAAGGATTTTTTTCAATGAAGCATTGGTCTACTTTTAAAGGCTAATGGTTGTACAAATATCTTTCTTGTGGATGTACTGAGAAAAGCAGCAAAGGGTTTAGAGCTCTGGTACATAATACTCCAGGCTAGGATGTCACAGTAAACATGCTTTCAGCCCAGCCTGGGTTCAATTTCCACGTTGCACATAGTGGAAGACTAGCACAGACCCCCATAAGCAGCCCCTCGTCTGCCATGTTGTAATAATGCCTGCATACATACACATACGTGCATGGGATAACAAAACATAGAGTATAAAAAAGAAACCACAAAAGACACTCCTGGTGTGTCAGATTAATTACAGGCTCCTCTTAGAATCAACATGCCATTTTATTCTCATTGGGATTCCTTGGGGAGACTTGTGGCATCTGTTTACTGAGCAATGAAAACCAAAAAGGGGGAGGGGGTAGTTAAAGTGTATGTTTCTCATGAGGGTAAGAATTTTAGTTCAACTCAGATGTCTACAGAAAGGTGAATTGGGTCCAAGAAAGTACATGTATCAATGCAGGTTTCACTTGACTTCCATCATAAAGATAGAATAAGAAGTGTAGCAATATAGACAGCAAATCATCTTTAGCTTTGCTTAGATGACAGAGAACTTGAAATGGAGCAAGTGAAGTCTGTCTATTGTACTGAAATTATATATTTTACTGAAATTGTCATAAAACAACAGTCATGTTGGTGGTAAACATATATCTTGAAAGTGTTTTATATATATATATATATATATATATATATATATATATATATATATATTAAATGAAAGGATTTAGTACATGTCAGTTTATCCACAAACAAAATAGGCTTCTTCAATCCTCATTTAGTGAGCCACGAGATGCTTTACACCTCACTGGGGCTCTTGAAGGCTTAACTTCTTCAGTTTCCCTGATGCTGTCAGTTTCTTACTATGTTGCTCAAGGGTGACTATTTTAGGGATTAATCTAAGAAGAAATATTCATATACATATATATGCTTTATGAAACATAAATTAGGAGGTGTAACATAACATTTTCACAACAAAATCCTTTTTTTTGTTTTTTTTCTTTAAAGCTTACTATCTCTACCACAGTATCTGGCAGAAGCTGCCTACATTTTCATATGCAGAAACACTTACTTACTTTTCTCAATTTTCTTTGTGGACTCCTCTTTTTTAGCCTGACTAGCTTTTCATATATTCTTCAAAATACAATTTTTCTTCTCTCTCCATAAACGTAAATCTAGGGGACTCCTCTTCATTCGTTTCCCAATCCTTTATCCTTTTCTCAATACCTAACATTCCCAATACCTCCATTCTCCTGCTAAGTGTTTGCTCTTAGCTTTCTGTTGTGATAGCCTGGCCCAGGATCAGTAACTGTCCTTCATAAATATCGTCACCTGAGTTGCCAATGTCCCAGTCATCAGTGATTTTTGAAGTGTCCTGAAAAAAACTTTAGCAAGCTATGCCCAACACCTTTATTATACAAAATATTAATACAGGCATAATTGAGCTACACTATCAGACCCCATTAAAATGAGAAACATACCTCAATTCTATGTTTTAGGGTTTTAGAAAGAAATAAGTACCCTCTGAGGACAAACTTAAGCAAATTTAGCCTTGTTTTCTTATAGCAGAGAACATTATGGCATTTAATTTACACCTCCCTCTTCCTCATCCACTTGCCTCATGAAATATTTACTTAGTGCTAATGGTCCACAGAATGCTAACTTTTCTGAACAAATAGGGATGTCTGATCATATGGTACCAATAAGATAATTTCAGCCTGTGAATTTATACACTGTCTTCTTATACCTATTCTTTATAATTTTGTATTATTTTTTTTTTTTTTTACATTTTTTAGTCACTTTGTGTCTTGGCTGTAGCTCATTCCCTCATTTTCTCCAAGTCCCTCCCTTTTTTTTCCTATGCCCCTCTCCTAGCCCACTGATAGGGGAGGCCTTCCTCCCCTTCGATCTGACCTTAGCCTATCAAGTCTCATCAGAGCTGGCAGCATCATCTTTCTCTGTGGTCTGGTAAGTTTGCACCCCTGAGGGGGAGGTGATCGAAGAGCCTGCCACTAAGTTCATATCAGAGACAGTCCCTGATCTCCTTATTAGGAAACTCACTTGGAGACTGTGTGGTCTATGGGCTTCCTCTGAGCAAGATGTCTAGGCCCTCTCCATACATGGTCCTTGATTGAAGAATTACATTTTTTTTTTTATTAGTAACAGTGGTTTTGCTTTTTTGGTCTCTCTACCTTCAATTTCCCTCCTTCCATTTACCTCCTGCCCATAATTCTGTCCGTTTGCTAGTTTGGGTTTTATTAAGCAGTCACTGACTTTAATCAGAGCTTTCTGTGTGATCCTGACTTTAGGGGTAATCATCAAATCTGGTGGACTCTAAAGCGGTTACATAGCTGGGAATCATGCTTCTCCATGCAAATTAAAACTGCTTTAGGATTCCACCTCATCCTGGTCAGAATAGCCTCCATCGAGAATATGAGGTCAAAGAGAACTCTTGACTACTGCTGGTGAGAGAGTAAACTAGTGAAGCCAATTTGGAGATCAATCTGGAGTTAGCCCCATCCCTTCTGGGTATATACCCTGAAGAATATATATCCCTGTCTTCTCTTACTTCCAATGTCTATCATTTTTGCCATTCTGATTGAGGATTGAGCAGCTTCCCTAGGATCCTCCTTGTTTAGCTTCTTTAAGACTATGGGTTATAGAATGTTTATCCTATATTATATGGCTAATATCCACTTATAAGTGAGTATATATCATATGTGTCTTTGTCCAGACCTGATATGTTAGGGTCAGGTAGAAGGGGAGGAGATCCTCCCCTATCAGGACACTAGGGAAAGGGCATAGGGGGAGAAGAGGATGGGTGAGTGGATCTGGGAGGAGATGAGGGGGAGACTGTTGCAGTGGGGGTACAAAGTCAATAAATTTCAATAAATATTAATTTTTTAAAAAGAATATATATATTTACATATAAGTTTACATTGATGAAGAGTAGTTATATTTTCATTCATCACTTTTTTGGTAAATTACTATTTAACATTTACCAAATGTTGGCTCATAGTTTATGGTAAAAGTGTGCATTAAAGTTTAGACAAATACAAACAGAAATGTAGGGGTTAGTAGTGTCTGGATAGCAATTTGGACAATGACCCCACAAAAAATCCACAGTGAAAGTACAGAAAAAAATAAGAATTATCTTTGAAGAGAAATATTGTATATTGGATGTGTGGAAGAGAATGACACTCTTCTATGGATTAAAAATAAAAAGAGTAGCTAGGGCGGTAAAAATGAAAATCACATAGTCTTTTATAATGATAAAAAGACAGTATATGAGTGGTAGAGGATGGCTAACAATGTATGTTCCTACCTGTCAAATACGGAAACATGGTCATTGTACTCCATTAGTCAGAAATATCATGAATGGTCATTGATGAACTGATCAAGGAGTTATATAGGTCAGACACCGAAATAAAAACACTGAAAACTAATGAGGCAAGGAATACATAAAACCAAAGAGGTAGGTAGGTTTTATATTTTCTTTAATTGAAAATCAAATTTTTTTTGTGATGTATACTGATTATGGGTTTTCCTCCCTCTACTCCACTTTCTTTCCCTCTCCCTGTTCCATTCATACATATATCCTCTTTCTTTCATTATAAAGAAAACAGGCTTTTAATAAATAATAATAAATATAATAAGATAAAACAAAAGCAAACACATCAGGATAAGACAAACAGAAAGAAAAGAGCTCAAGAAAAGGCACAAGAAACAAATGCCAAGTGGATGCCAAGAACTACTTGTTCGCATGTGCAGAAATCCCGTAAAAACACAAAACTGAGGAAATAATTTATATGTAAAAGACCCATAGGGAAAAGGAGGGAAATAAAATAAAATAAGAATAAAAAAGATTAAAAACAAAACAAAACAAAAAACAAAGCCCTTTCAGGCCATTACGTAACAAGGAACCTCTAACTATGCTTTCATAATGCCCTGTAGAAGAGGTAACAGGTTCAAGGAAAAACTTCACTAGTAAAGAAATTTTGGGAGTTTGCTTATAAAACCATAAAATAAAAACCTCAAAATAATTCACTTAGATCATGGTCTACATTTTGCATTTTCAATTAAACTATTTCAGAACTGAAAGTCATACAGAACCAAAACAGCTGACTCCTCAACCTGAGGAGAACAAATCTGAGTGTGGTCTTCTTACCCTTTGAACTCAATCAGGTTTCCAGCATTAGCTTATCCTATCCAAATAGCCACATATTTCAAGAGGTCATGAGGTCATACACTAGAAAGAAGATATTAGGTGATGTTTAAATTCATGCATGGAAATATACATGACAACTCTTACTTTTTCTCTTTACATTTTCACTTTCTTCTACTACTTTTCTACTTTTTGAGCCTTGCTCCAGGCTGTGCTATAAACATTGATTTCATTCATGTGTCCTTTAAGATTTGTGTTTTCAGTCCTTTCAATGGTAATTTAGTTCTACCTCCGATTTTAGGATTTCTTAAAACACACATATCCATTATTCACATATGTGCATAATACCTAGTGTATCCTCGACATTTTCTAAGCTCTTAGCAGTAAATGACAAGTGAGTAAATTCCAAACCTACTTGTCCTTAGAAGCTTGATTCTTGATGAGGCAGAAAAAAAAATGTTTATAAAGGTCTATATCAAGATTCTTGCATGAACAAAGTAACAGGTGGAAGATTCCACAAATCAAGTTTGGATAGTGTTGCAAGTGATTCTGTTTAGGAACTTTAAGAACATTCTTCACGATTTGCTAAGCAGGAACTCTATATTTTGAATGTAAAGTTATAAATGTTAAAATTACAAAGAAAATCATCAAAGTATATTTTCTTAATGTTTAATTTTTTTTGAGCATCGTATACATGGTTGTTAGAATTTATATATGACTGAGTTCTTCCTTTTACTTTTATGGTAGAATCTGTGAATATGACATTTCAGCATATGAACCTTTATTGGTTTGTGTTATTCAATATTGATACTGTCACAAAATCATAATAATTTTGGGGAAATGTTCTTCCTGAAACTTTTTCTCATGTTTAGGAATTAGTTGTAGGGAAGCTAATATTTTGGTTATGTCATAACTTGGAGTTAGCATAAAATAGTCTATTACATAATAGTGAGTTTGATTATTTTGAGGTTTCAACAATGCTTAAGAGTTGTGAGTGGAGGTTAAAAAGGAATCAGGAATTAGGATTGTGGAAGCAATATTTGAGCAGTTGTACCAATGTGTCAACATATAGTTAAAGGGTGATAGGCACAATGAAAGTTTAAAACTCTGTCTCCCATACATGAGTCTGGATAATGGATGTTGCTGCCTGCACTTAAGTTATTTCTCATTTGTTCTTACTACTTCCCTTTGGCATTTAGTAATGAAATAGTTGAAGCAATAGGTATCTCAAGAAATGGGGTATAAATAATTCATTTACTCTTTCACTCCACACATTTTAATGATTACCTATTGGAGAAAGTAGTTGTCAAGATGTTGGAAATCCAAAATCAAAGACTCTGTTCATGTACCTGAGTTTATGACATTCAGTGGAGACAGAAAAGTAAATAGAAAATTGTGATACATAGTTGCAAACCAGAGTACAGCAAAGCTATAGGCAGGGTAAGCTCTGGAGCCTAACACAACTGAATGGGGTGTTTAAATTCAATCACTTTCAGATATATAGCCTTTGGCAGTCATTCAACAGCTGTGGGACTTCCAATAGTAATTGAAACACAAAGATGCTGCTAAGATGAGATGATTGTCTTAACCGTTCACCACAGTGCTTCTAATGTAATAGATAAACCTGTATTGTTCTTGATTGTGTTATGTACTATAAAACAAAGGGCTACACATACTGGCCCAGGACAAGAAAAAGTCACTGGAGATGGGAAGTCACTTCATGACTGAGTTACAGAGTCTTCATGTTAGTGCTTAAAAGATGAGTGGTGATTAAGAAAAGTGGAAAATGTAGTCTGTTTTGGAGTGGAGCAAGTGTGAGTAAAACATCTGAAAAGACTTTGTGCACATTTGAAATTCTACAAAAATTCCTATATTTGGAGAAAAATGTCCACATGTAACTGTGGAAAATTAAGACACGGAATAAAATTACCCTTGCATGTTGTAGTGTACTAATCAATCCCACTGAAATCATGGACAAAGCAAGGCTGCCCAATCTCTCCATATCTCTTCAACATAGTTCTTGAAGTCCTAGCTAGAGCAATAAGACAAATAAAGGAGATCAAGGGGATACAAATCAGAAAGGAAGAAGTCAAAGCATCACTATTCACAGATGATATGATAGCATACATGAGCGACCCCAAAAATCCACCCAGAAAACTCCTTTAGCTGACAAACACCTTCAGCAAAGTGGGTGGATACAAAATTAACTCAAGAAAGCAAAACAAAACAAAGCAAAACAAAAACATCAGAAGCCCTCTTGTACAGCAAAGACAAAAGGGCCAAGAAAGAAATTAGGGAAAGAACACCTTTCACAGTAGCCACTAATAAAGAATCTTGGTGTGACTCTAACCAAGCAAGTGAAAAACCTGTTTGGAAAAAAATTCAAGTCTCTGACGAAAGAAATTGAAGAAGATATCAAAAGATGGAAAGATCTCCCGTGCTCACAGATGAAAATAGCTCATAGTGAAAATAGCCATCCTGCCAATAGCAATCTACAGATTCAGTTTAATTCCCATCAAAATGCCAACACAACTCTTTACAGACTTTGAAAGAAAAATTCTCAACTTTATATGGAAAAACAACAACAAACCAGAATTGCCAAAATGATCCTATAAAACAAGAGATCATCTGGAGGTATCTCCATCCCTGATCTGAAGCTATACTACAGAGCAGTAGTAAAAAAAAAACTGCATGACGCTGGCCTAGAAACAGAATGGTTGGTCTATCCAACTGAATAGAAGACCTAGGGGAAAAAAAACAACATACACCTATGTATACCTGATTTTGACAAAGAAGCCAAAACCATACAATGGAAAAAAGACATCTTCAGCAAATGGTACTGGTCTAACTGGATGTCTACATGTAGGAAATATTCATCACCCTGCAGAAAAGTAAAGTCCAAGTAGATCAAAGGCCTCAACATAAAATGAGACACACTAAATCAATGAAGAAGTTGGGAGGAGCCTAGAACGCATTTTCACAGGAGACAACTTCCTGTTCAAAACACCAACAGCGTTGTTTGTATGTGATGTTACAGATTTCTTCTTGTAGGCACTTAGTGCTATAAATTTTCCTCTGAGCACTGCTTTCAATGTGTCCCATAAATTTGGGTATGTTGTGCCTTCATTTTCATTGAATTCTAGAAAGTCTTTAATTTCTTTCTTTATTTCTTCCTTGACCCAGCTGTCATTGAGTAGTAAGTTGTTCAGTTTCCATGTGCGTGTCGGCTTTTTGTTGTTTCTGTTGTTGTTGATGTCCAGCTTTAGTCCATGGTGGTCAGATAGTATACAAGGGATTATTTCAATCCTTTTGTATCTGTTGAGGCTTGCTTTGTGACCAACTATATGGTCTATTTTGGAGAAGGTTCCATGCGGTGCTGAAAAGAAGGTGTACTCTTTTGAGTTTGGGTGAAAAGATCTGTAGACATCTATTAGGTCCATTTGATTTAGGGATTCTGTGAGTGCTTTCATTTCCCTATTTGGTGTCTGTCTGGTTGATCTGTCCCTTGATTAGAGTGGGGTGTTGAAGTCTCCATGATAAACATAATGAAATCTACACACCTAAAGAAGATAATCAAGAAAGTGGACACAGGCGAAGGTGATTAATCCTCATTTAGAAAGACAAATGGGATGTGCATTGAACTTATGACAGGAGTCTATCACAAAAGGCATCTGAAAGACTCTACCTAGCAGTGTTTCAAAGCAGACACTAAGACTCATAACCAAACCCTCGGCAGAGTGCAGGGAATCATATGAAAGAAGGGAAGTTAGTATGATATGGAAAGGATAGGAGCTCTACAAGGACCAAATATATCTGGGCACAGGGTCTTTTCTGAGACTGACACTCAACCAAGGACCATCTATGGATATAACCTAGAACTTCTGCTCGGATGTGGCCTGTGGTAGCTCAGTAACCAAGTAGTTTTCCAAAGTAAGGGGAACACGGACTATTTCTAATAGGATCTCAAGGGCAGGCTGTTTGACCCCCACCCCAGGGGAGGAGCAGTCTGTTAGGCCACAGAGGAGGACTTTGCAGCCAGCCCTGAAGATACCTGATAAAACAGGGTCAGATGAAAGGAGAGGAGGTCCTCCCCTATCAGGGGACTTGGAAAGGGGCAGGGAGGAGACCAGGGAGGGAGTGTGGGGTTGGGGAGGGAATGAGGGAGCGGGATACAGCTGGGACACAGAGTTAACAAAATGTAACTAAAAAGAAAAATAAAATAAAAAAAAAAAACAAAACAAAACACCAACAGCACAGGCTCTAAGATCATCAATAAATGAGACATCATGAAACGGAAAGGCTTCTGTAAAGCAAAGGACACTGTAGTCAGAAAAAAAAAAAGACAGCCTACAGACGTGAGAAAGGATCTTCACCAACCCTACATCTGAGAGAAGACTGATATCCAGAATATATAAAAACTCAAGAAGTTAAAAAGCAACAAATCAAGTAATCCAATTAAAAAATAAAGTACAAAGCTAAACAGAGAATTCTCAGTAGAGGAATATAGCAAGGCAGAGAATTAGTGTGTCCATAATGTAACAAACCTTTAAAACTGTAATCAAACCCCCAATAATTACTTTTCCTTACTAGAGTTTTTATGTTAATGGTGTCTCTTCACAGCCACAGAATAGTGACTATATGTTATTACTGACTTCTTACAATGAGTTTTGTAGTCTTTGTTTATCATTGTTAAACATTCAATTGAGTTCATTTAGCACCACAGTTGACTTTTTTGGGTACTGCTAGTTTTTCATTAGATACAGAAATTTTAAATTTTCTTCTTGATTTCTTCGAAGTGTGTGTCTATGTGTCTGCATGTATGTTCTTATTTCAGTTTACTTCATCAGAGTAGTTCCTCACAGGTATTAACCCCAGACACTAATCTAATCTAAATAATCTCACATTGACAAGACCCAAAGGCTTGTCTTCTAGATAATTCTAGTTTCTGTCAAGTTGACAATCAATAGTAACTATCATCACTGGGTTTATCAGCTTTGACTGATACATGTTTTCTATTAGGACCTAAAATATATCATTTCATGGATTCCTGCTTTTAAGAAATTTTATGAAAATTCTGTCAGCATTATATTTCTACCTTCTTTGCATTGACTTTTTCTCTTGGGCCTTTTAATATTTACTTTCACTATGTAGTTACAATTTTGACTATTATATCAGGTAACATACTATGTTCTAAATATCTCTTTATTTATTTGTCTTTTTATTATTTTGAACATTTTATGCATAATTTTGTAGCATAAATTATTGCCCATGATTTTTTTTTTGGTCAATGAATGAGTATTTATTAGGGGTACTAACAGGATTTTGGGTGGATGAGGGGTAAATTATAAAAGGAGAGATGATTTCCCAAGAGCAGCTGCATCAGCAAAAAGTCTACCCAAACATGGGTGAAGATTTACAAAAGCTTAAAACTTTGCAGCTCTCTGGATGACTTGCTGGCAGGAAATCTTCTCTCGAGCCAAGCTGGCCAGAGTCCTCCTCCAGCACTCTTTATTTCTTGTCTGAAGACTCTCATGGAACCTTTTCCAAAATAGACCATATAGTTGGTCACAAAGCAAACCTCAGCAGATACAAGATTGAAATAATCAGGCACAGAAGATGACAATGCAGCCACTCCTGATGAGATCTGATAGACTAAAACCAGAAGGAAGGAAAGGAGAACCTCCCCTATCAATGGACTTGGGGAAGGGCATGCATGAAGAAGGGGGAGGGAGGATGAGATTGGATGGAGAGGAAGGAGGGGCTTATGGGGTGAAACAAAGTGAATAAAGTGTAATTATTAAAAAAATTTTTTTAAAAAGAAATAATCCCTTGTATCCTATGTGACCATCATGGTCTAAAGCTGGACCTCAACCACAACAGAAACAGCAAAAAGTCTGCACATACAAGGAAACTGAACAACTGGCTACTCAATGACAACTTGGTTAGGGAAGAAATAAAGAAATTAAAGACTTCTAGAATTCAATGAAAATGAAAGCACAACATACCCAAACTTATGGGACACAATGAAGGCAGTGCTAAGAGGAAAGCTCAGAGCACTAAGTGCCTTCAAGAAGAAATTTGAAACATCACATATAAGCAACTTAATGGCCCAACTGAAAGCCCTAAAAAAAAAAAAAAAAAGGAGAAGAAGAAGCAGATATACCCAAGAGGAGCATATGGCTGGAAATAATCAAACTCAGGGCTGAAATCAAACAATTAGGAAAAAAAAAAAAAAACTATTCAAAGAATCAATGAAACCAAGAGCTGGTTCTTTGAGAAAATCAAGAAGATAGACAAGCCCTTAGCCAAACTAACAAAAAGGCAGAGAGAAACTATCCAAATCAACAAAATCAGAAATGGCAAGGGGGACATAACTACAGTCACTAAGGAAATCCAAACAATCATTAGGTCTTACTACAAAAGCCTTTATGCCACAAATTTGAAAATATAAACAAAATGGACAATTTTCTTGATAGATTCCATCTACCTAAATTAAGTCAAGATCAGGTAGAAAGATTGAATAGTCCCAAATCCCCCAAAGTAATAGAAGCAGTCATCAACAGTCTCCCTTCCAAAAAAGACCAGGCTAGATGGTTTCAGTGCAGAATTCTACCAGAAGAGCTAACTCCAATTCTCTTCAAACTATTCCACAAAATAGAAATAGAAGGAACACTACCAAACTCATTCTATGAAGCTACAGTCACCTTGATACCTAAACCACACAAAGACCCAACAAAAAAAGAAAACTTCAGACCTATTTCTCTTATGAGCATTGATGCAAAAATACTCAATAAAATCCTTGAAAATCAAATCCAAGAATACATAAAAGATATCATCCACCATGACCAAGTAGGCTTCATCCCAGGCATGCAAGGCAGGTTCAATATATGGAAATCCATCAATGTAATCCACCACATAAACAAAGTGAAGGAGAAATACCACATGATCATTTCCTTAGATGCTGAAAAAACATTTTGAAAAGTCCAAACATCCATTCATATTTAAAGTCTTGGAGAGGTCAGGGATACAAAGCACATACCTAAACATAGTAAAGGCAATATACAGCAAGCCTATAGCCAACATCAAACTCAATGGAGAGAAACTTAAATCAATCCCACTGAAATCAGGGACAAGACAAGGTTGCTCATTATCTCCATACCTCTTCAACATAGTACTTGAAGTCCTAGCTCGAGCAATAAGAAAACTAAAGGAGATCAAGGGGATTCAAATTGGAAAGGAAGCAGTCAAAATATCACTGTTTGCAGATGGTATGATAGTATACATGAGCGACCCTAAAAATTCAACCAGAGAACTCCTTCAATTGATAAACACCTTCAGTAAAGTGGCTGGATACAAAATCAACTCAAAAAACTCAGAAGCCCTCCTGTATACCAAAGACAAAAGGGCCCAGAAAGAATTTAGGGAAACAATGCCCTTCACAATAGCCACTAATGACATAAAATACCTTGGGGTGACTCTATCTCAGCAAGTGAAAGACATGTTTGAGAAAAAGTTCAAGTCTCTGTAGAAAGAAATTGAAGAAGATATCAGAAAACGCAAAGATATCCCGTGCTCATGGATTGGTAGGATAAACATTGTGAAAATGGCCATCCTGCCAAAATCAATCTACAGATTCAATGCAATTCCCATCAAAATACCAACTCAATTCTTTACAGATCTTGAAAAAAAGATTCTCAGCTTCATATGGAGAAACAAAAAACCCAGAATCTCCAAAACGATCCTATATAACAACATATCATCTGGAGGTATCTCCATCCATGATCTCAAGTTGTACTACAGAGCAATAGTAATAAAAACTGCATGGTATTGGCATAAAAACAGAAAGGAGGATCAATGGAACTGAATAGAAGACCCAGAAACGAACCCACACATCTATGAATACTTGATGTTTGACAAAGAAGCAAAAACCATTCAATGGAAAAAAGACAGCATCTTCAACAAATGGTGCTGGTCCAACTGGATGTCTATGTGCAGAAAAATGAAAATAGATACATATTTATCACCCTGCACAAGTCTAAAGTCCAAATGGATCAAAGACCTCAACATAAAACCAGACACAATAAATTGGTTAGAAGAAAAAGTAGGGAACACCCTAGAACTCATCAGCACAGGAGACTACTTCCTGTACAGAATACCAACAGCACAGACTCTAAGATCAACAATAAATAAATGAGACCTCATGGAACTAAAAAGCTTCTGTAAAGGAAAAGCCACTGTCATCAAAACAAAATGACAGCCTATAGAATGGGAAAGGATCTTCACCAACCCTTTATCTGACAGAGGGCTAATATCCAGTATATATAAAGAACTCAAGAAGTTAAAAATCAACAAATCAAGTAATCCGATTAAAAAATGGGGCATGGTATTAAACAGAGAACCCTGTAGAGGATTGTAGAATGGCAGAAAAAACACTTAAAGAAATACTTAACGTCCTTAGCCATCAGGGAGATGCAAATCAAAATGACCCTGATGTTTCACCTTACACCCATCAGAATGGCTAAGATCAAAAACTCAAGTGACAACACATGCTGGAGAGGATGGAGAAAGAGGAACCCTCCTCCATTGCTGGTGGGAATGCAAACTTGTACAACCACTTTGGAAATCAATCTGGTGTTTTCTCAGACAAATAGGAATAGTGATTCCTCAAGATCCAGCTATACAAATCCTAGGCATATATCCAAAAGAGGCTCAAGTACACAACAAGGACATTTGCTCAACCATGTTTATAGCAGCTTTATTTGTAATAGCCAGAACCTGGAAACAACCCAGATGTCCCTCAGTTGAGGAATAGATACAGAAATTGTGGTACTTTTACACAATGGAATACTACTCAGCATTTAAAAACAAAGAAATCATGAAACTTGCAGGCAAATGGTGGGACCTAGAAACGATCACCCTGAGTGAGTTATCCCCAAATCAGAAAGACACACGTGTATATACTCACTTATATAGACCTATAAGATGGGATAAATATACTGAAATCTATACACCTAAAGAAGATAAACAAGAAAGAAGACTCGAGGTAAGATGACCAATCCTCACTTAGAAAGACAAATGGAATGAACATTGGATGCAGGAGCAAACAAGTAACAGGACAGGAGCCTACTACAGATGGCCTCTGAAAGACTATACCTAGCAGTGTATCAAAGCAGATATTAAGACTCATAAACAAAACTTTTTACTTTTTTTTTCTTTTTTTATTTAATTTTTTTTAAGTTTTATTTTTTAAATATTAGTTACAGTTTGTTAATTTTGTATCCCTGCTGTATTCCACTTCCTCTTTCCCTCCCAATTTCCCTCCCTCTTTTCCTCCTACCCTCATCTCCCTGCTCCTTTCCAAGTCCACTGATGGGGGGGGGGGACCTCCTCCCCTTACATCTGATACTAGTTATCAGGTGTCTTCAGGACTGGCTGCAAAGTCCTCCTCTGTGGCCTAGCAAGGCTGCTCCTCCCGGGGGGAGGGGAGGTCAAAGAGCCTGCCATTGAGTTCATGTCAGATACAGTCTCTGTTCCCCTTATTAGGGTACCCACTTGGATACTGAGCTACGGAGGGCTACATCTGAGCAGGGGCTCTAGGTTGCATCCATACATGGTCCTTGTTTGGAGAAACAGTCTCATAAAAGATCCCTGTGTCCTGATATATTTGGTCCTTGTGAAACTCCTGTCCTCTCCAGGTCATATTAACTCCCCCCCACCCCTTATTTTTTTTTTGATTCCCTGCATTCTTCTGGAGTTTGGTTATGGGTCTTGATATCTGCTTTGATACACTGCTAGGTAGAGTCTTTCAGAGGCCAGCTGTGGTAGGCTCCCGTCCTGTTACTTGTTTGCTCCTACATCCAATGTCTATCCCATTTGTCTTTCTAAGTGAGCATTGATCATCATACCCTGGGTCCTCTTTCTTGTTTATCTTCTTTAGGTGGATAAATTTCAGTATCTCTATCCTATCTTATAGGTCTATATAAATGAATATATACCATGTGTGTCTTTCTGCCTTTGGGATATCTCACTCAGGATGATCATTTCTAGGTCCCACTATTTGCCTGCAAATTTCATGATTTCCTCATTTTTAATTGCTGAGTAGTATTCCATTGTGTAAAAGTACCACAATTTCTGTATCTATTCCTCAACTGAGGGACATCTGGGTTGTTTCCAGGTTCTGGCTATTACAAATAAAGCTGCTATAAACATGGTTGAGCAAATGTCCTTGTTGTGTACTTGAGCCTCTTTTGGATATATGCCTAGGATTTGTATAGCTGGATCTTGAGGAAGCACTATTCCTAATTGTCTGAGAAAGTGCCAGATTGATTTTCAAAGTGGTTGCATTCCCACCAGTAATGGAGAGGGTTCCCCAATTCTTAGGTTGAGATTCTATAATGTTTTCTAGTGTTCTGATAATTTGGGGTACTTTTGCTTAATTTTCAGAATATCGTATTCTGAGTGTATTCTTTTCAGTCTTGTCCTCAGTGTCTGAGCTATGTTCGTTTGCTTGTCCTTGTCTGTTAATTAGGCTTTTCACTGTATTTTCATTTGATAAATGATTTTTTTCATTTAAACAATTTCTGCTTAGGTTTTTAAAAAATTTCACTTTTCTTGCTGAATTTTTTGTCATGGTTTGGAATTTCTACTTTATTTTACATTTTGTGTATTTTGAATATTTTCTTGTCTAGGTTCTAGATACATTTACTTCACTTTTATGTTCAACTTAGCCATTATTTGTTTCATAGTACCTTTAAGAAGGGCTTTGAAACCTTTTTGTTGTTTTTGTTTCATAGTCTGTGGATTAGATCATTGCTATATTTTTAGCTCGTACAGATACATTGAATTTTAGGGTCATATTTTTTGTTTCTTTTTTTCTTTCCTTTTTACTTTCTTTCCTTTCTTGTTCTATGCTTTTGTTTGAATGAATGTATTCTCTAGTTTGTTTGTTTGTTTTTTTCATTTTACCAGTATCTTATTGTTTGTTGTAATTTTTGGAGTCATCACAACAGTCTTTTCTTCATATGGGTTTATATTTCTGACTATATTTTAGGCAAGAAATGGATTGCAATAATTAATGCAATGATTCAGCAACAACTCCGATATTAATTTTCAGTAATGAAACAAAATAAAAAGCTTGTGAATTCTAGTTTTATCCTTGATGAAGTTCAAAGACAACTTTAGTATGGTACTGGTTATAGAGCTCCATTTTGTAGTCTCTTTAGGTTCAAGGTAACAGAAAGGAAGGCATGGGTATAGAGAGAAAGCTGGACTACAGTGAGAATGAGAAAGACAGTATGTGGGTCCAAGTTGTAAGAAGTAAGAGTGACATATAAATTATGTAGAAAAAAATATAGGTACAAAACCAGGAATAAAAACCACAAAAGGCTTTCCCAGAGACAAACAATAGTTCAAATGGTCAATTATGGCAAGAATTTGAAAAGCTGAAAATGTAAAAGTAATCAATAACAGAAACATTTAGAGTAATACCCTCACATAGTATTTCTTCCTTATTTGAATGATGTATTTTTGTCTCCTGTACTGCTTTTGTGTATCTACCCACAGGTGGAGAGAGGTGTGCTGATGTCAGTAACACCATTAAGGTAACTGTGAGAGTGATGAATGCCCCCTAAACACTGGATCACATAGAACAGTTGAGGAATCTTTATATTGCCGTATGAATGGCAGGGTTATCATTTTTCCCAGTCATTATTTCTTCTCTAAGCTTTGGATTCCTAACTCACATTTTTTGTTTTTCTCCCTAGTCTGTTTCTATATCTGGTAATATTTAATTTGAATTAATTTAAATATTAAGATGGGATTGGGGTATTTCCTTATTTGTGAAGTGTGGATAAATTAATGTTGAACTTTATAATCAATGAAAATTAATTACGTGTTTATTCATTTATTAAGTTTAATATTATTATTTGCAATTGATTTATTTTGTATACCAGGTGTAGCCCCCTTCTTGACCTCCTCCATATCTTACCCTCTCTTCCTCTTCCCTCCCTTCCCATGTTCCTCTCCTAGTCTACTGATAGGAGAGTTCTTCCTAACCTACTGTCTGGCCCTAGTCTATCAGGTCCCATCAGTACAGCCAGGATCCTCTTCCTCTGTGGGCTGGCAAAGTCACCCTGCCAGGAGGAAGTGATGAAAGTGTAAGCAACCAAGTTTACTTCAGAGACTGTCTTTTCTCCACTTACTGTGGAACCCACATGGAAACTGAGCTATTTATGGTCTACCTCTGAGAAGTGGGTCTAGGTCCTCTCTATGCATAGTCTTTGGTTGATGCATCAGTCTCTACAACCTCCCCTTGGCCCTGCCTTTTTTTTTTAAGCTTTGTTGGGCTCCTTGTGTGTCTCTTGTCCCCATCTGGTCCTCCCTCTTTCCGTAAGGCACCCTGCCATCTGTCCAAAGTTTGGCTCCGAGTTTCTGCATCTGATTCAATCCCTTGCTGGTTGGAATCTTTATTTGTGATAAGCCATTTCCTGTTTCCTTTCTTCTACAGCTTCCAATGTCTATCCTTCTTTACCTTCTGAATGAGAACTGAGCATCTTCCCTAGGATTCTCCTTGTCATTTAGCTTCTTTAGGTTTATAGATTTTAGTATGTTTTTCCTATTCTATATGGTTAATATCCACTTAAAAGTGAGTATATGTCATGTGTGTCTCTCTGCTTCTAGGAAAACTCACTCAGGGTGATCTTTTCTAATTCCCACCATTTGCTGGCAAATTTCAGGATTTCCTTGTTTTTAAGAGCTGGCTAGTATTTCATTGTGTAAATGTACCACAATTTCTGTGTCATTCTTCAGCTGAGTGACATCTAGGTTGTTTCCATATTCTGGCTATTAGGAATATAGTTCCTATGAACATAGTTGAGCAAAAGTCCTTGTGGTATAGCTGAGCATCTTTTGAATATATGCCTAAAAGATGTAAAGCTGGGTGTTGAGGTAACACTATTCCCAGTTTTTGGAGAAAGCACCAGATTTCCAAAGTAGTTATACAAATTTACATTCCCACCAGCAGTGGAGGAGGGTTCTCCTTTCTCCACAACCTTTCCAGCATGTGTTGTCACTTGTATTTTTTTACCTTAGTTTACATAACCATGAAAATTAATGTAGTTGATTATTTCTTTAAGTGTATCTCCACCATTCCATTGCTGAGAATTCTCTGTTTAGTTCTGTATCCCATTTTTTTTTAAATTCAATTACTTGGTTTGTTGGTACCTATCTTCTTGAGTTCTTTATATATTCTGTATATGTATATTATATATAGCCCTCTGTCAGATATAGGGTTGGTGAAGATCCTTTCCCAGTCTGTAGGGTGTGGTTTTGTTCTGATAACAGTGTCCTTTGCTTTATAGAAGCTTTTCAGTCTCATGAGGTCTCATTTATTGATTGTCGGTTTTAGAGCCTGTGCTGTTGGTGTTCTGTCCAGGAAGTTGTCTCCTGTGCCAACGAGTTCAAGGCTCTTCTCCACTTTTTCTTCGAAGAGATTTAGTGTGTCTGGTTTATGTTGAAGTCTTTGATTCACTTGGACTTTACTTTTGTGCAGGGTGATAAGAATGAATCTATTTGCATTTTTCTACATGTAGACATGCAGTTAGTCCAACACTATTTGTTGAAGATGCTGTCTTTTTCCATTGTATAGTCTTGGCTTTCTTATCAAAAATTAGGTGACCATAGTTGTTGGGTTTATTTCTGTGTCTTCAATTTGATTCCATTGATCATTTAGTCTGTTTTTATGCCAGTACCATGCCATTTTCTTTATTTATGCTCTTTAGTACAATTTGAAATCAGGGACAGAGATGCCTCCAGAAGTTCATTCTTGTACAGGAATGTTTCAGCTATTCTGGATTTTTTGTCTTTCTCTATGAAGTTGAGAATTGTTCTTTTAAGGTCTGTAAAGAATTATGTTGATATTTTGATAGGAATTTCATTGAATCTGTAAATTAGTACGATAGGCATTTTTTACTATGTTAATCTTACTGATCCATGAGCATGGGAGATCTTTCCATCTTCTGATATCTTCTTCAATTACTTTCTTCAGAGACTGGAAGGTTTTTTTGTTGTTGTTTTTGTATTTTATATATGTATACGTCTTTTACTTTCTTGGTTAGATGCTCCAGTGTCCCGCAAGTTTCCTCGAGTTGGCAGTCAATGGCAATTGGTTCCCACACCTAACTCTACTCCACTGAGTTCTCGGTCTCTGCTGTGTTTCCCGTTTCTAATCCAGGTGGGCTAGGCAGCTGGGGAGCAAACAAAAAGATATCTAAGCCTAAACCTGCTCCAGTACCCCACAGGCCTCCTCTGGATGGAGGGCAGTGGGGTTCCTTGCTCAACTCACTTCAACTGTATTCACTGTCTCTGCTATCTCTCTGTTTCTGATCCAGGTATGCCAGGTAGCTGGGGCACGGGTAGAAAGATCTCCAAGCCTAGATCTGCTCCAATGTCCCACAATCTTCCTCTACAACGGGACTCAGCCCTGCTGTGTTCTCTGTCTGTGCTTCATTCTGATTCTGACCCAGGTGAGTCAGGGAGCTGGGGATCAGGAAGAATGGAGCGGCTCCTCCCCCACAGTACAGGAAGGTGAGAGTCCCCCACAGGACTGTGAGAGTGAGGTCCTGGGTTTTGAGCCTCATCCTCAGTACAGGGAGGTATTTAGTCCCAGGACCTTGAGAGTGAGCACCCAAGGTCTAAGCTGCCAGCTGCCAGCTGCCAGTACCAGGAAAGTATCTACAAATGGTGGGCTTGGAAGGGTGGCCTAAGGTTGTGGGAGGGCCAGGCGATAGTCTAGGAAAGTTTCTCGGTATTAGCCAGGTAGCCTGAAGATGGACCTTCTTGTATCCCAATGGATTCTCCTCTCACCTGAGGAACAGAGGTTTGGGGGTCCCATAGTAAGGCCTGCCAGTCATTCTACTCTCACTATTGAGCTGCTCTTCAGAGACCTTGTGTGTTTGGCGCAGCCATATTGGATATCCTTATTTATTGTTTTAAAAATAATTTCTGGGTGATTTCGTAAGTTTTATAAGCCACTCCTGGGATAGAAGACTAGCTCAGCTCTAAAGAACACTTTCTGTATGTTTGCATATATAGCACATACATAAAAACCTGGGCAAAGACGTGCATGTCTTTAACTTCAAATCTCTATGAAGTTACTCTTTGAGTATTTTTTCTTTTATTATTGTTATTATTATTATTGTTATTATTATTATTATTATTTACACTTTATTCATTTTGTATCCCCCCATAAGCCCCTCCCTCATCCCCTCCCGATCCCACCCTACCTCCCCTTTCTTCATGCATGCTACTCCCCACATCCACTGATAGGGGAGGTCCTCCTCTCCTTCCTTCTGATCTTAGTCTATCAGATCACATCAGGAATGGCTGGATTGTCTTCTTCTGTGGCCTGGTAAGGCTGCTCCCCCCTCAGGGGGAGGTGATCAAAGAGCAGGCCAATCAGTTTATGTCAGAGGCAGTCCCTCTTCCCATCACTATGTAACCCACTTGGACACTAAACTGCCATGGGCTGCATCTGTGCAGGGGTTCTAGGTTATCTCCATGACTAGTCCTTGGTTGGAATATGAGTCTTTGGGAAGTTCCCTGTGATCAAATTTTCTTGTTCTGTTGCTCTCCTTGTGGAGTTTCTGTCCTCTCCAGCTCTTGCTATTTCCCACTTCTTACATAAAATTCCATTCACTCTGCCTGCCAGTTGGCCATCAGACTCAGCATCTGTTTTGATAGTCTGCAGGGCAGAGGCTTTCAGATGTCCTCTCTTATTCCTTCCCCTCATCTAATTTTTTTTTTCTCATTCAACTTCATGGTCTTTCTTCCTCTCATCAGGGAAAAACCAGGGAATCCAAACTGTCCTGTACAGGTTTGTTTAATACTCCTAAACACGGGAGGTGCTCTGGAGTGTGATTAATAAACCCAATGACACTTCATAGAAGACAGCTGATATTTTGAACGTATATGCTACAATTTTCCTTTATTCACTATGACGTTTATCTGAATTTTCAACTTAAGTGGATCTGTAGTCAACTAAAACTCTTATTTGTCTGTGAAGGCTTTTCTAAGAATTAACTAAGCAGAAGGAATGTTCTCCAGAAAGACCAGAACATTTCTGGGTTAGTCCAGGTAAAGAGAGTTCTAAGGAAAAGTCAATAGTGCGCAAGTCATAACATTTCTTGTGTTTCTTGCCTATGAATACTTTTACAACAAGCACCCAGGGAAATATAGAGAATGGAAAATAATATTCCCTTTAAAATTTGGTTAGAAATGTAGTTGATTATATTTCAGAATTTTAGACCTTTTTATTTTCTCTGATATTTTGGAATCCTATTTATTCAATGAACAAATTGCACAGATTTTCATTCTTCAGTTGAATGTACCATTCTAATTGAAGGATGATTACTTGTTTTTATCAGCTTTGAATTCATATAGATCTGATTCTCTTATTTATATTTTCCTAATTAAATGATGATAATTCACCCAAATTATCTGAGAAACACAGAGCAAAGTATTATTGGCTAAACTGTGCATAATGAAATTATAGGTCATAATGTTGCAGTGTGGAACTACATATTTGGCTAATAGAACAATAGAATAAATAAATAGAACAATAGAATAAATAGAATAAATGAAGTAAACTGTTCACTATATATTTTAAAAGTTCAAAGTCAGATAGAAAAAACTTAGTGAGACTTTGACTCATAATAAAAATAAAAATCTTAATAGTAGAGCAGCTTCAAGAAACTAGATTTAATCCTCAGTATAAATACACACAAATACATACTTGCATATGCATGAAACAAAAAAGTAAATTTCATGTTTAAGGAACAGTGTCTGTTAAAGTCATATGTAAATGTAGTTTAATAAAAGCAGTGTTGTTTCCCAAGTTTTCAAATAATTTTCTTTATAATAATTAGCATATGCTTAAAGTATGTGTAGAAAAGAAATTAGTTACAGGGAAAAAATTTTATTTTTGTTTGAAACTGGGATCCTATTTTCTATACTAATTGATTCTTTCAGCTGAATTTTTTAAACAAATAATGCTATGTTTTATATCTTAGGTAATTAAGGAAGATAATTTCTTAAATATTTGAATTTAATAAATTCCAGTCAAATAACACATTCTCTCTTTTAGCATGTATTTTGAATTATATTATTGAGCAAGTTCAGTTTAAGGATATAATGAATATTTTCATATAACAGTTTTTCTTTTTGTTAGACTATGTAAATTTCTGCCCAGTAGCCTGTCATATTCATTAACATTTCATTATGTCAGTTTGTGGACAACAGAGTCCCAAGTAAAAAATTATCTTTCAAACTTTTAAAAAATCCTTTACATCTACGCAGTTCATAATTGGTATCATTATTCTTTGGTTGGACTTTTGAATGGTTTTATATTAAGCTGAATCTAGACTCCATCCCTTTAACCTTGAAGCTTAATAATATTGTACTGTTCTTACCCCTGAAACATCAGTACCTTCCACTGCATATTCCTTAGAATTCATGCATTAAAAGGTAAAGATCTGAATGTCTCTCCGTGTTCATGGAACAGGAAACTCTGAATAACCTCTCTAATCCAAAGTTCAGTGGATGAGGCAAACCGTGATTTATATCCAGGCATTTTCTGTGTTGTTTTTTCAACAAAGCCATTCTCTTACTGTACTGTCAACAACTGCCTGTATTGCATTAATCAGACCTTAATTAACAAGGAAGAAAGGTGATAATTTACATTTATTTCAAATTGACACATTGTACTTTATTTAGCAAATGAGACCTGTCAGGCACTGCCAGTGACGCTTAGATTGAAGACAGGGTGTCGAAAATATGTCTTCCACCTGCCTGTGCCTTTGTAGGAGGGAGCTTTCAGTGTGTTTACGCAGGGATCATTAGACGCACCTCATGCTAAGCTTTCATGAATCTTTGAATAAGAAATGCTCAAAGGTCATCAGGTATGAAATATTTTATAATGACACACTGCCATAAGGCATGAGAAACTGTGATTCATCCTCCAAAGTAAACTCCAAGAGGAGAGAAAATTGTACCAGCCTCAGAATTATTTCAAATTCACTGAGAAGAAGAGAGAAAGTTGAAGGTATGAGCACAGAGGTTGGGGCATCTGTATTTACCCAGGGCCATTGTGCAATTTAAGCAGGACTTGAATGCCTGATAGAAGAGATGACCCTTTCAGTTGGTTATTCATCATCAATTTCATAGAAACAATAATTAGTTATGAAATTTTGGAGAGGGAATAGTTTAGGACTTTTACCTCAACAATCTTCTTATTCTATGAAATGAAAACTGATAATGAGATAAGATAAGTACTCTGCTCTACTCTTATCTTTTATTGAATTATCAGTTGAAGGTTAGTTTTCAATTTAAACTTAAGAGAGTTGAAAAACAATGAGACAAGTCATCTAACATGATATATACTCATGATCACAGGAATAGCAAGGTAGAGACGGGACAATTAGGTGTTCTAGACCAGTGGGGTAACAGTGAGATGATGTCTCAAAACCAAGAGACAAAACCCAAACATGTAAAGAATGTGAGATAAAAAATTAAAATAAAACTAATGTTTACTTTCTAGTCTCTTAGGCATAGTATAATATATATATATATATACATATATGCACACACACACATATATATACATACATATATGTATATATACGTATATATATTATATACACATATATACAATATATGCATATATTATATATATTATATATATGTATATATAATACACACAAATATATATATATATATATATATATATATATATATATATATATATATA
>NW_026593025.1:0-28234 GCF_907164565.1 Psammomys obesus | reverse complement strand
GATGTTGTCCCTTTGTTTCTCTGTTGGTGTTTTTTTGTTTTTTTTTTTTTTGTTTGTTTGTTTTTTTAGCTTTTCCTGTGTTTTAAAAATTGTCATGTGCTGAGCACAGATCCACATGCATGCCTGTCATCCCAGCACTTGGGGAGGCAGAGTCAGGTGAATCGACGTGAGTTCAAGGCCAGCCTGGTCTACAAAGAGAGTCTAAGACAGGCAGGACTACACAGAGAAACCCTGTCTGAAAACAACAACAACAACAACAAATTGTCATGTTGGAGAAATAGAGAATACATGAAAAATACATCCTTCCTCAGAAACAAAGTATATCGTTTCTCAGAAACAGGCATCTTGACAACCAGGAAGTAATGTTCTGATTTGTGGAGATTATGAGTTCAAATCCTCTGCTGGAGGTAAAGAGTTAGCATGCTTGACCTGAAAAAGCAGTTCCACCACAGATTATACAACTAGTGTCCTTCCAGCTGTCATTTAGGAGCCTGAGATGGGACAGGCAGCTGAACACTCTGTCTCCTTTGTCTCCCTTAGATTTGTTTTGATTCCTCAAATTTACTTTCCATTTTAAACCAAGTTGCTTATTGCTTTATTTTAGTGGGTCATTGTCTCACATTATTTGACAACAGTGCAGGCAATACATGATTGCTTCAGGGGCCACAAGGTTCAAAGAAGGCAGTCTAAGTACTTACTGTAAATGTTTAAGCTTTTATTCCAAGGCTTCTCTCTCTCTCTCTCTCTCTCTCTCTCTCTCTCTCTGTGTGTGTGTGTGTGTGTGTGTGTGTGTGTGTGCACGCAAGCATGTGGTTGAGAGAGGCCAAGGGATTTTTCATCATTTTCTGGTCAATTTGAAAACACTGTATGTCTATTAAGGACACGATGTCAACCCAGATATAACAATTTGTATCTGGCTTACTCTCACTATTTTAATATATTGAGTATTCTTTTTAATAAAAGGAATCTTTACTGTAGAGGATTGTTTTAGCAATTCTGGGTTTCTTGTTATTCCATATGAAGGTGAGAATTTTTCTTTCCAGGTCTGTAAGAATTGTGTTGGTAATTTGATGGGAGTTGCACTGAATCTGTAGATTGCTTTTGGTAAGATGGCCATTTTTACTATGTTAATCCTGCCAAGCCATGAGCATGGGAGATCTTTCCATCTTCTGATATCTTCTTCTAATTCTTTCTTCAGAAACTTGAAATTTTTTTCATACAAGTCTTTGACTTGCTTAGTTAGGGTTACACCAAGGTACTTTATGTCATTTTTGGCTATTGTGAAGGGTGTTGTTTCCCTGATTTCTTTCTCAGCCCTTTTGTCTTTTGTATACAGGAGGGCTACTAATTTTTTTTGAGTTAATTTTGTATCCGGCCACTTTGCTGAAGGTGTTTATCAGCTGTAGGAGTTCCCTGGTAGAATTGTTGGGGTCACTCACATATACTATCATATCATCTGCAAATAGTGATAATTTGACTTCTTCCTTTCCAATTTATATCCCCTTGATCTCCTTCAACTGTCTTATTGCTCTAGCAAGGACTTCCATAACTATGTTGAAGAGATATGGAGAGAGTAGGCAGCCTTGCCTTGTCCATGATTTCAGTGGGCTTGCTTTAAGTTTCTCTCCATTTAGTTTGATGTTGGCTATAGGCTTGCTGTATATCGCCTTTACTATGTTTAGATATGTGCCTTGTATCCCTGATCTCTTCAAGACTTTAAACATGAATGGATGTTGGATTTTGTCAAATGCTTTTTCAGCATCTAAGGAGATTATCATGTGTTTTTTTTTCTTTCAGTTTGTTAATATGGTGGATCACATTGATGGATTTCCGTATATTGAACCACCCCTGCATATCTAGGATGAAGCCTACTTGGTCATAGTGGATGATATCTTTGATGTGTTCTTGTATTCAGTTTGCAAGGATTTTGTTGAGTATTTTTGCATCAATGTTCATAAGGGAGATTAGCCTGAAATTCTCTTTCTTTGTGAGATTTAGGTACCAAAGTGACTGTGGCTTCATAGAATGAGTTTGGGATTGGGAGGGGAGGAGGGATGGGCTTATGGGGGGATACAAAGTGAATAAAGTGTAATTAATAAAAAAAATAAAATAGAGACAAAATAAAAAATTAAAATTAAAAATAAAAGGAATCATGCTTTTTGAATGGCAAAAAGAAAATATATTTCTTTAGACAAAAAATAAAAGTCAGTCAGCAAAATGTGAGCTTTGAGATCAAGAGTCATGTTGCTGTCTACCTTCAGTTGTGATTATTACTATTTACCAGGTATGTTTTCTGATATGAAACCCATATGTGTACTTTATTCATTTTGAATATTTTTGTCTGAACACTGTTGCTTATTTTCAGCAGAGCTAAATCGCTTTCTTTACCATCTAAGGAAAAGCTACATACAATTGGATTCTGGATCAGATTTTCTCCTAGCTGGGAGATAATACTCAACTGAATCCATTTATTTTTCTAACAGGCTACTGTCTTTTTTCTTTCTATCATTTGCAGACAGTGAATCTCTCCCTCTCCCCTGCTTCCTTTCCTCGTTTATTCACCTCTCCTCTCTTGAAGTACAGTTTTTGTGTAACTATTGATCATATTCTTTTTTATTTAAACTTATTTTGGGGGGGCTCCTCAATACCAAAATTGAAAAGACAATTTCTCCCCCCAGCTTTATGAAAGTTACCTGTGTCTGACAGCTCGTTTCCTTGCTCACGCATGTTGTCCCTTTCACCACATCTCCACGGTGATGTCTTGCTCAGCCGCATGGACCAAACAATGCAGTCTCGTGTCCCTGACCCTGGGGCAGCTCTGTCTGCCTCAGTCCCTAGTCAGCCCCTTTCATCTAGCATCTGACATTCAGAGAAGTGTTGCTTTTTCTTTCCGGGTCAATCAGCAACACTCTCTCCTCCTGGTGCAAAGTTAGGAACACGTGTGAGCTGCAGGTGTCTACCCATGTGACCTGCTCACGTATGTCCACATGACCTAGTCATGTCCTCCCAATTGACTCAACTTTGAGAAAATTATTTCTGCTACTTCAGAACTTTTTAATGTTTTCAGGTTACAGTGTCTTCATTCCATGAATCGTGGTTTTCATTTGAGAGCTTGTGTTTTAAATCTTTACATATGTAACTTTTATTTTAGAACCTCATGACTGGTTATTTTGGGTCATGTATGCAAATTTCAAGGCACAGTGAGAATACAGTCAAAGCCATGAGACTGTTTCTCAGGCTTTCTTGAGATAAGAGCTATTTCGAGGGAAAGCAGCTATTTGCATTCTTTTGAGAAGTTTTCTATACCATGCTGAAGCCCTAAGGAGGCCAGATTCTAACCATTGCTTACTCACAAGCATGCAAACTTCATATAGCTTAGCCTGAGATGCTCTTTCTCTGTTTCAAGACCTGTAACCTGCTCATGCTTTCAGAAGCAAACCATGGCTGCTCTGGTCGACTTAGGTCTGCGAATATTAAGCTGAACTCTTAAGAGTTGTATGTGTGTTGTTAACTTCTCAAGGCTGTGATATGCAGTAATATTTGGTCAGTGCTGACTCCTGATTGTGAAAATGAAGCAGACCTAAAAATATTTTCCATGTTAAATTTCATCCGTAGTATTCTACGTTCAGTTATGGCTATAGAACAGTAGGGAACTCTGTGTGAGATTGCTTACTGCTATATTTCTCTTCAGTAAACATGGCAGGCAAAAGTCAGCAGGCAGTGTGTTCAACAATATTCAGTTGGATCTGAAAACAGCCTGTTAAAATTTCTTTTATGTCCTCTATAATATTTATGACAAAGTTACACTCAGGGAGTATCCATTACCCACCTGAAAGTGAACTTTCTTGGGAGAATCCTGTATGCTATACATGAGTCCCTTGGTTCAGCCCTGTTATAAAATTTAATGTTTCTCACTATAACTAATCAGCCAAGAAAAATTAACTGGCGATGGCATGTAAGCTGGTGTCCAATTCATAGCCATGAAGGAGTTCAAACGATGACGTCAAAGTGGGCAGTACTGGTCTCCAGTCCTTTCTTCCTTGAGTTTTCGGGAGGTTCCTCCTCCCTCATCCCCAGAGGAACCTCTGTGCATGATGAATTGTATAGGGCACCGCCGCCCTTCCCACCAACCTAGCGTATCAGCTTGGCAAAACTTCCGGTTGGTGAAGAAAGTCTTAGGCACCTTTTTCTAGTTTACAGGTGTCAAGTTGCTTACTTCAGAGGAGTTGATTACATATATTCAATGGCCACCATCTTGTCACCCTGCCCTCAGACGTAACAGGGAAAACAGGGTCTTTGATCTGAACAAAATAAAATTTTGTGCATGACCAGAGGTCCATAGTCCTCCGTGATATTTAACAATCAAATAAGCTCTTGTTATGAGTAGACCGTTCTGGGTGTAACGACAGGAACACTTTGGAATGGGAAATCCTTCAAGAGAAGCCGTTTACAGCCACTTTGGAAGCTGAGGCACAGTTAGACTTGCTTAAGGCACATCGTGAAGTAGAACCCTAGAGGTGGGCAAACATAACTTTTGGAATGGCACTAAAGCCGTTTCATCACAGCCCCCTCTTTTTTCCCCCCTTTTTCCCTCTTCGCCATGATGACACATGATGGAAGAGCAACATTCTCTGGCATTAGATGAGAGTCTCTGCTCCTTGTTTTGATTACATGCACATTTTTGATGCACACCCTACGCTTGTTTATATCATGAGGACTATGAGAAATGCAGGGTTTTTTTTTTTATAATTTGATCTGTTTTCCCACATTTATAGATATTTCATGCTGGAAAAATAGGGTCTTGACATGAATATTTTCAGATTCATGCTTTATTTGTGATTTGCAGCACATGCTGACGCCACCTGACCAAAAGCAAAGAAAATCTAAATACAGTATAAAAATCTGTCTTGTTTTATTTTATTTTATTTTTTTTTTAGTACAAAAGGGATGTCCTTAATATCCTAACATCTCAGTAGGTAAAGATATTTCATTAGCTTATGTGTGAGAGATACATACTCAAAATTTGAGGTTTATATTTGCACGTATTCATATGGTACAAATACAACCTGAAAATTATCATTAAGCCCAACTGCATAGGATAAGTGTTGTCATTTTAGGACAAACATACATAAATCCATTTGCTCATAGGTGGAAACATGGATGTGAATGCACAGCAGAGGTGAATTAAAGGACGGTGTGCTTCCGCAATGTAGTTGAATTCCTTGTTCATTTTAAAGCCACTTGACAAAGAAGGTACTCTCACCACATTCAGTCTAGAGGCAGAGAAGCTGAGATTCACCTTGGCCAAGCTGGCATGCATGTTAGGAAGTAGTGACATTAGAATCTGAAGTAAAGCATCTAATTTCAAATACATAAGACACTGATAGGGAAGAGGCATTCTACACCTCCCGCTAGCCAACCTAGCAAGTTCTCGTGGGTAACCTCTGGGACGCATCAGGGTGATTTTTGACTTGATTGTCTTGTTAGATACTTAAGATGTACATGAGGAGATTTCTGAGTGTATCTGTGCGGCAGTTTCCAGACAATCAGAGCAGGAATGCTCTGATCCTATGGATGCCTGAGTGCGTTCTTAAGTAGGAAAGTTAATACCTGTTAGGAGGTTGTGGGACTGAAGAGCATGGAGCCTATTTGGAGGAAATGAGTCCCTGAGCTTGTGCTTCGGAGAGTCTCCCTTGGCCCTTGACCCTTCCTGTTGGCCTCTCCTTTCTTTCTGGCTACTAATAGCAATTCTACTCCTGTCTGCCTTTCCTCATGATGTTCATGTGCCCAGAAAGAGTGGAGTCCACCATCACGTCACAATGAACTTTCCCTCCTCTAAAATTGTTTCTCTCATATTATTCACAAAATGAAGACTAAATCACATACATAAATCATCTACAATAAATCAGAGTAATACATAAACATACGTATTTTTCCGGGATTCGTAGCGAAGCTGTCCTTACATTGTACTTTAACTTACAATTTTTTCATAGTGAACAAAATTTGTTTGTTTTTTTTTTTGCTTTGTTTTTGTTTTTCCATAAATATAGTGATTCTTGAATTCTCTTATGCTGTACTTTGCTGTGCATGTGTGTGTGTTTACCTCTTTTCATATGATTGAGAGTACGATTTGGGTGTCAAATTTAATGTTTGATACACATTCCAGAATACACATGTTAAGATTAGATTAAACTACCTTACAAACTTTTCTCCATTTTTGTTTCACTTAGAAAAGTCATCCTTAAAGGGTATCACAAGACAATTTAAAGAATACAAACCTCTTTCCATAGCATATAATTGCCATTATGTATTTTCCACAAAGCCCAATTATCTTAGAAGTTATACCATCCTGTACATGAATTGATGGTTCTCTTTAAAACACTATTCCAGGGTCACTTTGCTTCACTGTGGCCAGCAGGCGGAGCTCACATACAGATGACAAAGATGTCTGTGGTCACACCGTCTCTAAAGCAGCTAAGTCCTGAGAGGATGTGACATGTCTGTCTTGTTCTAACTATATTCAACAGTTTGCCAAGTAATCCCCAAGGTTCAGGCTCATTGTGGTTCTATGTAAATGTTTTGGGAAATTCATGTAAACGGGCCCAGATGCCAAGGCCTATGTATCATGGGCATGCTAATCCTTTCTGAGCATCTGATCTAGAATCATGCAGTTAAAGGTCTCCTTGCACCTTTTCCCTGTGTTCTTTGGCTCTCAAGGGTACCATGTATCTTGTGCCTTTTTATTCCCATGTTTCTTTTCTCTTCAAGAATCATGTGTCTTCATTTGTAAAGTTATTAAACTATAATTCAAGCCTTTGGCAGGTGGTATATTCTCTGTTTTCCTTGTCAGAGCTCAGGCTATTTTTCTTTTGATGTATCTATAGATGGAGCTACCTGGAATTATTGTAAAGCCTTGTGCCCAATAAAAGAAAATTTCTAACTTTGTTTTATTTTCTCACATTTTCAAAGACAGATCCAAGTTGAAATATGGGGAAAAAATGACAGCACAAACATTAAAAGGTTTATACATAGGAAATATTAAGAAAAAGTTTTAATTTTATTAAAACAAATATAAACCAATATAGGTAGCTCCAAGAGGGAGCAGAAGGGAGAGAGATCACATAAGTTTGCTAAAAATAATAAAAGTCAAGCTGGGTATGATGATACATGCCTTTAATTCCAACATTTGGGAAGCAGAGACAGCTAGGTCTCTGAATTCTAGACCAGCCAGGGTTATGCTATAGAGAAAGTTCCAAAACAGCCATGGCTACACACAGAGAAATTATGCTTTGTAAAAAATAAATAAATACATAAATAAAATAAAATAAAAAGTCTAACAGTAAAAATGCTTAAAGGGAACAAAAGTAAAATTTATAGAAACACAACTGTGGAATATAGTTTTAAAAAGCATTGGATTTAATTTATTTTAAAACAAATACAAATTAAAATGACCTTTGTACAAGTTAAGAAAGAGTAGTTCAGTATTGGCAGTGAGAAGATAGAGCAAGGGTTAAAGGAAGGCCCCACATGTGACTGGAATATTCACCCACACTAAAAAGAACTTTTACAATGCATAGAAAAAACATGGTAGCAATATTATATGCTTTGATTTATAATACCTATGTGGAAATTATTCAAAGTATAGTCAAAGGGTCCATATATATGAAACACCTGTTCTGGCTCTACTTAGACAAAAATTTACACATGGTAGATAGCCAACAGTGCCACATAAATATGATACAGATGTATTTTCATATATGTACACATGAAAAATAAAGACGGTTCATGTTACTTTTGGTGTTTGTTTTCTGTTACTATAGGGCAACTTAATTTGTACATGGTTGTTATGCTTAGTATGAGAAACCATTATTCTAAGTGAGATAAGCCAGAACCAGAAAGACAAAGGTTGCATGTTTTCTCTCATTTGTGGGTATTAGCTTTGAATCTTCAGATATGTGTGCTTCATCTGAAGTCAGGAAATTACTAAGGGACCATGGGATGGCTTTCAAGAAGATGAGATAGAAACCACTGGTATAGGGGCTAAAGAGGGCAGAAATACCTAAGCTGGGGTGAGGAGGGAAGGATAGAGGAGGGAATGTGGGAAATGATAAATAACACTTGAGACCTTTTGAATAAGTCACATGGAAACTTACTACTGCAGAGATTTCATTTGTCCACTTACACTCCACATACGCACAGCTGCAGCTGAGCAACAACGCCCTACTTAACACCAGAGCCAGCTTTCATGAATGGGCGGCTTCTTCTAGAGTTATTTGCCAGTGGGTTTTCATACACCCCAAACAATACTGGCTGTTGCCGGTGCTCTTGATTGCCCCCAGAACTTGAGAGTAAGAGTAAGTAACTATTGGTGAAGACATCACATACTTGAGTCATAGAGGATGGAGAACTCAAACTGGTGCTGAGTCTGAAGCTTCATCCCCACTGTTTTGTAATAGCACTGGAAGGTTCTGTGAAAGCCACTGCGAGAGAAAAGTCATCACCCACATCGCCATCCTGGAACATGGTGAGCTATGAAATGTCTGTCTTGGCAAGATTTGCCCACTGGTGCAATCGTGGCACAAACATCATGAATGTAGACAACTACTTTCTGATTGGATTTAAGTTCCACTTCACAAGATGAAAGCCACATCGGGCACCATGACCATCCATGAAGTTATAGCCAGACAGGTCGTAGACCCTAAAAGAGAACCTACCGTTATTATTTTGCTGATTGGATATAGTATGAAACTGACTCCTAGTGACTTATCATTGCTCACATAGACCAGTACATTTCTCAACCCTTAACAGAAAACCATCTTTTTGCGGTAGATGATGACTAAAGCAAAGACTCCCAGGTGGCCAACATACGGAAAACTGAGAGACAGCGGAATCCTTCTACATGGGCCATTTCTACCACATGCTCTCCTCCTAAAGATCATGATGGAGGGGGGGGGGGTGGACAAGAGCATGAGAGCCAGAGGTGGTGGATGACGGAAATGAAGCAGTGTCTTTTGGCTACAGCGGGGCCGCTGCACGCATGAACTCACAGCGCTTGTGACCAGCATGCGTAAGACCAGCACAAGACCTGCGCAAGCCCTCGTTAGGGCAAATTCTAGCATGGAGAGGGGAGCGGGGTGTGAAAGTCCATCCCTAGAGAGAGGGAGTCCGTTTTCCCTAAGAGTACAGCCCCAGGAAGTCAACCGCACTCCAATGGAAGCCACACATCCAAGAATACATGGGCAGCAGAAATTTATCTTAACGGGTTAAAAAGGAAGGGAAACACTAAACTGAGTGGATGGGGAAGAGGGGCTGTATCTGGGAAGAGTCGAGGAAAGGGTGGGGATATGCAAAATACATTATACAGAATTCTCTAAAAACTAATAAAACACATTAAGAAGACAGGAAAATTCTGGGGACTTGAGAAGGCGAAAGAATGGCTCTCTTCTAGAGTCCGTGGAATCTGCAGACACTGAGCCGGATTTCCCTTTATCCAGAGAATGTTTGTTGTTAAAGTAGCAGTTAACCAGGCTTACTGCCTAAATGAATGGTCTTGGGTAGGGCCTCACTCATGTCCCACCCATTTTCTAAGAATCTCAGAAACAGCAGTAAGCATATTCTATCTTGCTGCCAAAAAAAGAAAAGAAAAGAAAAGAAAAGAAAAGAAAAGAAAAGAAAAGAAAAGAAAAGAAAAGAAAACTGGATTACATTGATAATTTTTAAAACATGGAGTCAAAATATTATTATGATCCAGTATTCATAGTCAGGTGCATTTGCCTTTCACCCTAGTAACCATTTCTCTCTGTCTTGTCACTGTAGATCATTCCAGAATTTTCTAAATTTTCATGAATATTTATTCAAATCATCTTATTTTTTTAACTTGGAATAATTATTTTAGATTCAAACATGATACATATGTCAATCATTTGTTCCTTTTATTATTGATAAAAATTAACATGAAGATACACAGAAACTAATTTGTGAGCTGATGATGGAAATTTCTGTTGTTTTTAATTTTTTAATAAAAAAAAGTTCTGGCTACTTTTGTGTAAAAACTTAGTGAATATATGTTGGCGTTGTTTTTGAGTGAACACTTCAGAATGAAACCTCTAAGTAGCTTTACATATGAGTACATAACATCATTAAAGAGTGGCAAACTTTTACTGATGGTTTTATATCACTCCCAGAAAAAAATAAATGACAACTTGAGTTCTCTCCTCTTACCAACATTTGGAATTGTCAGGCTCTTTAGTTTAGGCCTTCCTACTGGTAAGGAATGGGTTCACTTTTATGGGGTTCACCAACAAGTTGAAGCATCGTTGCATGTCCTTTGGGCCATCTCTGTCCCCCTTTTTTGTGAAATCTGTTGAAACAATTTTTCCATTTTGTCTGGGGTGCTAGTAAACTTATTATCGACTTACAAGAGTTAGTTAAATGTGCTACAAAAAAGGCTTTTGTCTGACATATGTATAGTGAGTGTTTTTCCCAGTTTGTGACTTGATTGTTCATTTGCTTAAGTATATCTGGAAGAATACATTGTCACTTTAGTGGAATGTCATTTACCATTATTTTCCTTTTAAGATTTGTAGTTTGTGCGTCATATTTAAGAACTATTTTTCCTCCCACGAGAGAAAAGGCACTTATGCTTGCTTTTGAAGCTTTTTAAACTTTGAGCTTTTGTGCATATATGAATGTTCTATTTCTAGCTCATTTTTATGTGTTGTCAGGTAATTTAGAGATTAATCTTTTTATAGAGTTTCTAATTGTCCTGCCATTATTCAGTGAAAAGGCTAATTTGGTTTTTAGTGAGTTGCCTGGAAATATTTTCTGAAAGTCAACCAACTCCAAATGTAAAAGGCTTCTATGTCTTGACTTAGTTTTTGTTTCTCTTGACTTATATATTTATCCTTACAACAGGAATTATCAGCTGAAGTTTTTCTGTGTCCAAATGTTTTGCTGAAAACTAAAACTGCCTCTACCTGTGGATCCTCAGATTGAAAAGAAAGTCTATTAAACTCCAGCTGTCGTTCTGAGCAAGGCAACCATTTTATTACTTTCTTCACATATAGAATAGGTATGTTGGTTCTCACTTTTGAGGAATGTTCTGATAATCTGGTTGGATGATAATGTGAAATCCTTTTTTATTTTTTATTTTTATTAATTATACTTCATATTCTTTATATCCTCCCCTCCCAATCTCACCCTCCCTCCCCCTTCTCCACCCATGCCCCTCCCCAAGTCCACTGATGGGGAAGATCTTCCTCCCCTTCCATCTGATCCTATCCTATCAGGTCTCATCAGGACTGGATGCATTGTCTTCCTCTGTGGCCTGGTAAGGCTGCTCCCCGCTCAGGGGAAGGTGATCAAAGAGCAGGCAACCTGTCAGAAACAGTCCCTGTCCCCATTACTATGGAGGCCACTTGGATACTGAAATGCCATAGGCTACTTCTATGCAGAGGTTCCAAGCCATCTCCATGAGTGGTCCTTGGTTGGAGTATCAGTCTCAGAAAAGACCCCTGTGTCCAGATTTTTGGATTTTGTTAAGAAATCACCTGATAATCAGGAACACAGAAGTAACTGCAGTGGACATTGGTCCCTTTAGGGCTCCACTCCAAAGAGCGACAAGGGCTATTTTAGAGTGTGTTCGCTGTTGTGCTTTTTTAATCTGAATTGTGCATTTCTAGTAATCTTATCTTCACTTCGATTTTGCCACTCAGTTATACAAATATGACAGCTCTTTGGTGATCCACATAATTCCTCAGAATATCAGTCTCTTTCTCTAAAAAATGACTTCACTAGTTATTCTCTTTAATTGTTCCATCTCTGCTATCAGGTCATTGGAGACCCACCAGTTCTGCCTGGTTCCGTGCTATTTAGGTTGTCCTTGGAGCGTGATGTTTGTATCTATAGTTCTCTAAAAGGGATAATACCAATAAAAGGAATAAACACTGAGTGCCATCAGATAGATGTAGAAACCCCAGATCATGGGGATAGAAAGAACAAACTTGTCATGATGAGTACAAGAAATAAGACATAGAATTAAGAAGAACTACAAAAATATGACTGTTTGCTATGTAGGAAGATTGAGCACATTAGTTGCTCACTGTAGGACGTACAGTACCGGGATGAAGCAGGGAATGCTGTTGGAGGACAGAGCAGATTGCCGTAATCTGCAACCATCATTGTGTTTATGGGACAGTCTGTCATGCTGCAGATGTGAGCTCCCTGTCACTGGAAAAGTTCCAGGCAAGAACAGTCTTCATCTGACAGTGGTGTTCAGTGAGAGATTCTGCAGGGACTACCGTTCTTGTGGGGAGGGACCATAAAATCTAGTCTAGGTCCATAGTGTCAAGAGTCTATGAAAAGCTTGTGAGAGCTCTAAAATATTTGTAAACATTCATCATGGAACAGCTCTCAGAGTTTCTAAAGCCAGAAATGTTCTGTGGTTCTGTGACTCTATTAACTACCCATCATTCATTGCAATTTTAGGTATCAAAATAAAAGAAGTATCAAATTTTATTTCCTTTATAATTTCTTTTAGAAAACTCTTCCGGTTCAACAGTTCTATCTTCCGTTATCTTTCCTCTTCCAGAATAATACAAATTAAGACAAATGTCTTAAAAGATGTATTTTCTTGCTTTTCCCTCTGAATTAAGTGCTTCCCACAGGCCTAAGGCTGTAGCAAAATCAGGCCACAGTTATAGGAAATCAGGATGCTAACAGGAACATTAAAACTCTAAGAATCACAGCACCATGCCAAACTACTTAGTAGATCGCTGCACGCTAATTATTATTCAATGTATTAATTTCACATAACTGTCACTGGGATGGTCCACTTATATCATGTTTTATCACCCATTTTGTATTTTGCAATGGTATTTTATGAATCCAACTCCAGACATAAATTAACAATGTTTATGCAATGCTGCAGCCATGACTTCTAAAAGTAAATAATTAGTGTTTCTGATTGGTGTGAGACATCAGGTTCAACTGAAAGAATTTCTGTAAATGCACAGCTTAACTGACATAGAAGCACAAGGCTTAAGTTGTAAAATAGGATACATTGGCTGTATTATGGATCCAAATCTCTATCCTATCTTATCTGTACACATTCTGCCAAGTGACTGTCAGATTCTTACTATTTATATGGATAACTTTTCCATTCCCTGTGCATTGCTTTGGCCTTAAAGGGGAAATGACAATAAGGCACTTCTGAGGCTGCCCCTTGCAAAGTGTTTGCTTGCTGTGTCATGGTCCCTGCCATACATGGGACATACCCAGGGTCATCCATGAGAAGAGGCACACTGAACAGAGACGAGTGGCCTATCATCATTTTAGACATGGCCCATTGTAGGCCATCAATTTCAAGATGTGGGCACAACCAAGATCAGCACGGACTGCTTCTGTATATTGATCACATGACTGTTACAAAGGGGTGGAACCGTTTGTCAGGCCCGAATCCAATAGCCTAATACATAAAAGATGACCTCAAATAAAGTCGTACTTGTTTTTAGAGTCTCAAAAGACAATTTCTTGGGCCGAGTAGTGGCGGTCCAGTCAGTAACTACCTGCTGCCCCACCCGAGGACCTGAGTGCTGTCTTCCAAAGCCCACATGAAAAGCTTGATGTGGTGTTGTACTCATATGTAATTCCAATGCTAGAGAGAGGGGCTCACGCTGTTCGGTAAGCTTTCGGGCCAGTGAGCGACCTTCTCTCAAAACTGAGCTGTACGGCAACTGAGGATCATCAGTCGGTGCTGCTCTCTGGCCCTACACACGTGTGTACAAGTGTGTACATATGTGTACATACATAGGTATAGACTCAATTTTAATCCAAACACATTTAGGCAATAAATCTGCCTTCCCCAAAGAGGTTTGTCAGTGTGCTCGTGGCATACACATCACTCATCACACACGCCATTGAGATCAGGCCGTTTCCTGCCAGCTGAGCCACACTAGGAAGAAGAGGAAGGGGCTCTCAGGTGTGCTTTTCTAGGGTGACTCCATTTTACAAGCAGCATTCAGCTCCACTGTCAGCGCACATGCAGAGAGAGGATAAACACTCTTAAATGCGCTATGCCACGTGGAGGGCACACACTCCTGAATAACGCATTTCTCCTGTAAGCTTATTAAAGTAGACCTGGGACAAATGGGTACCTGAGTATATTAAAAACTGTATTTAAAAAAAATAAAGAAGCCTGGGAACTTGGCAAAAACACCATTCTGAAGATGGGCGCAACACCCTCACCTGGACCCCATACAAAAGAGGACAGCTGACACTTTAGCAGTTCCCACGGACCGGACCGATCACCTGACCACCCAGTGTGTGCCACAGGGACTGACAAGAAGAGAGTGCCAAGCTATCCCCGGGACTTCAGGTCAGCTTGATCTCCATTGCTAATGCAGCCTACTCAAATTGTCATACATCTATCCATCCATTTGTCTGTCCAGACCTAGTCCTGAACCTTGCTTTTATGTTCCTGTTCCTTGCCTATATGACATCCAAGGTCTTTGCCATCATCTCTAAAGTCAGTTCAAGCCCGAGGTCCAGCTCAAATTGTGACTCTGTGACAACTCTAGCAGCTTTCCAACTCAATCCTCCATAATCTTGCACAGTTCCTGCCCTGATGCGCAACATCTGGATCAGCTCTTTGCCCTGCCACCAGGAAGGCACCTTGGATCTTCCTGAACCCTACTGTAGCCCATTTAACCCTATTGTATGAAAAAGTAAAATCACCATGATATGTAATGTGTGATGTGAGAGTTCTCATTAGCGTTAAAGATTGAAACAGAAGAACTTGTGCTTACCAGTGGTCAGCTAGCAAGGGAAATCAGGACTGCATGAGCAAGTATAGCCCATGAAACTAACACAGCTTGAGAATTTAATGTGAGTCAGTAAATTCTGACAGATTAGAAAAGCCCACCATGTCCACACATGTCTCTGGCATAGCACATACATATTTATTTGAAGTGTCCTGAAAATATTTTTAAAGGATGTCAAAGAAATCAGCAAATTTTAAGACATAAAACTAAATTCTTTATTTTTAATCTCAAATATCAACAACATAAGTTCATAAAGTGTTTAAACTCAAAGCATAAAATTAGTGTTATTGTTGTTCTATGGTGCGTGTGCATGTGTGTGAGTGTGTTACTGGGATACTAAGCATTTTGAACCAAGTTCTTGTATTTCTTGTATTCTTCAAGCATAGAAGAAAAATACACTACCAACTGAGCTATATCCCCTTCCTTTACATTAAAAAACAAACAACTCATTCAGGATGATCCTTTCCAGATCCCACCATTTACCTGCAAAGTTCATGATTTCCTTATTTTTCATAGCTGAGTAGTATTCCGTTGTGCCACAATTTCTGCATCCATTCTTCAGTTGAGGGGCATCTGGGCTGTTTCCAGATTCTGGCTATTACAAATAAAGCTGCTACAAACATGGTTGAGCAAATGTCCCTATTGTGTACTTGAGCCTCTTTTGGATATGTGCCTAGGAGTGGTATGGCTGGATCTTGAGGAAGTGCTATTCCTAGTTGTCTGAGAAAGTGCCAGATTGAATTCCAGAGTGGTTGTACAAGTTTACATTCCCACTAGCAGTGGAGGAGGGTTTCCCCTTTCTCCACAGCCTCTCCAGCATGTGTTGTCACTCGAGTTTTTCATCTTGGCCATTCTGATGGGTGTAAGGTAAAATCTCAGGGTCGTTTTGATTTTCATTTTCCTTAATGGCTAATGAGGTTGAGCTTTCCTTAAGTGTTTCTCTGCCATTCGATATTCCTCTATTGAGAATTCTCTGTTTAGCTCTGTACTCCATTTTTTTAATTGGATTGCTTGGTTTGTTGCTTTTCAGCTTCTTCAGTTCTTTATATATACTGGATATTAGCCCTCTGTCAGATAAAGGTTTGGTGAAGATTTTTTCCCGATCTGTTTTGATGACAGTGTCCTTTGCTTTACAGAAGCTTTTCAGTTTCATGAGTCTCATTTATTGATTGTTGCTCTTAGAACCTGTGCTGTTGGTGTTCTGTTCAGGAAGTTGTCTCCTGTACCAATGAGTTCTAGGGTCTTTCCCACTTTTTCCCAGAAGCAGAAAGACACACAGGGTATATACTCACTCATATAGACATATAATATAGGATAAACCTACTAAAATCTGTACATATAAAGAAACTAATCAAGAGGGAGGACCCTGACTAAAATGCTCAATCCCCATCCCAAAAGGCAAAGAGGATGGACATCAGAAGAAGAAGAAAACAGGAAACAAGTTAGGAACCTGCCACAGAGGGCCTCTGGAAGGCTCTGCGCTGCAGACAATCAAAGCAGATGCTGAGACTTATGGCCAACTATTGCGCAGTGTGCATGGAATCTTATGAAAGAAGTGGGAAATGGTAAGATCTAGAGAGGACAGGAACTCCACAAGGAGAGCAACAGAACCAGAAAATTTGAACACAGGGGTCTTTCTAGAAACTCATACTCCAACCAAGTACCATGCATGGAGATAACCTAGAACCCCTGCACAGATGTAGCCCATGGCAGTTTAGTGTCCAAGTGGGTTACATAGTAATGGGAAGAGGGACTGCCTCTGACATGATCTGATTGGCCTGCTCTTTGATCATCTCCCCCTGAGGGGGGAGCAGCCTTACCAGGCCACAGAAGATGACAATGCAGCCACTCCTGATGAGATCTGATAGACTAAGATCAGAAGGAAGGAGAGGAGGACCTCCCCTATCAGTGGACTTGGGGAGGGGCATGTGTGAAAAAGGGGGGGAAGGTGGAATTAGGAGGGGAGGAGGGAGGGGTTTATGGGGGATACGAAGTGAATAAAGTATAATTAATAAAAGTTAAAAATATAAGTAAATAAAATAAAATAATGAAAATATTTTTCAACCAAGTACAACATAAAATTGCTTTATGTCACTGCTCTACTACAAAGTGAAAACATTAGTAAACTTAAAATAAATAAATAAATAAATAAATAAATAAATAACAGAAAACACCAAACAAAAACCTCTTTCTCAAAACAATTGACTCTCAAAAAATAAACCCCTATAATTCACATAAACTAATAGTTAAAGAGGGATAGGAATATATTTACCAATAATTACTAATAAAAGATTCACACTAAATCACAAAATACATGATTTCCAACATTGTCACCAGAAACAAATTTTGTTATTAAATGTATTCATTTATACATTTTACATCTCGATCACAGCCTCCTCTCCTTCCCGGTCCCACCCTTCCACCTTCTTTCCCTTTCCCCTTGCTTTCTCCTCAGAAAAGGGAGCTCCCTCCTTTACCAACCCAACTGAGCAATCAAATCACATCAGTACAAGTACATCCTCTTCCACTGAGGCCAGATAAGGCAACCCAGCTAGAAGAATGTGATCCAAAAACAGGCAACAGAGACTATGTTTAGATACAAACCCAGCTCCACTTGCTAGGGGAAGGTCATTTACCATTTTACCATCAGTTACATATGTGTCATAGGCCTAAGTCCAATCCTTGCATGCTCTTTGGTTGGTGCTTTAGTTCTCTGTAAACTCCTATGGACCTAGGATAGTTGACACCGTTGATCTTCTTGAGGAGTTCTTGTCCCTTCTATCCTTCCCCCTACTCCTACACAAGACTCCAAGAGCTCTGCTTAATGTCTGACTGTGGGTTGAAGACAGGAGCTTAACACGACTGTCTTCTGAGAGGCTCTATCCATCAGTGGATTGAAACTGCAACAAATTTTTTAAATGTACAATAATGACCTCAATTTCTGAAACAGAAGATCAAACACTAAATGAAGAACGATGTCAATATTAGGAAGACACATTTCACAGGATCTGAAAGTGCTAAGACTTCCACAGTAGAATATTTAAGTATCAATTAAAAATTATTCAAATTTTTAAATAAGGCATCTGGTTAATGCACTGATACGAGATATTATCGTCAAGCACACCACTTCAATTCTTATCTTTGAAAATACTTATAATTGAAATTGTCTGGAAAAAAAATTCCCTTTCTTGCAATCCAAATTTTGCTACTTAAAATACTACAAAATGATATTGTATGAGAGAAAATTTAAAGACCTAAATATAGTGAATAATTTTAGATAATAGTTGCCACAGAATTGGATGTGTGTGTGTGAGTGAGTGTTCTAAGCACCATTGTCAGGCCCAAGGCTCTGTCTACCTCCTTAAGGAGTCCTGCTTGTATCAAGAACATCCAGCCAACACCAAGGACAACCAGATGGCTAAAGGTCAGCATAAGAACACAGGGCAATATGGTACCACCAGAGCCCACCTATCTTACTACAGCAATCCCTGGATATCCTAACATGACTAAAGCACAAGAAGATGACCTTGAACCCAATCCTATAAAAATAATAGCAGCCTTTAAAGGGTGAAATAAATAAATCCCCTAAAGAAATACAGGAAAATACAATGAAAAAAAAGGCAAATGAAATGAACAAAACTGTTCAAGACCTGAAAATGGAAATAGAAACAATTAAAACAAACAAACACAAACTGGGGAAATCTGGGAGATGTAAAAGCTAGGGAAAAGAACAGCAGAAACTTCAGATGCAGGAATCACCAACAGAATACAAGGTGGAAGAGAGACTGTCAGGCACAGGGACATACAATTGAAGACATCGATACAGCATTCAAAGAAAATGTTAACTCTAAAAAATTCCTGACACAAAACATCCAGGAACTCTGGGACACTATGAAAAGACCAAACCTAGGAATAATAAGAATACAAGAAGGAAGTTGGGTGTGCAGCACACCCAACTGTTATCCCACCACTCAGGGAGGCAGAAGCAGGCAGATATCCATGAGTTCAAGGCCAGCCTGGTCTACAAAATGAGACCAGAACAGGACAGCCAAGGTGATACAGAGTCTGAAACAAAAGAGAGAGAGAAAGAAGAAGATTCCCAGCTCCTCCAAGGCTCAGAAAATATTTTCAACAAAATCATAAAAGAAAACTTCCACAACCTAAAGAAAGAGAGGCCTATAAACATACAAGAAGCTTACAGAACACTGAACAGATTGGACCAGATACCTTGCAGACTCTAAGAGACCGCAGGTGTCCTCCCAGACTACTATATCCAACAAAGTTTTAATCACCATAGATTGAGAGGGGAAAAAAAACCCTAATTTAAACAATATCTATCCACAAATCCAGCCATACAAAAGATACTAGAAGGAAAACTCTAACCCAAGGAGTCTAACTATGCCCAAGAAAACACAAGAAATAAATTATCCCACACCAGCAAAACCAAAAGAAGGGAAACACACACACACACACACTCACACACCACCACCACCACTACCGCCACTGCCACCGCCACCACCACCAACAACAAAATAATAAGAATAAACAATCATTGGTCATTAACATCAATGGATTCAATTCCCCAAGTAAAAAAACATAGACTAACACAATGGATGAAAAAACAGGATCCATCATCTTGCTACATACAAGGAACACACCTCAGCACAAAATAATAGACATTACCTCAGAGAAAAGGGCTGGAAAATGGTTTTCCAAGCAAACAAAACCAAGAAGCAAACTGGAGTAGCCATTTTAATATCTAATAAAATAGACTTTCAACCCAAATTAATCAAAAGAATTGGAGAAGGATGCTTTATACTCAGCAAAGAAAAGAATCTACCAAGATGACATCTCAATTCTGAACCACTGTGCTCTGAATGCAAGGACACTCACATTTGTAAAAGAAACATTACTAAAACTTAAATAACGCATTGAACCCCACACATTAATAGTGGGAAACTTCAATAGCCCACTCTCCCCAATGGACAGGTCAGCAAGACAGAAACTGAACAGAGAAATAATGAAACCAACAGACATTATGAATCACATGAACCTAATATATATCTACAGAACATTTCTCACCCAGACACAAAAGAATATACCTCCTACTTCCTCAGCACCTCAAAGAGCCTTCTGCAATAATGATAGCTGGTCACAAAGCAAAACTCAACAGTTACAACAAAATGAAATAACTCCTTGTATCTTATCAGGCCAATGGATTAAAGCTGGACTTAAGCAACAACAGAAACAACCGAATGCCTACAAACTCATGGAAACTGAACAACTCTTTACTCAATGACCACTGGGTTCGGGAAGAAATAAAGAAATTAATGATTTTACAGAATTTAATGAAAATGAAACTTATGGGACACAGTGAAAGTGTGCCAAGAGGAAAATTCATAGCACTGGGTTCCTTCATAAAGAAATTGGAGAGATCACATAACAGCAATTTAAAAACAAACCTGAAAGCTCTAAAGCAAAAAGAAGTAAACATACCCAGAAAAGTAGACGGCAGAAAATAATTGAACTCAGGGCCAGAATCAGTAAGTTAGAAACAAAGAGAGCAACACACACACACACACAAAAATAAATAAATAAACAAAACCAATTCTTTGAGAAATTCAACAAGATAGGCAAACCCTTATTCAAACTAACTAAAAGGCAGAGAAAGAGTATCCAAAATAACAAAATCAGAAATGAAAAGGGGACATAACAACAGACACTGAGGAAATCCAAAGAATCATTGCTTCAAAAGACTGGAAAATCTAAACTAAAAGGACAATTTTCTTTTCTTTTTTTTTTTTTTTTGTTTGTTTGTTTGTTTTTCTTCCAGACACGGTTCTCTGTGTAGTCTTGGTTGTCTTGTACTCACTTATGTAGGCCAGCCTGGGCTCCATCTCACAGACATCCACCTGTCTCCACCTCCCTAGTGCTGGGATTAAAGGTGTGCACCATCTCACTGGATGATTTTCTTGCTAGATACAACTTACCAAAGTTACAACTTACCCATCAAAATTCCAACACAATTCCTTACAGAACTTGAAAGAGCAATTCTCAACTTCACATGGAAAAACAAAAACAAAACAGGATAGCGAAAACAATCTGTACAATAAAAGAACTTTTGTAGTATCACAGTCCCTGATCTCAAATTGTACTACAGAGCAATAGTAATAAATACTGTATGGTATTGGCAGAAAAACAGACAGATGGATCAATGGAACAGAATCAAAGACCCAGAAACACACACACACACACACACACACACCTACAGACACTTGATTTTTTACAAAAAACCAAAACCATAGAATAGGGGGGAAAGCATCTTGAACAAATGATGCTAATCTAACTGAATGTCTGCATGTAGAAGAATGCAAATAGATACATATTTATCACCCTGCACAAAACTCAGGTCTAAGTGGATCACAGACCTCAACATACCTACCGCAGTGGGCCTCTGAAAGGTTCTCCCTAGCATGGTAACAAAGCAGATGCTGAAATTATACCCAAACTTTGGGCAGGGTGCAGGAAATCTTAGGAAAGACGAAGGAGTTAGTAAGACCTGGAGGGGACAGGAGCTCCACAAGAAGAACAGAACCAAAAAAATATGGGCACAGGGGTCTGTTCTGAGACTGATACTCCAACCAAGGACCATGCATGGAGATAACCTAGAACCCCTGCATAGATGTAGTCCATGGCAGCTCAGTCTCCCAGTTGGTTTCCCTAGTATGGGGAATAGAGACTGTCTCTGACATGAACTCAGGGGCTGACTCTTTGATCATCTCCCCTGAGATGGGGGCAGCCTCAACTGGCCACAGAGGAAGACAATGCAGACAGTCTTGATGAGACCTGATAGGCTAGGGTCAGATGGAAGGGGAGGAGGACCTCCCCTGTCAGTGGACTGGGGGAGGGGAAGGGAAGGAGAAGAGGGAGGGAGGGCGGGACTGGGAGGGGACAAGGGAGGGGGTCTACAGATGGGATACAAAGTAAATAAATTGTAATAAATTTAAAAAATGTTTAATGCTGTGGAAAAAAACAGGTACACTAAATCTAATAGAAAAGAAAGTGAGGAAGACACTTCAAGACATTGGTACAGGAAACGACTTCCTGAACAGAATTCCAATAGCTCAGGCACTAAGGTCTACAATTAATAAATCTAATCTCATGAGATTATAAAGTTACTAGTAAGGCAAAGGACACCTTCAATAGGACAAAACAGCAGCCAAGAGAATGGGAAAAGATCTTCACCAACCCTACATCCAGAAGGCTAATATCCAAACTATATAAAGAACTCCAGAAATTAAACACCAACAAACCAAATAACCCAATTTAAAAAATGGAGTACAGAGCTAAACAGAGAATTCTCAGCAGAGGACTATCGAATGGCTGAGAAACACTTAAAGAAATGTTCAACATCCTTAGTCACCAGGGAATTGAAAATGAAAAGACTGAGATTCCTTCTTACACCCGTCAGAATGACTAAGATAAAAAATTCAAGTGACAGCCTAGCATAACTGTCTTCTGATAGACTTCATCCAGCAGCTGTTGGAAACAAGATGCAGAGACCCCAGCCAAACAAGAGGCAGAGCTCAGGGAGTCTTGTGGAAGAGTGGAAGATAGGATTGGGGGAGCCAGAGGGGTTAAGAACATTACAAGGAGACCCACAGAGCAAACTAACCTGGTCCCAGGGGAGCTCACAGAGACTGAACCACCAAGCAAAGAACACACATGGGCTGGCCCTAGGCCCCCCTACACATATGTAGCAGATGTGCAACTTGTTCTTTGTGTGGGTCCCCTAACAATTGGAGTAGGAGCTGTCGATGACTCTGTTGTTTGCCTTTGGATCCCTTTCCCAAAACTGAGCTGCCTTGTCTGACCTTTGTGGAAGAGGATGAACTTAGTCCTGCTGTGAAGTGATGTGCCAAGGTGGGTTGGTACTCATGGGTACCCTTCTGAAGAGAAGGAGAAGAGGGAATGGAGGAGAGGAATGTGAGGGTTAAACAGGGAGTAGAGGAGGGAGGCTGCAATCAGGATGGAAAGTGAATAACAAAAAAAATTATGAAAAAAAGAAAATAGATTTTTTTTTCTCATAAATAAATCCTGATTATAGTTTCTCACCTCAGTTTTTCCCCACTTCCCTTTCCACCTTCCCATCCTGACCCAATCCCTTTCTGTCTTTCATTAGAAAAGAACAGGCTTCTCAGGTAGAACAACCAAACATGACAAAATAAAATACAATAAGATGAAGCAAAACCTTTCATATCAATGTTGGACATGGCAACTCAAGAGGAGGGAGTCCCAGGAGCAAAGACTCAGAGGTCAGAGGTCCCATGAAAATACTAAGCTAATCACTACAATCTATATGCAGAAGACCTGGTGCAGACCATTGCAGACCCTGTGCTTGCTGCTTCACTCTCTGTGAGTTCATATACACCTTGCCTAGTTAAGTCAGCAGCCCTTGTTCTCCTGGTGTTCTCCATCTCCTCTGACTCTTACAGTCTTTCTGTCCTCTCTTCTGTGGGATTCTCTGTGATCTGAGGGAAAGAGTTTGACTGAAACTTCCAATTTAGACTCCCTCTCTGCATAGTGTCTGGCTTGGGGTCTCTGCATCTGTTCCCATGCTCAAACTAGCCATATATTTATATGTTTAATAGAATGGCTTACTAGGAATTAAGAGTAGTGGCAGATGATAATAGGTAGATAGAGATAGATAATAGATACATAAATGGATAGAAATAGATAGAAAGATAGAAGTCAGAGAGAGATGATAAAAGATAGATAGATAGACAGACAGACAGACATGAGATGTCTGAATGAAATATCAGAACAAAATCTGAATGAAATATCCCCCATAGTCTTGGGCATTTGAATATTAGGGCTCCAGTTGGTGATGTTGTTTGGGAGTGTTGGAGGAGGAAGTATGTCGCTGGGGGTGGGCTTTGAGAGTTTAAAGACTCAAGCCGTTTCTAGATTACTCTCTCTGGTTGGTGCCTACTGTTCAAGATGTGAGCCCTCAGCTTTCTGCTCCTACCACAGTTCCTGTTCCTTGCTGTCAAGTCTCCCTGCCATGCCAGACTCTTATTTCTTTGAAACTGTGTGATTGTGTAATTAAGAATGACCCCATAGGCTTATATACATGAATGCTTAGTCATCAGGAAGTGGTGTGATAGCAGACTAAACCTCTGAAATTGTAAGCGACACCCAATTAAATGTTTTCCTTTATAAGAGTTGGCATGGTCGTGGTGTCGCTTCACAGCAATTGAACAGTGACTAAGACAATCTGTCAGCCCAAATAAACCCTTCCTTCCACAAGTTGCCTTGATTGTGAGGTGTTATCACAGCAATAGAAAAGCAGTAACTAATATAAATACAAAAAATAGATTTTATTACAGATACAGTTTTTATAATATGCTGGTAGTGTTGAGAGAATACTGAAAATGAACACTGAAAAAGCCTCGGAATCAACTAAGAATGAATTGAGTGTCTAATAGGTTTGTCGTAGGTTAATCCTAGGAAGAGCAGTAGAATTTAAACCACCTCACAGAATAAATGCAATGAAGTGAAAAGTAGGGGCTTTACTGCAGCTTTTAAAAATATTTATTATTTTTATGTTAATGGGGTTTGTTAATGAGTGTTTGGCCCTTTGATGCCAGCAAAGGACATCAAGGCCCCTGGATCTGGCAGTTACAAATATTCTAAGCCACTATGTGGGTGCTAGAACAGAATTTGTGTTCTCTGGGAAAATAAGTACTGTTAACTGCTTGACGACTTCTCCAACCCCTATCGTAGCTAATTTTTGTTTTTTGTTTTGTTTGTTTTAGGAGAGGGTTTGAGACAAGGTTTTTCTGTATAGCCTTGATTGTCCTAGGCTCACTTTGTAGACCAGTTTGGCCTTTAACTCACAGAGACCCGACTGCCTCTGCCTCCCTGGGTGCTAGGATTACAGGTGTGCACCACCACACCTGGCTGTCAATTTTTAGATGCATTACACCATGGATATTATTAACTAACTGGCAAAACTACAACTAAGGTCCATTAATACATAATGGCTACCAGCGTTGTAATTTAAGCAAGATTTCTTTAGCTTGTGATTGTGTAACTCTTGTATATTAATTTTAAACATTCAGCTGTAGCAGAATGAACTACAATAAAAAGCCTTGAATTGTTTTCAAACATGTCTGCTGCTAGAACAAACATAGTCATACATACTTTTTGTTTACTCTGTAGAGGAATGGCTTATTTTCCTTGCAGTTTTTATTCCCTTTATGTGAGCTTTATACTTGGATTGCATAAGAACTATTTTCAGAGAGAAGCAATTCTACCTTACAGCATGAATTAAGAAAATGCTCTAGCAGTACATCAGAGGGAGGTAGGAATTATGACTCAAGAACTTAGATGAGAATACCTAAGTCCACATTCTCTTTCTTCTTCAACCTACTGTCTGGTAAAGGTGTCAGTAAAAACAATGGAATGAAAATGTGTGTAATAGTGCTATAAACAAAAAGAAATGAAAAAATATATAGTCAACTCCCAAAATTCAAGTGATTGCTAGACCCAGAAGACAACACAACAGAAAATGAATAACAGATATGACTCATTGAATCCAAACAAAAATTACATAAGGCTATGGAAAGTGAATTACCGTCATCAATAACAAAAGTATAAAGCAGTGGAATACAATATTTGTCCTAGATTGGATAAAAACTAAAATGTTTGGTAATAGTCAGTGTCACCCACGGTCGGGGAAAATGAATGTTCTCATAAAAGGATATCAAGTAGGTGAAGTGGTATTAATACATGGTTGTAGAACATAGGTCTGTCTGCATGAACAGGAAGTATGCCTGTGGAACAGAGAAAGGTCTTTACTCTTAAAAGCAAAGTCTGTGAGGATAGACTCTGCTGGCGTTGGTTCAGCTATTGTCTGACAATATTCCTGCTTTCCTACCCCAGACTTACAATGTTTTCATGCCCATGCTTATTTCTCTGTGATAGAGAAATGGTCCCAACAGCTCCAGGGGCTATGTGAGATACACCAGGCCCTCTTGTGTATCCTCTGATGAATGTGATATCCACAGCCACTCCCAGACCAAAAAACCATCAGAGAATCGAAGAGAGGCACAAGGCTAAACTTTCTGAGCAGTGAAAATAGCACTTGACTAAGAGAAGTTTGTCTGATCCCAAATTTATAGGTCATATTTTGGTAGTATCAATCAAACGGTAAATATGCAGTAATTGTTTCAGAAATTCAGGTCCTAAAATATTTCCAGAAATAGTACAAAATAGACATGCTTTTAGAAATAACCACAGAAGTATTTCATGTGAATGTGTGTGTGCCCTTAGATCATTTTATATGCATAGTCATACCATAATTATGAATAAAAAGTGAAAATAATTTATAAATTAAACAGCTAATAATGCATGGTAGACACTTAGCAAGATGTCATGCAGGATGAATCCTAAGTTGATAAAAAAGAATGTCTGGTGTTTTTCTGTAGAGTTTTACCATGCTTACTTTATCCATAACAACTGACAAATATCTCCATGAATTGTTGACATCTGTGTTGTGAAAGAACCTTTAACAATCAAAAAGAGCAACCTTGTTTGTCAGTGTTAACACATGTATGGTATACACTGTTCAGAAAGGAATTGTCAAGCGATTAATTTATATGTGCAGCATCACCTATGTTTCCTTACAAAAAAAAAACGAAGGAAAAATAAAATTTGGGATATATAAAATTTGGTAAAAACAATTTCCATTTCACTGTTGTCATGTCTTTTTTACCTTTCTTGCTCTTTTTAGAATTCGTTTCTATTCTAGGTAGTCTTAGCGTGACAAGTCTAAAAACACTGTTTTCTGCCTAGCTTGTTTAGAGTTTTTAACACTTTTTTAAACATACAGATTTTAAAATTTTCTTTAGTTTTGTTTTGAGACAGGGTTCCATGTAGGTCAGATTAGCCTTGGCCTGACTGTGCAGCTGAGGCTGGTCTTGAACTTCTAATCCTCCTTCCTCCACCTCCCTAGTGCTGGGATTACAGCTGCGCACCAACACTTCTGGGTTTTGAATATATAGCTTAATGTATGCATCCATTACCAGAAAGTCCTCAGCCAGTATCTCTTCAGATACGACTGTACATTGTTCTCCTTTTTATTCTCCAGCACATTGACTTTTTGCGAGGTTACTGGGGATCAAACTCAAGTCCTCATGTTTGGATGACAATCATTTTACCAACTTAGCTAATTCTCCAGCCTTTCACACACTGGATCTTGAGGTTTCCACACAATAGTGTAAATCTTCTTTGTTATCTCCACATTGGGAAATACTGCAATTATAGCCCTGCTGAACTGTAAGAGTTTCAGGAAATGTGGCAGTCACACCAACAACTGGCAGGCATTCTAGGTATCAGCCACACCGCTGTGTATTCTAGATATCTGCTCCGCAGCTGAGAACAAAGCTGTGAGCATAGCAGCTTTAATGCGTTCCCTTCAAATGGGAGTGGTCTTGGAGACTGCTCATCTGAAGTAGCGTTAAGATGTCTTCAAGATGAGATAATAAAAGAAAATTTCCCCAAAATGAACAATTTGTGCTCCATAGAAGGTTTCTTTTATGAAAAAAAAAAATCTACATTTCAAGGAGTGCTGGAGAGATGGCTTAACAATTAAAAATACCCTCTTTGGGACCCAAATTGGATTCTAAACACCTACATCAGGTTGCATACAGCTACCTGTGACTCCAGCTGTGGGTTTCTGACACTCTCCTCAGGACTTCACGGATACCGTCTTCACATGCACATACCCACACAAAGATACACACACAGCCAGCTGAAAATTAAAAAAATACAGATTTAAAAACCTGCATGAAGACGTGTCTTTAAAAGGTTACTGTCCATTGAACACATGAGAGCAAAGAAATCTTTACCTAGACAGGGGAAACACAATTCACTTATGAGAAAAAATACTGCTATTAAGTTCTAGGGAGTGATATAAAACCATATAAAAATCCAAGGAAAGTTTCATTATTGCTTTTTTAAAAGTAAAAGATATTCTTAATCAAGAAAACAGTCAGGCAACAGAGGATCCATAGCCTTCACTAAAGTAACACCTTAGTCAGATTCTATGCAATGAAAATATAAAACAAAAGTAGAAAGACACACAGGGTATATACTCACTTATAAGTGGGTACTAGACCTATAAGATAGGATAAACATACTGAAATCTATACACCTAAAGAAGATAAACAAGAAAGAGGACCCAGAGTTAGATGATCAATCCTCACTTAGAAAGACAAATGGGATGGACATTGGATGTAGGAGAAAACAAGTAACAGGACAGGAACCTACTGCAGAGGGCCCCTGAAAGCTCTACCTAGCAGTGTATCAAAGCAGATACTAAGACTCATAACCAAACCTTCAGGAGAGTA
>NW_026593024.1:0-38181 GCF_907164565.1 Psammomys obesus | reverse complement strand
GAAGAGGACAGGAGCTCCACAAGGACCAAATATATCTGGGCACAGGGGTCTTTTCTGAGACTGACACTCCACCAAGGACCAGGTATGGATATAACCTAGAACCTCTGCTCGGATCTAGCTCATGGTAGCTCAGTATCCAAGTGGGTACCCTAATAAGGGGAACAGGGACTGTTTCTGACATGAACTCAGTGGTGGGCTCTTTGACCTTCCCTGACCCCAAGGGAGGCACAGCCCTGATAGGCCACATAGGAGGACTTTGCAGCTGGTCCTGATGAGATCTGATAAATGGGTCAGATGGAAGGGGAGGAGGCCCTTCCCTATCAGTAGACTTGGAAAGGGGCAGGGAGGAGATGAGGGAGGGTAGGTGGGATTGGGAGGGAAAGAAAGAACGGGATACAGCAGGGATACAAAGTTAACAAATTGTAACTAATATTAAAAAATTATAAAAAAATAAAGATCTCTGGGAAAAGCATGCTGAACAAACAATGAGAGCTACAAATTGGGTTTGTGTTAGTGTGGATCCATGCTTGAGCATGCAGGGAGGTGAAGATGGGTACCTGTGAACACACAAGGAGTGTTGGGTACCTGTGAATGGACAGGGAATGGTGGGTACAGGGCAGGTGCTGACATCACTGCTCATGACTAAATAAAAGTAATAAATGGAAGGATGCAACTAGGAAGGAGAAGGAGTGACAGGGAAGAAACCATGATGTGCCTCTCCAACTTTTAACATTAGAGAGCTAAGTAACACTCTTTGTTGTTGTTGTTGTTGTTGTTGTTGTTGTTGTTCTTCTTCTTCTTCTTCTTCTTCTTCTTCTTCTTCTTCTTCTTCTTCCTCTTCTTCTTCTTCTTCTTGCTGCTGCTGTTACTGCTGCTGCTTTTCTAAAAGGAACCTAATCCCAAAACATTAATCCCACCTCTGATGCTTCATATCTGCTTTTCTTTCAAAAACATCTACATAATTGAGCTAAAACTAAAGATAGCTCTAATGTCTATGAATCAACAGTCCAGGCCCAGCTCTATTTTATGGTGTCATTTACTAATCCTCAGGACATCTTTTACCTCACAGGTCACAATGACAAAGCATAGAAATTCAACATGATGTGTTCATATGCCCAACAGGAAGTTTAAATAGTGATTTCCTAAGTATTGCTGTGCTCATGTAGAAGACAAGCTTTACGGCCAGATGTCATTATTTTTCTCCCTCTGTTATATTTATATATAGCTAAAGAAAATAATCAAATCCATTTTATATGAAAAAAAATACTGTGTGGTCTAATCTCATTTTTACAAAAAATTTTTAAACTAGCACAGCTTCTGAGGGTTCAAAATGAGGATTGGTGCCATATTGGGTACACTACAGTTTTCTATGCTCTTTTATTTATGTCTGTAATTAGTGCTTATATTGCATGAAGTAAGTAGTCTATGACTAGATTCAAAGGAATCTAGTCTTCTTGGAGACTTATTAATGAGCAACTGTTTAAACTGCTCTTGCGGATTAAGTTGAAACAAAAGGGCTGCAGAGGTGGCTTAGTGGTTCAGAGTTCTTCGTGCTTTTCCAGAGGACCCGGGTTTGATTCTGAGCACCTGTGTCAGGCAGCCCATGTGAAAATGAGGCACGGATGTACGCCTCTGGCCTTCTCACGTACCTGCACTGAGGTGCACATACCCACACGCAGACTCACACCTACACATAATTTTTAAGACATAAATCTTTAAAACTGCTTCAAAGGATGCATGAGTAGGGACACTTATATTTTATAAAATATGTCCAATTGGTGATAAAATGCAAAATGCACTGAACTATGTAAAATGATGTACGTTGTGTGAAGAATTAGTCCGAGTCAGATCGACAAATATAGAACTCCATTTTCCCAAGATAGGAGCAGTCTGTGTGAATATTATGTAGTAGATCATTTTGGTTTATTTTTATTGCTTCCAGTATTGATCCATTATCATCCATAACTATGTTATCCATTTGGTTAAAACTTGTATATTCATTTGGAGAAGGATGACGGTAAAGATATATTTGTGCTCGTTCCTTAGAGGTTCCCTGACAACTCTTGATGATTGGTGCTGTGTGGGTGTTTGGTGTTAATGCTAAGCCTCATGTGGGTGTTTGGGCTTTTTTTTTTTTTTTTCACTACCTTTTTCCTTTGTTAATGATTGCCTAAAACCTTGCTCTTGATTATCTCTTGAGATTGAAGAAAAAGAAGGCTTTTGATATGTACTCATTTTTGCCTGAAAGGCAGAAAATGTTGAAGGGTGAGTTGAACAAGAAGAAAGGAATTGATTATAAGCTGACCCTTAGCAGCTTAAGTGGGTGGATTTGCCCAGCTTTGACAACACTTTCCTTCTGGGAAGGGCCTGGAAAAGGAGCACCTTTTCCCCGCCCCTTCTCTAGACCCAGAACTTTCTGTGAGCTGCAGAGGAGCATTGTCTCTTAGAGCTTATTGGATGGGGCTTGGGTCCCATCCGATAAATACAGTTATTGAGAATTCAGGTTATCCATAGATGGACTGAAACATTAATATCACTGCTTAGAGAATATCTCCTTCCTCTCCCCCATCTCCATCCCCAAGTTGATCAATTGAGTAAGAGCATGGAACTTTTGAGACTCACAGCCTGCCCACTGTAAAAGACCCCGCAGTTCACCCTGGAGCACTGTGGGATCGCAAGGAGCATCATTCGGAAAGAACTAACCTACAGGCCTCACCATAGGCCACGCCCTGCTCTCTCAGTCCGGAAGCATGGAGCAACCGGATGCAGCTGCTCAGCTTCCTGTCTCCTTTGTATTCAGTCCAGGACCCCACCGAAAGGAATGGTGCCTCCCACAGTTAAAATGAGTTCCCACCTCAATTAACTCAATCTAGGGAACCCCTCACGGACATGCACAGAGGTTTGTCTCCTAGGTAATTCTAGATCCACTAGGGTTGGTTGATAATAATAACCATTATATATGCATATAGATCCTAATATAAACCTTGACTAGAAACAATCAGCATATAAATTTACATCGTTATGATCATGTGACTTCAATGTTCTGAGTTGCCTCTTCAGTGTGCTGGTTTCCAAATTATTATTATTGTTGTTGTTATCTTCTTTCTACTCTTCCTCCTCCTCCTCTTTTTCCTCCTCCTCCTCTTTCTCCTCCTCCTCCTCTTTCTCCTTCTTCCAATGTTGAGATCAAATTTAGGGTCTTGTGCATCGCAAACAGTGTTTCACCAAGCTTAGCCCATTAAAGCTTCATGTGTTTAAAAACCAGTTCAGCCCAGTTGAAATTGCCTTGGATAACAAATCTCAGCAGACAATTGTTTGTGTGTGTGAGGGGGAAGGGACTGTTGCTTTAAAGGAAAGGATTTAAAATAATCTACAACTAGGATGTAGAGGAAAGATTGAATGGTTCTTTTAGTAATAATAAAGATGAAATTAAATGTTAACAATATTGATTAAATAATAAAGATGAAACTAAAATTGGAAGTGAATTATTAAAATGAACTGAAAATAAACATACTATTATTTTTATTATTACTATTATTATTATTGAACAAAACAAAAGGTAGTGTTTGTTAATGCAAAGGCTTGAGTGTCTTTAATGAGACAGAGTTAGAAAACATTGATCTAATTACCAAACTTACTGGGAAATAAAATTCATAGATATTTAGTTAATAAGATTGTGGTCTCCAAGGCTCTACCTGAAACATGCCATTAATAATTTAATTTCCCTGGTTCCTGCAGATAACACGAATGTTTTCCACATCTGTTGAAGGCTTAATTCTTTGATCTATTTTACATATGAAGGCCTGAATGCCATCTCTCTCTCTCTTTCTCTGTCTCTGTGTGTGTGTTTTGTGTGTAATGTTCTATCTAAAGAATGATGATTGCTCATGGGATATAAACTCTAGTTTATCTGTCTGGAAAATAGACTCAGCCCTTGGTATCTTTTAAACATTAAAAGAGTCAGGCTCAATGTGGTGGCATATGCCTATAATTCCAAAAACTGGGAAGCGAGACAGGAAAATCAGAAATTCAAGACTCTTCTCAGCTATATAGTAAGTTAGAAGCCAGCCTGGACGACTTGTTTTTTAAAATATCAAAAAATTAAAAAGATTAAAATTGAAAATATTATGTAAATATCTAACTAGGTAAGATGATGTAAACATTTAGAGATTCAAATTGCATTTACATTTAAGTACATTTAAGTTAGATGAAAAAATTGAATTTTTACCTTTGGAGAAAGAAGGTTGAAATTGGCCTAGAAAGGAATTAGGGTACTTTCTTTTGGCTGAGCAAAGTTCTAGATGATGGGAGGGATGGTGGTTTGACTAGAAATGGCCCCAGAGGCTCATCGATTTGGATGTTTGGTCACCAGAGACTAGCACTATAAGGAAATGTGGCCTTATTGGAGGAGGTGCGACCTTGTTGGAGGAAATGTGTCATTGGGGGGTGAACCTTGAAACTTCAACAACCTAAACTAGGTCCAGTGACTCTCTCTCCCTCACTCACTCTCTCCCTCTTCCTCCTACCTGCAGATCCCGATATAGAAGTCTCAGCCACCTCTCCAGCACCACGTCTGCCTGCATGTCACCATGCTTCCTGCCATGAAGATAATGGACTAAACCTCTGAAACTGTAAGCCAGTCCCATGAAATGCTTTTCTTTAGAAGAGTGGCCCTGGCCATGGTGTCTGTTCCCAACCACAGAACTTCTACTAAGACCTGAGGGATGGGGGAAACACGATACAGTGACTGTGGGAAAGCTGTCCCTGGGAGCACCAGGTCTATGTTCAGTGTTTGCTGTGATCTTTTTAACTTCTCTGTATGCATAACGTTTCCAGTGTTATAAAAAAATCATATAGAGAAGTATTAGTTTATATTAAGAAAATATAATAAAGTGTGGGGAAGTGCCAATTATTTTAAATTCAGTTTAGACTCGGTATCTGGTGGAAAGTCCATGTCTAGACACAAAAATCAACCCTCATCTGCTGCAGAAACGGTCTGAACTACCACACGCAAAGATGACAGAAAGGCTTTGGGAAGCTCTGTGCCTGTTTCCTGAAAACTTTCTGATGAACCTGACTTCTGTACATCCAACCTCACTGAGATAAAACTGAGCTGACTGCCTTTTCTTTCTTTGGCTACTTAAGAGGCAAATCTTGGGTTTGTTTATTTATTTACATGTCTGTGGGGATTGAAAGTACCAGCAGAGGCCAGAATAGGGTGTGAGATCCCGGGAGTTATAGGCAGTTGTAAGCTACCTCACACTGGTGCTGGCAACTGAAGTCTGGCCCTCTTGAGCAATGAGCCATCTCCCCAGCCCACACTAAACATTTCTAACTTGTTCCATTTTCAGATGATCACAGCTATGTTTTCCTTCGTGTTTCCTTTGCTTTTCAAATGGTCTTGCCGTCAAGTTTGCTAACCTTGCAGGTCTGATGCGAAGGGGATGACACCTGCTCCCTTTCAAGGCAACAAGCAGCACTGACGTCTGACAGCTGGATGAGCAAGCACACTCTTTCCTTTGTTCTATTTGCCTTTTGATTTCACAGCTATTTCCCAGAAAAAATCCTCTGTGCAGAACAAGCTGAGTCTTCGGGAGTTTGGCTATGCCTGCTTACATCACAGCTGGACTTGTTGATAGTGGATATTCCTTCTGGACAGAGCAGGTGAGAGGATTATAGAACCCTCACCTGAGTTCCCGGCTACTCCTCCCAACCAGTTGTATACAATTCTGCCCTAATTGCTCGTGGTCTCTGGAAGGGACTAGATTATATAAGAGGGGGTGGAGGGGGGCAATTGGAGAGAGTTTCCATCTGCATAGCCACAGGAAAATCATCGTCCATGTGCTGCTACTTCGGGGTCAACCACACTCTGTAAGTAAGCCTGATGAACTCACTGGTTCCCCAAAGGGAATTTTAGAGGAATAGAGCTTTGGTTTCCCATGGGTCTTAGGAGGAGGGAAGGAAACGTCTAGTTCCAGCCAAGAAAAAAAACTCCTTATAACAGTTCAGGAAGACAAGGGCAGGGGAAACTTACCATCCTCCAGCATCCCAGCTATTACCCTGGAAGGATGGTTTCCCACCCTGGTAGGTTGGTGAAGGATGTATGATCTCTCTTGGATCCTGCTGTCCACACACAACATGATCTAAATGACTCCAGGATCTGGGGCCTCCATGCTTTCTGCTCCTGATTAGGAGCTGCTGGGAAATGCACCTTGGTGGTCTTTCTCGAACAGTATGGGATGGAGGTGGGCTTTGCTTGCCTGTTTGTTGAAGCTACGAAAGCCCACTAAAGACACTGAATTAATATTTTTATGCCACTCAAGGCCTTTGCTGATTTTTTCACCAGTCTGTCTGCATTTGTATCACTCAGTACTGAGGTCGAATCCTTCTTTTAACAACTGACTCACAAATTGACTCTGTTAAGGTTAGTTTTCAGAAGCTTGGTGAACCCAAGCTTCTGTGTAAAATCCCTACACTAAATTATTGAGTAACATTAATGAGATGAGGTTTCATTAGGATTCACTTCCCCCACCATGGGAGATATACGGGTTGCTAGTATAACATATATCAAAATTAAGGCTAATAGTAGCTACTAGATGGTTGCCAGGAACCCAAAGAGACAGAAGCCCCAGAAGTGTGGGGGAGGGTGCTGGGTCTTAGAGCCTGTAAGAAATAGGGATATTGAAGGCATTAGGGTTCTGTGGATGTGGAACTGCCAATGGAGAGTACAGAGCAGAGCAGGAGGGAGAAGGTTAGCAAAACAGCTTCACTGTATCCTCTGCTGTCACTGAGGAGTAAAAACATAGTCCAAGCCCAGCACATGGAAAGCTGGAACCTCTCGGTGACCCATCAAATGTTGTCTTGATTAGGGTTTCTATTGAAGCAACAAAACACCATGACCAAAGCAATTTGGGGAGGAAAGGGTTTATTTGACTTGCATTTTCACAGCACTGCTCATCATCAAAGCAATTCAGGACAGGAACTCAAACAGGGCAGGAACCTGGAGGCAGGAACTGATGCCAAGGCCATGGAAGGTGCTGCTTTAACTGGCTTGTTCTGCATGGCTCACTCAGCCTGCTTTCTTACAGAATCCAGAACCACCAGCCCAGGAATGTCACCACCCACAATGAACTTGTCCCTCCCTGTCAATCACTAAATAAGAAAAATGCCTTACGAACTTGGCACACAGCTCAATCTTATGGTGACATTTTGTTACCTGAGGTCCCCCCACTCCTCTTGGATGACTTTTAGCTTGGGTCAAGTTGATTCAAAACCATCCAGCCCAAAGGTATTGTTTCAAGAGATTGAACCAGTAGTTCACAAGGAATGGAAGCTGTGCTGGCAGGGATGTGTTTGAAATGTTGAAGAACTTCAGTTGCAGCTAGGATAGTGAGTCTACAGGACCATGGCAAAGCCACACAGTAGGTGCTGGGCCATGGAAGTTAATCCAGTTTCCCTGAAGAGACCACACTGAAGGCAGCTGTGATTGTCTCATTGGCACCCTCCCTGCTCCTGGCCCAGCTTCCCTCTGATCTACCTCTACATGCTCTTCCTCCATGAATCACTGCCAGGTGTGCAGACTACGCTGCCATATGTGCAGTTAGCATGGGAGAAACGGTCTAGAGTTCAGAGGGGCCTGTGAGATAGCTCAGTAAGCGTGCTTGCCACCAAGCCTGATGACCTGAATTCATACCTCTGGAGCCCACATGGTGGAAAGAGGTGACTCAAGGTATCCTCAGTGTGTTCCCACACATACCATGTCCTGGCATCGTCATGCACACAATAGATAAATCCAGTGTGAAATATTTCTATCATTATGTCCTTCTCTCCCCCTTTTATTTATTCATGTGGGTGTAAACCTGTGTCATCTGCACGTATGTGAACACATGATACAAGTGGAGGCCCAAGGCTGATGTCAGGAATTCTCCCTGACTGAGACAAGATCTCTGAAGCAAGCTGGCTAGCAAGACCAGCCACACTGGCAAAGTTTGAGTATGACTGAGAGGCCTTGACTCAAAGGAGAGGGTAGAAGAGTGACCAGGGATGACTCCTAGAATCACTACCAGGCTTCCACGTGTTTTCACGGACATGCAGAGTCTACACAGACCCCACCATGAAAATAAGAAAACCAACCAGCCAAACAGGGTGGCAGTCGTTGTGGTGAGGGAGGAAGCCAGTGCGCTAGAGGGGAGCAGCTCCTATAGCAGGGAACCGAGAAGAGAAGTGACATCAGTTCTTTCAAGAATTCTAATTGCCAACCAGGAGGCCTGGGAGTTTATGTAATGTCATCCCTGCACACACCAACATGTCCCCATATATTGTGTGGTGTCACTTGACCGTAATTATCCATGCCACCCCTTGACCCTGGACCTTCCAGATTTCCCCAGGGAAAGGGAGAGCCGGTAGCAGGTGTTTTAAGGCTAGATGGAGCTAGCAAATAGATGGTCATGGTTAAGCAACAGTCTAGTGAGGCTGATTTAAATAGATGGGCAAGCCGTGTGTGCATATTAAGGTTTCTCGAGTCAGCACCGCCATAAAGCTGCGTCATTAAGCTAATGGCCTTGTGTCTGTACTTTTCCTCCAGTGTCCCGGGAAAGCCAGAAGCAATTAAATAAAAGACAGGTGCTGCAATAAGGCTTGTTAGTGCCCATCCAGGTTTCTGCTATTTTACTGCCTTATTTCCTCAGACCTCCTCCCTTCTCACCCTGGGCTATTCATGCACTGCCCGTGTTCTCCATGTTTTATTTGAAGAAAGGGTTACAGAGGTTGTCCCTCCACTAATATTCAGTGGTAAGGCGTGGTCTGTGTTTCAGCCTTCTTTTTCTTACTCACATGTATGGTAACCATCTGGGGGGAAAATGTTAGCTTCTGCCAGGCGTGGTAGTGTAAACCTGTAGTCCCAACTACTCGGGAAGCTGAGGCAGGGGGATCACTTGTACACTGGAGAGCAGGGCAAGCCTGAGCAACATTGTGGGACCCCCCTCTCAAAGTTCCAAGACACCAGTCCTATGAGACTGATACTACTCTCTACTGTAAATGTTGAATGCATTAAGTGTTGTGAGACTCTTGTGCCATCAGACGTAAAATCTAGGACTCTAAAACCCTAAAGAAGGCTGAGACTATGAAAGAAGCTAAGTGGACTTAAAACCCCTGCAATGTGGGCAAAGACATGTTCAACTCTGTCTCCTATACTCTGAGAAATACCAGAATGAGTATGAATTCTAAAGAATGTTTTGGATGTCTAACTCCGGCCCTGTTTGATCATGCCTGTGGCTGGTGTGAGGCATGCTGGGACCTGGAAGCTGGGGCCTTTCCTTCTGCAAGCCTGGGGAGTTCCTCGGTGCCCTTCACTTCTGTGTCCACACCTGCTCTTTTCAGGGTCTGCGTGCAGCACATTCTCCACGTCAGCATTTCATTTAAACACTCGCCTTTGTCACCTGTCTGACATTGACTGAGGAGTTGCTGACTGATTTTTCCGTGCCCTAGTTTCTGTCACTGCAGGAATCTCAGAGAGGGCACGTGACAACTCTTGATGGTCATGCTGTGTTACCTGGCTGAGAAATACATTGAAATCAGTGTGCCCAAGCTACCCTGGCCTGCACATATTCATGAGAGCACTATTCACAAGAGCCAGGACGTGGAGGCAACATCATACACATCATCAAATAAGCAGATAAAGGAAACCTAACAATCATGGGCACAACTCAGCCTTGGAAACGGGGCAGTCCTCTCAGGCGAGATTGCGCGAGTCAACATGAAGGGCAATGTGTTGTCTCAGAAGCCAGAAACCCAAACAAATACTGTGGGAGCTAACGTATAGGCAGAAGCCCAGAGTTTAAGAGTGAGATGGCACTGAGCAGACGTGAGGACGGGGAAGGACACGGGATGGATAGAAACAAAGAGCAGAATAATCTCTGAACCTTGTATACTGAGGATCACTAGGATCAATGCTTCTGTTAGGGCTGGGAGTGTTGCCCAGTGGTGGACTTCTCACCCAGTATGCAAAAGACCCTCGGTTCTATCCCCAGTACTGCAAAAGAGGAAATCTAAGCACTATGTAAGACGCTACATGTATCAGTCTTCTTAGGCTAACCATTTGACAGTATAAGCACACATCAAAATATCATTGCAGAAATATACACAGTTGCTACTGGTCAAATTCAAAATAATACTTAATGACAACAGAAAAAGCCATGTATAAATAATATGTCCAAAGAGGAGCCCTTTGAAATTTCTTGAGGCATTCCCCTCCCCACCTCATTTGACTTGGGTGGTTGCGTGTGAGGAGAAGAAATGTCAGGGCCCTGGTTTTCTCTGTCGAAGCAGCCAAGAGCAGCAAGGTGCCTAACAGGCACCCCAGAGCGACAGGCTCAAGCTGTGCAGACTCTTCACCAGGCAAAGCAGCAGGAGAATCAGCCCTGCCACCAACAGATGTGGTCCAGGCAGAGAATAAATCGTGATTTTTCTCCCTGACACCCACTCCAACCCCAGCTTCTTCCAACTATGGAGAGCAGAGATTGTGTGACCAGACACAAGGTCAGTTTCACTCTGTGACTGCGGGAGTAACAGTCCTGGAACTCATATAAAGAGTGCAGGAGAGGGGGAATCCATCTTTTGCTTAACCATGCATTCTGGTAGAGCTCCTAGGGGTCAGAAGTCTCTGGGGTGTGGCGGAAAAGTCCAGTGGGTACATTTGAGAACAGCAGCTATGCGGGGGGGGGGGGGGGGGGGCGGGGGGGGGCCGGGGTTTGGGAAGTGGGGGGGTTAGGGGGAGGGGGGGGGGGGGGGGGGGGGGGGGCACGGCAGCAGTGCTCAGTGTTTGAGCATATGCTGAGCTTAGCATGTGCATGGCTCTGGATTAAATTCCCAATACCAGGCAAGAAAAGGAGTGGAGGGAAGGGCAAATAAAACAAATTAAGTGAGCTTAGCAAAGAGCCAGTTTTAAAAAGACAGAGAAGCCAAGTGGTTTACATAGTAATGGGAAGAGGGACTGCCTCTGACATAATCTGATTGGCCTGCTCGATGATCACTTCCCCCTGAGGGGGGAGCAGCCTTACCAGGCCACAGTAGAGGACAATGCAGCCACTTTTGATGAGAACTGATAGACTAAGATCAGAAAGAAGAGGAGAACCTCCCCTATCAGTAGACTTGGGGAGTGACATGCATGCAGAAAGGGGAGGGAGGGTGGGATCGGGAGGGGAGGAGGGAGGGACTTATAGGGGGATACAAAATGAATAAAGTGTAATTAATAAAAAATTAAAAAAAAAAGACAGAGAAGCCAAATTTACGAGAGAAGCCACCACAGAAAACCAGAAAACAAACGTGGACGTAAGGTGGAAACATGAGAGGGCTGGAACTGAGCAAAAAATGGTCAGCAAAGACAGAAACACAACTTCTGTGGTTTTTTTTTTGGGGGGGGGTGGGTTGTAGTTCTAAAGAGGGCTTCACTGGAATGTGAGGCAGGGGAGAGAAGAAAAACAGACCAGGGAGAGAAGCTGAGGAGCTGAAGTCAAAAGAGCCACCAACTTCTTTCCCCAGAGATAAGTTGCAAAGGCCAGAGTATTAGAAGAGGATCAAAAGGCCCAGAGAAGAAGATGAGATGAGAGAGAGAGAGAGAGAGAGAGAGAGAGAGAGAGAGAAGAAAAAATAAGGCAGTGGAGCAGCTGTAGAATACAGACGAGGACAGGAATATGGCAGAGGAAAGGCATGCTAGAGGTAAACATGGAGGGTGAGCGTGAAGGACCTGGAGCAAGCCTGTGTGTAAAGAGTCCCTGAGTTGTGGTAGTCTAATCATTTCAGCAGGAGAATGAGTTAGTGGTGGGTCATAATTAAGAAACCAGAATACCATCTTTAGCAAACATTTAAAAATGAAGTGATTGCTGTCCAGAAACACACACACACACACACACACACACACACACACACACACACACACACACACATATACTCATTCCAGTTTTCCGTTACTGAAAGTAGTCAGATGGAAGTCAGGGGTGAAAAGCACTCTCTTTGATCTTGCCCACGGTTTCTTGTGTTCAGAATGTCAGCTGGTTCTCCCAGTCCACTGTATTTTCTGTGTCTAGTAGTCACTGACTGAGATGCTAAAAAGGATGTAATTATGTCATAAGAGGCAACTGGGCCTTGCACAATATAGCCTATTTGTATTTTGTTACTTTGGAGCCTTGATTTTAGTTAAGATGTCCTGTTCTCCCCACCACCGTTTCTTGTCTTCTTGAACCTGAGACAATGCTGGAGTTTAGGAGGGCAGACAGTAAGCGGAGGGAGCCGGGGTCCTGTATGATGATGTCACAACAGAGTCTCCTGCTGTTGGGTAATGAGTCTGGGAATGTGCACACTGTGCCAGGGCTATAGACATGACTGTCTCTGTAGGTCATATACTCAGTACAAGCGGATGTTGCATAAATGTCAGAGTATGGGATGCACTCTGTGCGGCCACTCCTACAATGGGAGTGTGCCCACTATAATGTGACGTAGGCTTCCTCACTGCTGCTGGTAGTGGCTCTGTTATGATGAGGACCTCCAGCCCTGGCGGCACCAGTAGTGACAAAAAGCCTGAAACACCTATCCACTCACCAGATACGGTGAGTCAGACAATGTACGGTAAAAACTGGTATCTAGAAGCAGGGCATGGTGACCACAGCCAGCCATCATGGTGACACAGGGTTAGACAAATTGCAGGGAAAATGTGTGTAAGGCAATGACAGCAAGAAATGTGGGGCTTTTCAATGCTGCTTGTAAGGAATTAATAACCCAGGAACAGGACCCCAACCACCACAGCACTCCAGCAGTGCATACTAAGGGTGAATTAATAGACCAGTAGTTCTGAGCCTGTGGGTCATGATGCCAATTGGTTAGGAGGGGAGTCAAATGACCCTTTCACAGGGGTCATAACAGGCCCTTTATATGTAGCCCATGGGCAGCTCAGTCTTCATGGGGGTTCCCTAGTAAGGGGAGCAGGGGCAATCTCTGACATGAACTCAGTTGCTTGCTCTTTGATCACCTTCCCCTGGTGGGGTGGCCTTATTAGGCCACAGAGAAAGAGGATCCAGACATTCTTGATAGGCTAGGGTCAGATGGTAGGATAGGAGGACCTGCCCTATCAGTGGACTAGGGGAGGGCCATGGAGGGGGAAAGAAGGAGAGTGGAACCAGGAGGAGATGAGGGAGGGGCCTACAGCCAGGATACAAAAATGAATAAATTGTAATTAATAATAATAATTAAAAAAAAGAATCACCAATAACAGAGTTCCTTCTTAGTAAATTGGCTAAGTTGGTTCTCATTTATACTTGAACCATGTATAAACATACAGCTATTGTAAAACCAATTGTAAGTTGTCAGAATAATAAAAAATGTATTTTGTTGCTGTGAAAAAAAAGATTCATAACAAGTAGCAAAATTACAGTTATGAAGTAGCAACAAAAATAATTTTATGCTTGGGGGTTACCACCACATAAGAAACTGTACCAAAGGGAAGGTTAAAAATTACCGTAACAGATAGTGTATTTATTCCCAAGTCCAGTGATAGCACCACCACATAGAAGCAAAGCCTGGCTGCAGTCAGGCTATGTCGCTCTCAAGCTTTCTTTGGCCATGTGTCCCGAGGGATGTTTCAGTACGTGTAAGTGACACTTATCTTCATGTACTCAGTGGGAACAGATAGTTGGAACTGTGTGGGTGTTCGCTTTCCATCTTGATATTGTTACAGATCCACACATGGCTTTCCATGCCATTGGTGTCTGAGCTCATGCTCCCTGTTTTGCAGTTTGTGAGGGTTGTGCCATGTGGTTTTGCCATACTACAGCAACTCATCCCCAGTATGGAGCCTCTGGAGGGCCTGAATCAGAGTCACTCTGCTAAGCCAAGTTGGGTTCACAAAGGAGTCAGCTACTCACTGAATGTGATGGGTTTATGGGATGCCAGCGATGGAAGTATGTAGTGGTTTCTGATGCCAAGAGCAGAACAATCTCAAAAGCAGAGAACATCTCAAGAGGGCTCTTGGCTCTAGAACCCTGTGGATTGCCGGCAGATGATGTGGCAATGTTGTTCAAAGCAACGTAGATGTGCAAATTTAGGCCACTTGTTTATGAGGATTGTGACGCTTTCCAATAGCTGAGATTTTCACCACCTGTTTTGATGACATTTACTGGGATGATATCTTTTTACTCCCCTGTAGAGGAGACTCCTCTCTTGAGCTGTGGGGCCAAAGCAGCAGATGCTGAGGTAGCCTTCTTTTCTCACTGTGCTGTTTTGCAGTCTCTGGGTCCTATACTATCCTCTGTGTTTTCATTTTCTTGATGCCCGGTGTTCTCCCATAGTTGCTCACATCAAAATTCAGCTCTGCTATTACTCTCTTCTTTGTTGAGGGGCAGGTAAGTGCTGTGTGTCTCTATTCACATCTTGAAATACCCAGGAACCAAATATTAACAGAGTGTCAATATAATTCCTCACTAACATCTCATGGAGACCAACATGTAAAATAATATCCATCATAGATCAGGATGGAAGATACCACCTACGCTATGTTAATGTGGTGAATATTAAAATAAATCTCCATTATATACTTCATGATAAGTAAAAAAAAAAAAAAACACTATAATTTCTTCTACCACTCCCAAATAAACAATCTAAATTCCAAGCTCAAGAAAATATACAAACCCAGATTAACAGCCACTGTAATAAGAAATTGGCATTTATTTCATAAAATTGCCAAGGCTAAGAAAGATATAGGAGAGGGCAAGAAAATATTCCAGAGTAAGAGTATCAAATAGCTATAATGACTAAATATAAAAGTCACCCCTAGTGGCTATAAATAACATTTACAGTAAATCCAGTGAACCTTCAGTAAAGACATATGGGCCCTGGATAAATACTAATATTAGATCAGACAGTGAAAAAGTTAATATCCATGTATGTTGGAGAGGATGCTGGCTTCTGTACTTCTGCTTTGCCCTCAAGCCAGCTCTCATAGAACGAATCGGGGCTATTTTAAAATAAGAGGTAAAATGTGATTTACCTGCAAGTTGTCCTTCAACCCATTTGCTTTAGTCACTGTTCTAATTTACAATCTATTTATAGAAAGCTGAAATCCTACAACCACTAGTGAAGTTGCTCAGGTCATAAACTCAGTCTGTGTAAGCATATAATACCATTTCCACGGTTACCGGTTAAAATTTCCCAAAGAGACCAATAGCCAGAACGGATACAATCCACCTTCCTCAACAGTGACCTTTTCCTCTGTTTATACCTTAGGCTTTCCACCACTGCCTTTTTAGCTTGCTATAGCAATAATTTGATCAGCTGCTAGATACATTATCAAAGGTTTAAAAATAAATTAAAAGGTGGTCTTCGGAAGACTTTTCATCACTACATTAGTAAGACTGTTCAGGCACAACGTTTAAATGCAGAGTTCTTTTCACATGAGAAAATACAGATCTCCACAGAACATTTTTAAAATGAGAGTCTGCCCATTGAAAGAAAGAAAAATGTTATTTACATAATTTTAGATATCAGAGCATTAGTTAAATGAATGTTTCTGAGCCCTGCTTCTTCTACTCAAAAAAAAAAAAAAAAAATGACTGACTGTATCTTTCCCCCTTGGAATTTTTATGAGAAAAATATTCATAGTGTTCAATCTAACGTTCTCAAAATTGGTTATTTTGTGAGGAAATAGAGTGGGTTTCTCTCTTAGGAACACAATGGTTGCTCTATTGTTCAAAAATCTGCTACGATTAGTATGTAAGGAGGCCTTCTGGGAGAAGTGAACATGTGGAGACTTCTGTAGCTATTTCTAGGGAAACTGAAAAGCCATGATGCCATTCATTTATGAAAAGCAATTCCATTGAGGTTATGCATGCATTTATCAAGAATTTATTGAAACTTATTTCTAAATTTTCCAACATAAAATCATTGATTCACAAGTGACCATTTTCTACTTTTTATCTGACATATAAAAGGCGAAATACAGAGAATTAAAACTCGGTTTATCAGTGTCCTCCTAAGAATGAATTATATCACCTCATGAGCCTTTTTTAATGTTTTTTAAAGGATTTGTTTTTAGCGTGTGTGCACGTGTGTGTGTGTGTGTGTGTGTGTGTGTGTGTGTGTCGTGTGTTCAGGAGAGAGTGTCAGATCCCTTGGAGCTAGAGTTACCTGTGGTTGTGAGGTCCCTGGCGTCAGCACTCTGTCCTCTGGAAGAGCAAGTACTTTAACCACTGAGAAATCCTACAAATACTTCCAGCCCATTTCTTGATCTGGGACAGGATCTCACTATGTATCCCAGGCTGGCCTAGAGCTCACAGAGACCTGCTTACCTCTGGTTCCACGTGCTGGAATATAGGAGTGTGCCATCACATCTAACTTTTCTTTTTTTTTTTATGATTTAACATATCTGAGAAAAGGATCAGGTCCAAAAAATTTCATTACCTTACCCCCAAGAAAAATTGCTTCTCTTTGCCTTTTTTTTTTTTTTCTACACAGATTGATTAAGCATGGAGCAGACAATGAGAGCAGCGCTATACTGAGCCTTGGGGGGAAGCTTCTCCTCCTAGAAGCTCTGGTTTGTTACATGATGTTACAGCTGTGAATCAGTTTCTTGCCTTCTGTTGAAGCTTTTAAAGGCTTTAAAGACATGATTTTAACAGCAATTTATAAATAACTTTGACTGCCATTGCAGGGCAGCTGTTTTTGTCGTCTTCATGCAGATGTGTTTCTGTAGAGCTACCATATCACGCTCTACATCTGGGCTTTCCAATACCTTCCTGTCATCTAGGGCAGCTCAAGGACACAGGGAACTAGGAAATCTAGCATGCGGCAGTCCCTGTGCCCTGCAGCCATCTTGAGCTAACTCAGAAAGTCAGATCTATGAGATCTTCCAAGAGACTGAGCCTTCTCAGCTGGGCTTCCAGCTCTGTACATGGTGCAGGTCCAAGGCTGTGGAGACACTGTGCATGATGCTGGTAGGAGATGAAGCCAAGGACAAATTGAAGGAAGATTTGCATTGTGGTTGACTGAAACATGCAAACTGAGATTTGATACAGGGTTAAGGGAGAGGGCTTCAAGCATGGTTAATAAGCCATCATGACAGTCACTGTGAAAGGGAGTGGCAGATACACCTGAGCTGGCTGGTTGTTATATTTCCTAGGTATTAATAGCCGTATTTACTTATGAGCCATTTTTCTTCTTATCTTATTCCTTTTAAGAAAGTTTTAAAATATATCCATAGATATATAGACATGACGGTCAACTGGTATGATGTCACACTGAACAACTCTCACAGCTCATTGAATTCTAGGTAAATGGCTCCCGCCCGGGGTGCTACCAAACTGTGGGCCCTCAGGTCACTCATAACTGAAGTTTAAACAGTGCTTTGGGACCGGGAACTCATATTACCTTTCACAGACCCTTCAGTATCTTCAGTTACATTTGAAAACACGCTTCTGGGGCCTTCACTGTATGTTTGAAGCTGGGCATGATGGTGCACACCTTTAATCCCAGCACAAAGGAGACACAGACAGATAGATCCCTGAGCTTGAGGCCAGCCTACTATAGAGAGGAAATTTTGAGGCAGCCCAGGGCTATGCGGAGAAACCCTGTTTCGGGCAGGGAAAATTTATGCTTGAGGGGCTGGAAAAGGGACTCAGCAATTAAGAATACTTTTTGCACTTATACAGGACCTAAGTTCCATTCTCAGGAACCACATTGGATAGCTATAATTTTAGCTCCAAGGGATCTGTTATCCTCTTCTGGACACACACACAATTAAAAATCAAATTAAAAAAAAAAAAGAACGCTTGAAAACCAACATGCTTAAATGGCATTTTGTAATCCCAAAGAAAGTGTGAACAGGTAATATTTGATCTGGAAACTAGATCTAAATAACTTATTTGATAATCAAATAAGTAATTTAAACCAAATAGTGACTGGAGAAACACATTTAGCCAATAGGCTTATGAGGCCATTAATTCAATTAGTCACATAATGCAAGTGAATGCTTATAAGTACAGCAAAGACCGCGGCCACACACATAAAATATAATACCACATACCATGATGTCCTGTAACACAAATAAGCACAACTGAGTTTAGAATGAATTCTGCCACATGGAAACAGCGTCCAAAAAATATGCACGAGTGGTTGTTTAATGATGAATAAATGGATGTTATACCAACTCAGATGTCAAAGCAAAACTGACACAGTTCATATGCAATTCATTTTATCCATCATGAATGAGCTTGAACAAAGAGGGACATGAGGTTTCCTCAAATGCTGCCATCAAGCACAACTTGCACAGAACAGGTAGTTTGAGATGAAGGGTCGGACATGCTATGAGAGTACATTTGAATGTATAACAATTATTACCAGATTGCTGCTCAAGCCAGCCAAACATGCTATAGGCAGCTCTTACTTGGCAAAGCGTTTGCCTTGGCAAACTGTTACGTGCTGTTCAAGCTTACCGAAAAGCACATTCCTGGGAGCAGAGTGGCCCTCATCTCAGACTCAAGTATATTTATGTCAAATGTCTTCCCAAACCACCTGTCCGAGATCAGGGTCTTACCTAAGGCCCCTAGACCTGCAACAGGGAGAGGGGAGAGCAGAAAGCGGCAAAAGGTGTTTAGGGGTTACTATTATTTATCTTGTGGTTAAAAAAAAATGCCTGCAGTGGGAAAGCGAAGCTGGGATCTCATCAGTAGTGGGCTTCTCCCTCTGGAATTCAGCAGAATTGCTGCTTCTCCAGTCAGTTTCTGCTGGACATTTGTAATACCCAAATTCAATGGCATGACCTTTGTTTGCATTCTCAGTTAGGTTAGCCCAGTTTTTCCAGCTGGATGGATAAGTGACCAACTTTATGATGCTCTGTCTACCCGCTGCTCATATCTGTCTGCTACGTGCTATTTGTTCTTCTCCTTGATTGCATCTTACTAAAACTCACTCATTTGAAACCAGACATGAATCTATGAAGATCATTTTTAGGACCAAACAGATACCTTGTAAGTGTGAAGACTTGAGTCTGAAGCCCTACCAACCCATATAAAAAGTTGGGTACGGTAGCTTGATCCTGTAATATCAGTCATGGTGAGGTGGGAGGCAAGAATTCTTACACAGTGAGAGAATGCCCTCTATTAAATGCCATCAGAGAGCACCAATTCTAGCCTTCCTGGAGCAAGCAATGCTTATGAAGACAATGTGTCTTGTACGTTAAATTTGGACTATCCCCCGAAAGGACTATTTGTTAAGCAAGCCAGTGAAGCTACTGCAAGTGGCAGAGACTTTATGAGGTGAGGTCTACTAGGAGGCCATTGGACCACTGAGGACATACTCTTGGTTGGGCTTCTGGGACCGTGCATCTTCCTCCCCTCTCTTGCATCTCCTGTCCATGAATGAAGGACCTTTTCTCTGTTGCTACTGCCCTATATGTGCTCCAGAGGCCAAAAGCAATGCGTTGACCTGGTTTTGAAAAAAAATAAAAAATAAAACTGTGAAACTAGGTGCTGTGGTTAGCATTTTGTCTTTATAAGCTGACTAGCTGGGGTGCGTGCTGCAAAGCTTACAGACGCAGGGTGTGACGGTGCCACTGAAAGGGAGAACTGGCGACCCACATATGCCCTTAGGGTGTTTCATACAGAATAAGGAGTCACCACAGACCACTGTTGCCTGAGACAGCAAAACTGGCTGGTTTTGAAGATTTTTTAGAAGATGCTAAGAGGAAACAGGCGAATTTTTGAATGACCTAAGCTTGTGTTTAGAAGCTGTGTGTTAAGGACTGTCATCATGACCCTGGGCAAGAGAACCTGTTACTGAATTCTAACATGCAAAGCGTTTATCTCAACAGATTACTGAGTGGTTAGAGCTCTGTAGCTTCTTCAAAACTGCTAGCATATAAATCTCTCTCCAAATTCCTAAATGTGTTTTCCTCTATTGATGCTTGGATTGCCATTTTTTTTTTCTAAGTTGTACTTCTCTGGATCAAGTGTAAATGGTCACTCTCCTGCTTCCATGAGATAAGTTTCTAGGTGACAGAGCATAAAGGGTTCTTATGGTTCGAAACAAGGCCAGTGAGTCCCATAAAAACTGACCCCAAGTCCTGGAAACATGGTGGCCGTGGGGAGAACCCAATTTTTCTCAATTACACATAAACTTCTTTCTCACGCTTCTTTTTCATCAGCATAAACTTCTTTTTCATCAGCAACATTTAAAGTGTTTTGTCTTTGATAAAATAATTCCTTGAAAAACAAAGTATAGTTTTCTCAGCATTAAACAGATAAAACTGGTATCTACCAAAACAAACAAACAAACAAAAATCAAAAACAAAAAAACTTTAAGTAGGAACGGACGAAATAACTCACTTGAAAAAGTGCTTGCCATCCAACCCTGGAATCCATGTCAAAATTCTAAGCACGCTAGAATCCCCACACCAGGAAGGCAGAGAAGAGGGCTTCTTAGCTGGCCAACTTATCTGAAATGGGAGCTCCAGGTATGGGGATAGATCCTGTCTCAAAAAAGAACACATAAAGCAATTTAAAGAGACACCCAATATAGACCTCTGACCCCCCCCAACAGATACATGTACATACTTAAATGCATGCTCGCCCATGTGTATACGCACATACGTTCACCGTATGCACACACACCCTTTGGAAGGCTCTAAGAGGAGATTCAGTTACCACGTGGTGCTGTTCCACAACCAAATAGCATATCCTATAAAGAACTGGGATTAAATTTTAGTTTGAAATTTTCCTTATCTAATTGTAGACAAGGAATTTTAGCTCCTTGACTTTCCTTTTTTTTTCCCCTCCCTTATCGATCAGTGTGTATACCACCTGAGAGGATTTGCTAAACATGAAATAAAAATGAGTTTTATTGGAGCGTGCCACACAGAGGGAGGGCTTCTGGAAAGTCTATTGTGCACTCTACTCCCACCAGCATAAAATAACCTCTTCTTTTCTAAAAGTAGCCACAATCCCCAAACACCAAGGAACAGAGGAGGCAAGGCTTTAAGTTGGACCCCTGTGTGATTTTGCGAAAAGAAAATGCTTGCATGAAAAAAGCAAAGTGACAATGATTTGTTTCCACTCCTTTGAAGGACGAGGAGTGAGCAGTTCGTTTCGCCTGTAAACTAGAGGCAATTATTACATGTTCTCCTCTCAGGCCAGTGCTGTATGATACTGTTGACATAATGTCTCTCAAATGCTCTACCAGTTATTAAAACATCTGTGTCTATTTTGCATTTTCACATCATTGGTTGTGTTATGGCTGTCATTCATATTTTTAAGACCTTGAGCTGTATGGCTTTGCAGATTTTCTCCATTCTAAGTGCAATCGTATACAACTTGAAAAGAAAACATTTTCCCCCAGAGGCACAACTCTAGTTGCTTTTATTGACGAAATGGTTTTATCCCTCAAGGACAAAGACACTGTCTACCAGTCCTTCTTGACATCCATGGGTACCCAATATGCTGCAGAGCTTAACAAGCTGCTCCTGGGTACAGAGAAGTATCTACTGAGCACAAGCAGCCTATAAAATGTGCCACAGGAGTCAGTCAAGCTGGTGGCTAACTTTGGCTATCACCACAGTAGCCTGACTCGGGCATTTGTGGAAGCGGGTGGTTCTTACTGAGACTGGCGTGTGATACCTTCAGAGACAATAAAGAGATCTCAGACTTTTGAAGATCTTTCTTTACACAGTGATACCAAACAAGCCTGAGAAAATCTGCAGAGTTATATAAATGTGTCGCTTACCTTTTCTTCGTTATTAAAACTGGACATAATGTTTCTGATTAAATTATGACACGGTATGAATCTTGCTGTAGAACCAGTCAATACTCTGTCTTCTTGACTTGATTTCCAAGACAAGAGGCATAAAATTTCCACTGCACACCCTATAATTTAGGCATTAAACTTTGACTTGGCATTCTGCTCACACCTACACAGAGCCTTTCAGTCTTCCAAAATGCCATCATTCCAAAGTTAGGCAAATTTAGGCACACAGATCTGTGTTGCTGGGGGAAAAGCAGCACTGGTTCTCTCCCCACTGTTTTCTATAAAATGAAAGTGTTCTCTGCTCACTTTTGAAATCTGCTGTTAGGGGTATTTAAAGTTAACTGAAAGTCTTGCAAACGCTCAATGAGAACCCCTACTTCCCTGAAGGCTACAGCATCCCTTATCTGGATGATGCCTTCAGAAACTGCCTTCACACCAGCACATCAGCTGAGACTTCTGTTATTAATATGTTCTCCGGCATTATCTGCTCATTATATTAACAAAATTCCTATTACATCAAAATTCAATTGAGATTTCTGCTCCCCCTTAGGATTTTTCAGCACAATGAATCTTTCCGCAGCTATGCATTAGACTCACCTGGGGAATTTTCATATTACTAATACTTGAGCTTCAGCCGGGAACAAATGAGTCAGAATCTTTCCAGGGTCATGTCTGAGTTTAGTATATTCTCAAAGTTAGAAAAGTGCTCTGAAAGTACAGCTGTGATTTAAGCTACTGTGGAGCTTTTAATAATGTACTCAAGTTGGGTTTGTCTGGGTCTCCCTAAGTCCCTCCAGAGAATGCCCCATGATCAACACAATGGCAAGACCGCAGTCAGCTGCAACATACAACACAGGTCTTTATGTTTAAACATTTGAAAATCATTAAGATGGAGATGCTGATTCAGAAGGTCTGCAGTGAGGCCTGAGATTCTGCACTTGTAGCAGGCATCCAGCTAATACCAGCTGGATTCTGTGGACCACTTGGAGCTGGGAGGATAACAAGCATTATTGGTTGTTTTACTTGATGATTCTTAACTCCACATGTAATCTTGAGAAACAACAGTACCCGGGGCCTCACTCATGAGAACATTGAGCTGCGCTCATGAGAAGATACCAGTCTTAGATGTAAATCATCCCTGTCTGGATTTTGAAAAAGCTCCTTGAGAAAGTCTGGTATGTTATGAGAGGTAGAACAATAGAGTGTTCTTACTTGCCTTACATCCTAAGCGATGGTGAGAGCATGCTCAGCAAGTCTTCAGAGTTCACGCCTCTTTAAACTGGGCGCGTTGGATCAGAAGGTCTGGGAGGGATTCTTCACTTGTAGTAAGCTTCCAGGTAAAACCCTGGTGCTCTGTGGACCACTTTCAGTCAAGTCCTCACTGTTTACAGAAATTTTATTTTATTTTTATTTTTTTTTTACCAAATAATTGTTTTTACCAAAACAATCATTCTTTTAACAATGTATATGAGCCCAAGAAATTGAGAAGGGATTATCTGATCCTCTGCATGTATAAGCAGTTGTAAGGTGCCAAACATGGGTGCTGGGATCTGAACTTAAGCCCTCTGCAAGAGCAGTAAACTACTGAGCTGTTTCTCCAGCCTTCCCCATTTGTTTTTATAGGACTAAAACTCAACGCATAGTGATACAACCTGAGAGGAGCAAAGGTGAGAGAATCAAGACTTCAAGGTCATCCTGGGCTACACAGCAAATTTGAACCAGCTCGGTCTATAGGAGACTGCATCTCAAGAAAGCAAAACCAAATTAAAGAAGCTAAATATCAATTTCTGTAGTTGTGGCATGTACATTGTGGCATTGTGGCTAACTGGGGTAACATCCCTGGGATATTACTTCAGAGTAAATGATGAAAAAGATTTAGGAAGAAAACATTGAAGAATGTTTCATTTCCTGCTGAAGACACATGCTGCACACAAAGCAAAGTTGTTAAACCAATGTCTGCATATTGCAGCAAGAACCAAGGCAAGAGATTTTGAACTTTCTTAGAGAGGTCTTATGGTTTTGTCTCTGGCTGCACTGATCATCTCTAGGTTCTCAATTGCTCCATCCAGGAGAGACTACGTCATAGCATCATCTTAGCTTTTTGCCCTTTTCCTTGGCTTCTCTTTCAACTGAAGGTCCTGTACATCTCTCTGAATCCTTCCTCTGGCCTAAAGTTGTACTCCCCCTGCCAAGGACTGGTCATTCTGATTCCTATCCCTTATTATATATACAGATCATATGATGGACCAACATGGCTCTGTCTTAAGATTAGAAGCCATCTTGTTATTGGGTTAAAATAAGTTCATGCTGATTTTCTGTAAAATCTGAATTCAACCATGTCTTGACCCCTGTAATTAGACATGTTCTACACCCTATAAAATCTGACTTCTTCCCTGACTGTATCCTGACCTCCATCCTGTTAAGATGTTTGTTCAGCCAAGTTCCTATCTACCTAACACTCCCCTGAAAATCCTCAGCCTTGCAGTTTGGGGGCCACAAAAACTCTACTTTGCCTGCATTCAAGGCTGACATCTCAAATCCCACATTTAGGAAGAGGCAGTTGTCAGACCAGCTGTACTGTGCACATGTAATAACACTTGTTATGAATTTGGCTAGTTTGGATAGCGGCCTTTACTCTCATTTGGTAGGATTAACAGTGATTCTTATTGCTTCAAGCTGCAGCTGTGCTGATGGGTTCCATACTTGTGTGACCTCTCCCTTTAATACAGTTCCTACTCTTTTTTTTTTAACATCTACTCTTGGTATTTCTAAGACACTGAAAGTCAAAATGACTTAAGGTGAACCCTCCTGTCCCATGCCAACTTATATTTTGCCTGGACTCTTCCACTGCCTCTTAAGATATCTTAGGCTTAGTGAGGAAAGCCAACATGTGACAGCCTTGAGTGTGTATATCTCCATTTTGCTCCTTCAGCATGGGGACCTGTCCTTTATAGAGGCCCTTCCAAGCTCTGATTCTGTCTGAGGTAAACTGAGCCCCTCCTTGCTCTCTGCCTTTTATTCTGCAGCCTCCTCTGACTCTCATGTCCTTTGAGAAGCTTTCTGCAAGCTCCTTTAAAACATCACCCCTCTTAATGCTTCTTAAGCCCCACCGTGAACTGACCAAAACCCTGTTTTGGTTTTGCCAAAACACCTTTGCATTGCAATTCTGAGTTCTTTCATTTTCTACTTCAACAAACTGAGAACTGCTGTGATTCCCACCTCCTTTCCTTCGCCTAAGGAAGAACTCAGTTTTTGGTTGATTTTTTTTAAGCACAGTTTAATGAAATGGTCTGAGTGGTCATTCAAGCTGCTTTCTTTGACTTGCTAAACAAATTCAGGTTTTATTTGCTTCATTCTCTTATTCAATAAGCATTTATTTGTTTAAGCGCAAATTGATTGCTTTGCTTCCCTAGAGACTGGCAGAGCTTTAAAAAAAAATGTCAGTTTAGCAAATAGAAAAAAAAGAAGAAACCAAATACTTGTGTATTAGGTTGGATTCAAATGTACAAATGAAGTTTCTTTGTGGGGTGACAGTACAGCTTGTCCCTCTGTACCTTTATTCCACAATTCAGTCCCCAAACAAAAAACCATAAGTGTGTTTCATTATAAAACTCAAGATCTATCTAAAACTGGTTGGGTGGTTTCAAAAGCAATAATATTGACGCATGCTTTACAGGGCTCTGTAACCATTGAACTTTGAACAAAGCCAAAATTTCAAGCTAAGATCTTGAAGTGAAACCCAAAGCTATGGTTAACAGAACAGAAATAGAATCAACAACAACAGATGGCAACAGCCATGAGCCTGACATCCAAAGGTTCAGGGTGCTGTTACTGTTTCGTTGTTGTTGTTATTCCAAAGGTGAGTAAGTATTTCAAATTTTTAATGTGTGGGTTTTTTTTAAATATATATATATATTCTTTTTAACATAGAAACAAATTCTTTACAAGGATTAAAAATGTTAGTTACAGCAAATTTTAAATGTTGCTCATGACTAAAGGACAGAAGTCCCCAGAAAGACAGAAGCTATCTTCAAGGGAGATTGTGACTTGGAATTATTATGATGAATATGAATCTGATGGGCACAATCTACAGAGCTGACTGGCACAGAGCTGCACCATAGCTAAGCTCCATAGGAACTGTCTGGCAATGCTCTACTTGCTCATGTTGGAAGGACTTCCAAAAGGATGGTGAAGAACATGGAAGAACAGATCACTTTTGGTCTCTGGACACAAGATGCAGCTATTGCCGGGCAGAGCCCATCCGTCGTCTCTTGTAACATTGTGGATGGTCTTATCTTCACAATGGATTGTGAGCACAGGACAAAATAGGCTGATTAATCTGTGGAATAGGTTATCTCTGCCAATGAAGGAAGAGTGGGCTACAAAGTTCTTGTTGAAGCAGTTTCCGCTTCTATCTTACTTGCCTCTAGAACACTGGGCTGGCCTCTGCTACAGGGCACACATGATTATCTGATTATTAGTCAATGGGCACCCGAAGCTTGTGAGTTCTTTCAGCATAGTGATTTTATTTTTAATCTGTCTTTAAACAATGTTCATGGCTGGTGCCTGATGCTTTTTGTAACTCAAAGTGGTTCAATACTGAGACTTTTATTATTTGCCCTAGTAATTATTCAATATTTAACAAATGAATTCTCTACCAATTGTTTCACCCTTTTACCCTCTTTACGAGGGATGAACATTGCAAAAAAGTTAATATTTATTTCATGACTTTCATGTTTTGTGAGGTTGATGAACTATTGGGACACTTGGTTAGTAGGCCTACTGCTGTGATACCATAAGGGTTTTCCTGTGTCAACCACCCAATGCTTATAGAGACCAAATAATAACTCCAGGCTTCATCTCTTCTAATGAGTCAACTCAAGTTCTGGAGATATTTTTAGTTCTGAAATTCTAGAGACTATTTTAGCTCTGAAGTTCAAACTAAAAGTCTAAATAAGTTCACAGTCAAAATCAGATTGGACCTGATAGGAGATGCCAAGCAAGAAGCAGGAATGAAATGGCTGGAGTCTTCTCTTTCCAGACACCCCTTGGGACACAGGAATACCAGAAGTCTACTTCCTGTGGTGCAAATGGCATGGTCAATAGTGAGTAATAACCCCAGGGAGCAAGGAATTTGAAATTTTGAAAAGGAGAAAGTTAAAATATCATCATGGGGAATCTGCCTATTGCATATAATTCATTGGAAGTCATGGCCTCCCATGGCTAGATGAAAAAAAAAATCAACACTGCTCTTTCAGCAAATGACCAAGATCCACAAGTTGCTTATAACACATTATACGACTAAAGAATCAACAACAAAGGCTTGAAGCTGGACAGTGACTGGATATAGATAAAGCTGCTCTTCAATCTTCCTGAACCAAAGCTACAAAACTAGAAGGCAAATTGACAGTACCAAGTGTTTTGGTTAGTTATTGTTCTTTCCTATCTTAGATACATCTTAAGTTCTAGGCCACTGATAGCTGACTCCAAGGCTAAAACAAAATTAATGACATATGCACAAATGCATTTTTTAGTTGGCCCTAAGGAGCAGAGCAGCTTTTTATGTGCCTGTCATCTGGAGAAAGGGGCAACTTTATGCCCCTTCAATAGAAGAAAGGAACAAAGCTCCAGACACCTGGTTCTTCCTCATTTCCTGCTGTGCTGAACTTGTCTGCAGGGCACACGATTTTTACCTGAGGCCATTAAAAGCCCAGCTTTCTCTCTTTCTCCTCTTTTTAGCACCTCCATCCCGGAAGCTACCAGCAACCCCAGCTTGCCTGTACTGCTCCTTTCCCACGTCTGTGTGCAATGATTGTCCCTGAGTTCCATTTTGAATGCATTTTAACACTCTTTATCAACATGAACAAGACCTGAAAAAGGAAACTCTGGGTCCCTGGAGACAGACTCAACCATAGAGCTGTTAATGACATTGTCCAATGGATGACGTGAGACATCTCTAATAGTGCCAACTATTCTCCTGTAACAATTGTTCTTTCTGTGACACAGCGCTGCCACGTAACCATTCCAAAGGAACATTCCACTGTCTGATGTATGATTCAGTGACATTTTGGCTTCACTTGTCACTATAATTTAACTTAAAAAAAATCTCAAAAAAAAAACAACTTTTTTTATCCTTCCTGGGTGAAAATATTTCAGTTTTCATAGGCAAAGCCACAATTGGATGTATTATTTCACCTCAACTTCTATACCAATGCCAGCTTAACTTTCAGCATTAGTGTTTAGCTGAACTTATCACTGATAAAAAAAAAAAAGCAAGAATTGCTTCATGCCTTGTAGAGACGCTTGACGGTTGATATATATTTTAGAATTAAGAAATACATGATGCTGACATTGCTACTTTCCAAGGGAGTGAAACGGTATCAAGTAGCCTGAGTCTTCAGAACTCGCCCTTCCGATGTCTCAGGACTTAGCTGAAAGGAATGGCACAGAAAATGGGCATTAAAATCAAGCAGATACTAAATTTTTCTTTAGCTTTTCACAAACTTTATAGGAGAGTAAAGAAAATTCGTGTTTGACAAATCAGTATGCCAAAGATTCTCATTGTCACAGAGAGCTATGAATTACACCATGAAAAACTGATGATGGTAGTAGGCATTGGAAAAATCTGTAGTAAAAATATAGTTGTATTGGGAGACTATAATTTAATTTATTCTTCAGCTATGTACATTCTTGTTGTAGCCCTATCCCTTCTCCTTTCCCAGTCCTACACTCCCTCCCTCCCCCTCTCCTTTTCCTCAGAAAAAGAGAGCTCCTGTTTCCATCCAGTCCATCTCATCTAATTGTATAGTGACTGAACATGTCCTTTTCTCCTGTGGCCTGGCAAGGCAGTCCCACCAGAGGAAAGTGATCAAAAAACTGGTAACAGAGTCTTGTGTCCAAAGCAGTCCCCACTTCCCTTACTACAGGACCCACTTGAAGCCTAAGCTGCCCATCTGCTACATCTTTGTAGGGGGCCTAGGTCTAGTTCACGCATGGTCCTGGGTTGATGCTTCAGTCTCAGCAAGGCCCTCTGGGCCCTGGTTAGTTGGCTCTGTTGGTCTTCTTGCTGTCACTTTCAGATCTTTTTCTCTTTCTTTCCACTTTCCACAAGATTCCTTATGCATGGACCAATGTTTAGCTGAATCTCAGCATCTGTTTAGAGGTGCTCCTGAGTAGCACCCCTCAGAGGACAATTCCATCAGGCTCCTGTCTGCAAGCTTAGGAGAGCTTCATTCATAGTGTCAGGGGTTGGCACTCTCTGATACAGTGAGTCTTTGTTTGGGCCAGGCATTGGTTGGACAGTTCCTCAATCTCTGCTCTATCTGCTCTATCTTTATCCCTGCACATCTTGTAGGCAGGGTAAATTTTGGATCAAGGTTTTTGTGGATGGGTTGGTATTCCCCTTCCTCTGCTAGAAGACTGGTTTAGTTAGCAGGTGTCCTCATTAGTCTCTATAGCCTCTGCTACTAGGAGTCTCTACTTGAGTCCCCCTCATATCTTCCTAGGAGCCCACCCTCACTTAGGTCTCCAGCTCATCACAGAGATGTCCCCACCCTCAGTTTCTCTCCACCAAGTTTTCTAAGTGCTGAGTTCTCCCACCTCCCAGCCTCACATAATCTACTTCTAGACAGACACTGACCCGCTTTATCTTGGGATGATTGGTTTGCATTCTCTAGACTTCCATATAAACTGAATCATGCAATATTTGGTTTTTTAGTTGAAATAATAATTCTAAGATTCACCATGCTGTTAGTAGCTCCACTCACCAAGTCACACCCGTGCCTTTATTTGAAGCATACAGTCCCATTTTCTAACTGTATCACAAGATTTTGGCTACCTGTTGAGGAACATCTGATTTGTTTCTGGTTTAGGGCCACAAAAACAGAGCTACAGTGAGCCATCATTTATGTCTTTTTTTTATAAATACATACTTTAATTTCTCATGGATGTTCTAGGAATTAAATGGGTAGATTGTACGGTTAATTGACATTTCACTAAAAAAAAAAAAAAAAGAGTCCATTTTCCAATAGATTTGTAATAATTTTGTTTTGCCACCAGCAATGTAAGCACCAGTTGATCAATTCTTCCCTGGGTAGTGCCATCCTCTTTCAGGTTAGACATTCTACTCAGCATTGACTTGTCTTTCCTGATGACCAGTGATGTCAAACAGCTTTTGATGGCCTTGTTTGTCATTCATAATTTTCTTTGGTGTCAGGGCATGAATCTTAGGTCTACCACATGTTAAGTAATCACTGAAGGTCTGAACTACATCCTCAACCCTCTTGCCTCTCCTTTCCTTGTTCGTTGATTTATCTATTTTTACTGAGGTTAAAGGGTTTTCTTTCTTTTTATTAAATGTTTGAGTTGCAAGCAGCCTGACCTTGTGCATGACGTCTCTTTTCACTCTATTAGCATATAATTTTTACCTTACCCTATGACAAGCTCATGTCAGGTAAGTGATCCACCACCAAGCTGCTTCCCTGGCCCTTGTATTGGTGCCTCTTGGAATACTCATTCTGAGCTACTCACAGAGCAATGCTTCTTCAAATACCATGCAGAACTCCACAGCCACATAGTCACTACTTTTAAAAAGAAGAAATAACTGGTAATGGGGAAAATGGAGGAAGGTTAGAGTCCTTGTGTCCTCTTTGGGGGAACAGTACAGAGGCTGTGTTAAACAGTACAGTGGTCCCTCCTGTTGTACCTTGTGCCTTGGAAAGAAGCTGGATGAGAGGAAAGATGTTCTAAGGGGAGGTAAAACATTTCACCCTGCAGGAAAGTGCCTTAGGCTCAATTCCAAAGCTTCCAGAAGGGTCTGGTTAGACTGATTAGATCAGGGTGCCCTCCATCCACTAGAGTATAAGCTGTAAGGACTGCTAAAATACAACGCTCAGGCAGTCAGACTGCTTAGAAGACATTCAGATGAGCCACCCTGCCCAGAAGCTCAGCTCAGTCCGGCTGCCTAGAAGAAGCAGGGTCTCATCAAGCTGCCTTGGAAGAGATTCTCCGTGGCCTGCCAAGCTGCCTACAAGCCATGTAGTAAGCTCCAGGGTTCCACTTTCACATTTTGCCACTAATTCTGGGGTTGTCTGTTGGAGATCAACCTGTCTTTGAGTCATTTCTCTTCTATAAATGGCCCCTCATTTTCCTATAAGTAACCCCAAGAAAACTCAATGGTACACCAAGTTGAACTTTTGTGTTATCTGTATTTCGGTCTGTTATCATCCCTGTATCTGTGCATAGTAGATGTCTGATCTTGTCTTGCCAAGAATGGTGTCTCACACAAACGTCAAAAAAAATAAAAATAGAAGTGTTACAAGGAGAGGAAGAAGACAAACGGAGTAAGCAGAGAGGTGATGGAAAGGAGCAGAAACGAATGGCCAACAAAAACAAATGTGGAGGTGAATGCCATAATAAAAGCCATTACTCTGTATGGTAATTTGAAACATGTAAATAAAAGAAAATTTTATCTAAAAAATAAACCAAATGTAGTTACTATGTTACCCAGCAATTCTATTTTGGGTATAGCCTCACAACAAATGAGTCCCGAAACATTTCAAAAGGAAAAGCAGTATCTTGAGAAGAAATTTATGTCTATGTTCTCAGCAGAATTGTTGACAATGGTGAAAAGTAAAAGCAGACTGTACCCGTAAATGAGTGGATGGATGGATGGATGGATGGATGGATGGAAAGATGGATGGAAAGACACTAATATTATTCAGCCTTACACCTGAAGGAAACTCTGGCACATGCTATTACCCCATGTGGACTGATCTCACACAGTGGAGAGGTAGCCTAGCATGAGTGGCACCCTAGTCCCTATCCCCAAAAGTGAGAAAAAGAAAAGTATCACACAGAGTAAAATAAATCAATCCTGATAGAGAAAAATATATGTATGCTTTCACTTACATGAAACACTTAGAGAAACCAAAGTCATCTTCAGCCAGATGCCAAAAGAATAGGTGCTACTAGGGGCTAGAGGCGTGGGGGTTGGGGAATCCCAGTTTTGTAAGATGAAAAGCTCTGAATAGACAGGACAGCAGTGATGGCAGCTCAACAAGGCAAAAGCATCCCTTCCCACTGAGGCTATGAAGCAGTTTCCTGTCAGATTGAAACTTTCTATTCTGCAGAGAAGCTCTTCAGCACAGAAAACAAACATCTCAAAAACAGTTTCAGAAAGTACCTGAAACTGACCAGATTTCCTAGCACCTCCTTCCCCAAGAGAAATACTTATAGTTACTCTCAGCTGAGACAAGATGCAAAAAACACTCTCAGACAATCCTGGCCAGCTGAAAGGAGAAGAGAGCTAGTGAACTGCTTAGAAGAGGCTCCAACCAACTGAACTACATGGACACCTGTTGATCTTCCTGCCGGCAGTTCAGTCTAATCCAGATTCCCAGCTTTGTGAGCTGTCATCCATGCTTGGGTAGACTTTGGTGATACAGCCATCTTTGACTCATTTCTATTCCTATAACTACTCATACATATTCCTATAAGTAACCTCAATAAATGCATTGGATCACCAAGTTGGACTTTGGTAGTGAAAGGAGCAGTATTGGCACAAAATACCCCAAGACTAAGTTTTTAGCACAGAGAAGATTTATTTTTAGCACAGAGAACAAAGGAAAGGAAATAAGAGACAAAGACAGGAGACAAGGAAGGGGAAAGAAACAGGGAGATTGGGAAGGGATATTTGTCCTGGAGGGACAAAGGACTGCCTCTGGATAGAGAGGAGACAGACATGGCCACAAGCAAATGACAGTATATGAAGATAAAGGGAAAATCCCATGTTAGAATGAGTTGCTTTGTTTTAATTGGGCATGCTAATTAGAGCAGCCAAACTGAGGCTTTTGATTGCTAGACTTTAATACTCTGATAGCTAGACCTTGGTCTGCTTTAATAGGAGGAGGTGGCCAAATAAGGGATTAGACCTTGGTGGCTTTAGAAATGTAATCTAACAGTTTTTAGGAAGACTGAGAAAATGAAGGAAGGGGCAAGGCCTGCCAGAGGGATGGTTACCATGCCCAGGCCAGCAAGAGGTAGTATTAAGGTAGTATTCATACTTTGGGCTATAATGGGCTCCCTATCTGGGCTTAATAGGGTGTGTGTGTGTCTGTGTTGTTTCCTCAGGAAAAGTTTATCACCCAACATTGAGCCATACACTTAAAATGATTATGATGGCGCATTTTACAACAGGTATATCTTGACACAGTTAAAACAAATTAAAACCAAAAGGTCTCCAAAAAGCTCCTAACTCACCCATTTTTTGTGGTCTTTGAAGTCAGTGTGGGTGTACAGAGCAGCAAGGTAAATATCCTGACTCAAACACAGTTTGGAAGAGGTGAGAAAATAGTGGACTTGACTCCCAAACACCTGGCTGTGAGACTGTCATTTACAATAATCACACTTTCTCTGACTGGTATATCTGACTTACTCTACAGAGCAGAGAATAGAGTGAAATAGAGCAAGCTTATAATCCACAATTTTTTTTGTTTGGTTTTGCTTTTTGAGACAGGGTTCCTCTCTGTAGCCATGGCTGTCTTGAGACTCACTCTGTAGACCCGGCTGGCCTCAAACTCAAGAGATCTGCCTGCCTCTGCCTCCTGAGTGCTGAGATTAAAGGTGTGTGCCACCATGGGCAGCTCCCAAATTTTCTGATTGAAAAAAACAGTCTTGTGTTAAGTTGAGGGGTGGGGTGAACAGGGCGACTATGAACAGAAGTTTAAGGTGGACGATCTGAAGCTTACCTGCTTCTTCCTTCTGACTGACTTGTCTATGAAAGTCCTCCTTAAATCTATCATACTCTGACCATTACACACTTACGAAGTAACATTCATGGTACTAATGTTACATTATCTATCCAATGGGAATAACAGCCAGTAATGGCCTCACAGAAGGTGGACTGGAACAGGTCATGGTGCTTGGAGCACCTTGCTGTCATTCGAGAGATTTAGCAAAAGAACACATGTCCATAAGTATTCCATGGCCCCTGGTCGTCATATGTAACACTATGTGTTACAGTTATTTTTAAATAACTGTTTGTTTCTCTTAAGTTTCATTCATTTTTTTTTATATTGAGCTTCACAGCACAGGAACTGAGCAGTTATTACTCTAATCTTAACCCTCTAAGCTAATTTGGTTTCCTCCCAACATACATCCCAGCGACACTTGCACTTTTGTAGCTTTCCTTGATGAACTCTCTCTCCTCATGTCTCCTGGACCCCTGCCTGTGGCTGAATCCCTTACGCCCTCTTATAGCTCCTCCTCCCCCGGCTGGCAGGAAGTCAAGCCCTATTTTATCCCCTGCTCAGCGATTGGCTCTAAGCTGCTTTATTGGCATACAAGGGGACAACTGGGGAGCAGAGTTCGTACAACACTGATGCAGGAGAGTCACAGAACAAGGCTTGCATCCAGATGTGCTGACACAGAAATCAGCACTCAGATTACACAATCACCAGATACCTATAACTATGCTTGTAAATAAAGATGTGAGCACAGCACATACTGAAACACATGGTCTAGAGTGCAACATGACTTCCCAAGTCTTCAAATGATGCTTTTATACCCTTGGACAGATTTTGAGCAGCAAGACATTAGCTCATGGGGCTCACAGTGTGGTCCACATCTAAGCACCTTCACTTTTTATAAGAAGCATGTCAGAAAGTCCTAATTATGTCCCATTCATGAAAACCCATGTATTGGGACTTGGGTAATGTTAGGAGGTGGCGAGCTGCTTAAGAGATGCTTCCTAGTTGGAAAGACACTCGTGTCACAGAAAGAATAGAAATATTCTCGGAAGATCAAGCTTGGTCCCTCCCCCATGCTCCGACTTCCTCTTTGGTGCATTCTCGCCATGAGACCATCTGCTGTGTAATGCAACTAGAGGTGCCCTCCTTCTGGCTAGTTCCATGTTATTTAGACATTTAGCCTTTTGAGCTGTAAGCTGAACAAATGTCTGCGTAAGTCATCCAGCCCCAGTTATTTCGTTACACTAACAGTAAGAGAAAACAGGTTAATACATTGAATGGCAGATGCCTTAGACACAATGACTGCTGTTTAACTTTGCCATTCCTAAGCAAGAGAAAGGAAAGCCCATAGCTGAAAAGTCCTATGACTAAGTCTGAAAACAACAGGTGGCTCGGTCCTTATGATTTCCATAAGAACAGTTATCAAGGACACTCTTAACCCATGTTTTCTCTGAACATACATTTTGACTAAAAAGCCCATGAACAGAGAGCCAACAACAACACTTCACAGAAAAAGCATCAGAGGGAAAGGACATGTCTCATGCTTTCTGGTCTGGAATTTTCTGTACCAGTGTTTCTCAAACTTACTAATGCTGTGACACTTTAATACAGTTCCTCCTATTGTTGCGACCCCAACCACAAAATTATTTCAATTGCTATTTCATAGCTATAGTTTTGCTAATGTTACAAATCAATGTAAGTATCTGGGTTTTCCAATGGTGTTAGGTGACCCCTATGAAAGGGGTCTTAATCCACAGTTTGAGAACCGCTGTTCTACACCTTTGCAAAGGACCAAAGACAGGTGCCTAGTCCATATTTTCTCACTATTTGAGTGTGAGGAAACAATTAAAAACAAAACAAAAGGAACAAAGAAACAAAAACTCGAGCTCTCATGAGCCCATAAAAATAAATCTTTCTTGGAACTTTAAATAACATGTACTCAGGCTTTAAGCTCTGTCTTTCCCTCACCTTCCCACCTCTGAATCTCAGGCTTTATTTTCCTGGGGAAAAAAAATTGGAATGCTCCAAGAGATGCTGGAGAGACCACATCTTCTCTGGGGAGCTAGTATGGCTGGTGACAGCCACAGCCCATAAGCCTGTCAGCTTGAGCGGGTATCTCTCCTGCCATGACTAACCATCGCAGCTTCCCAGGAGTGTGTCAGAAGTGTTCCGGTGTCTCTGTCGCAGCCCAGTGGGTGTTTCTTGGCTGTGTCTCCCCACATATGTTATCTTCATGGTGCCTGCTCCCAGAAAGCGTTGTAACTCAAGGGAATCTCTTCGCAGATTTATGTCTGGCTTTAAAACAAGGAGCTCTCAAACATGTCAAATCATAGAAGCAGACCATGGCTCTATTTTTTTTTTTTTTTTGAGATACATTTTCCCTCTGGGTTTGTGAAGATGTCCCTTGAGAGGACTCTTTTTCTCCTGCATGCGTGCACGTTGATGGCTTGCATGTCAGAAAGCAGCCTGGTGTCCTTTGGGAAAAGGAGAACAGTTTAGTGGGGTTCACACTGAATGGGGGTGGGGGGTGGCAGAGGGGCTGGGGGAGGAGCAGCAGCGTTAATGTACACAGCAAGCGACATGAGTTGAATGCTTCTGGTGGTTGCCATAGGAATGAGGAGACTTTTGATTTGAAATCACAGTTCCTCTGAAGCAGTGTTTAAATTGCTATGCTGGATTCTTGCTGTTTACCACTACCAGCTTTTGAAATCAAGGGCTCTTTAAAAAAATGCATTTCAAATGTTTTCCTTGTCAAAGGAGGTTGTACCAAACTCAAAAATGTCACTTCCAAGGCCCTAACAGCTGAAGAGCATGGACTTCTCTCAATTACTTTGCAGCACACACTTCCTAAGCTGGCGAAGGGCAGTGCGGTTCTGTTATTTGTCCTTTCAGGAAGAGCCTCTGGGATCCACAGAAGAATGGAAGGGACAGCCTCTCATGTAAGGCCAACTGCCACTATGATGGTGTAGAATCACATTTGAAAATCAAACAATTATTTTTATTAGTAACCAATATCTTTTGACATCATTTTCAAGATTGCTTGTTTCAAATATGGTGGCATATGTGTTCTCTTTTTTTTTTCCCCCATCCAACAGGGGGGAAAATTTTTTTTCTGTTGCAAATTCAAATTTTTGATACAAGAGTGCCAGCCTATAAGTTCAATGTTAAACATAATGTCACGTTTCGTAGTGTCTCTTCCTTCCTTATCCATTATCAAGCAGCTGTATTTTACACCTAATTTGAACAGGGTTAGAGGGTGTTTAATTAAGGGTCAGCCTTCCAAATGACACCTGAACTCATCCCCTCTTATGACTTGTCTGTGAAGTGTCCACTGAAAACATCATGCGTGGAAGGCATGATGCCCAGCTAGTGGAGGCAGTCGCTGAGAGATGACTGATTCGGCCTGGACCTAATTCACTGATGAATTGACAATTTGTTTCCATGAATAAGCAGTGGAAGAAACTAGGTGGGACCTCTTTGAAGGAAATGTGCAGTGGAAGTTTTGGTTATGTTATGTAAATATGTTTTTGTTGTAATCCCAAGTGTTGGATGCAGGATTCCACAGCTGATAACAGCCTCGTCTTTGACAGCTGATAACAGCCTCGTCTTTGACAGCTGATAATAGCCGAATGAGAGGGCAGGTGATCCTTGTCAGCTGGAAACTGCCTCATGCGGGGGTATGTGGTTTTTGCCAGCTGAAAAACATCGTGGTTCGGACTCTGAGGAGGTATAAATAGGAGCAGAGAGAGAGCACTAGAGCACTAGGCTTTGCTTCAGGATGCTCCTAGAGAGACAAGCTTCTGAGAACGATTCAAGGAGGTTGCTGCTGCCCTTGCTGCTGCTGCTACTGGTGGTCCTTATCGCTGCTTTTGTTATTGTATTGTTGGATTACTAGATTGCTGGATTGGTGGTTTGCTGATTCATTCTGTGTTTGCCACTGCTTCAGGTTTGCTGGTTTACTTGACTGCTGGATATCCTGACGACGAAGAGTGGAATCTAAAGTAGGTTTGAAAAAAGTCAAAGCCTTCAGAAATAAGTCTCCCTGGCCATTCCTTTGAATGGTGTTATCTTCACCCTCAGTGCCTCCTCCTCTTTTTTCTCCTCCTCCTCTTTCTCTTCCTCCTTTCCCTTCTCATCCTCCTTCCTCCTCCTCTTTCTCCTTCTTTTCCCCAACTTCCTCTTTCTCCTCTTCTCCTTCCTTTTTCTCTTCCTTTCCTTTACCCCAGCCACCATGAGGTTTTTCCTCTCCACCAGCCCACAACTGTGGAGCCAACTGAGACTGAATTGAAACTTCTGAAATATGAGCTGAAATACATATTTTCTCCATTAGCTTCTTTATGCCAGGTGTTTTGTCACAGGGACATAATATATGGAGATGATTGATGGCAAGGGATGAGATGAACTTTGTAAAATTCTTCTGTAGCTTGTTTGTTATTGCAGACTTCTCTGTAAGTGAAAATAATTACAATAGCTAAGGCTCCTCAGAGGCATATCACAAGCCAGACACACATTAGGTACTTACAATGCATCAATCTGTTATATATATATGATATATATATCATATATATATCATATATATCATATATATATATGATATATATATATATATCATATATATATATATATATATAATGTATATAACGGACCTTAGCACAAG
>NW_026593023.1:0-1759 GCF_907164565.1 Psammomys obesus | reverse complement strand
TCTCAGTCAGATCATGAGCCGAGGTTTCTCTGCCAGGGATCGGGGGGGCGGGGGCGCTGGTGTTAGGACTTGGTGCTAGACCTTATGAGCTGGACCCAGGAGAATCTCAGGACGTGTTGAGTGACCAGAGTCCCAGATCCCGAGATGAAGTTTGTTTGCTAGGAGCAGCCAGAAGCACTGGGGTCCTGGCACTGTGAAGCTGCTGTGTGCCTCTTTATCCTTCTCTCTGCTGCGGCAGGGTTATGGTGGTGTTTGGGGGAGTGCCCAAAAGGATTGGGTTTTCTCAGCCCTGATTTCGGGTTGGGGTACAGACAATGTGGTCTGTAGCAGTTCTGCTGGCTGCCTCCTGCCTCTTATGAAGAGGGAGTAGGGATTTTGAGTTGGGTGCGCAGCTGCTCTCTGTGCGGCGGGAGCTCAGTTGTGATGACGGCAGGTACCCACAGTCAGCGAGACCTTCCAGGGAAAGACTGGGTGATCCGTGATCTGTCTCGCAACTTTCCTTCCCGGTGGGGTTTTCTTGCGACTGGGACTCTCAGTCTCTTGCACCCTTGTGCCCACCAATCAACCTGGGAAAGTGATCGGGACACGCAGGCTTGCGGCACCAGCCCAGAGACCCAGTGCCTGCGTTACCTGGGATCTCTTCTGGATTCTGGCTGTGCGGCCCGAGAGTGGACCTGACCAATTCCCACGCTGTGGGAGCCTCCCTTCACCTGGGAAACACGATCACTGTAGTTTTAGGGCCCAGAGTTCAGTCTCCTGGTCGCTGCAGGGAAAGTGTTGTCCTGCTTCTCAGACACAGTGTTCTCCAGGTGCCGCCATCTTGGCCGCATGATATAATTCTTTAAAGTACACAATTTGTTATTTTCTTTTGCTCTTTCACTGGTCATTCTTAGTCTATCCTAAATATTCCAGTACCATACTTTTATGAGATTTTCAATTAATGGATAGGTCATCGGATGAGAAAGTTCTATTATATTTGTACTTGCATTGATTGTAGATTTTAGCATTTAAATGTATCTAGATCTGACACTAACATTTCGTTATAGACCATGGTTGGGTCTTCTACATAGTTGGGAAACTCAGGCTTTGTCCTCATGAGAACATGATGCTCTCATCAAAACAGTCACTTGAATATAGTACTAGTGTTTTGCTTAGCAACTGCAGAGGGCAACTTGGAGACATAAATTCTCATCTTTATGCCTTAGTGACATAAATAACAGTCAAAGCCAGGGGCTTCTGAATAGCTTACAACTTCTTGAAACAGTGGCTTTTCAAAATTACAGATGAAGTTGGCAATATAGAGTCAGGAATGTCATAATGGAGGGAAAAATAAAAATATACAAGTGTCTCTTGGTCAGAGATGATGATAAATACCTCACACGTGTAAGGAACCTTCTGACAAAAATGTTAGTTGTAATGCCCTCTAAAATTCCTGTTTTGAACAATTTCCATGTTGAAAATATTAATTGAACACAAATGTGTAAAGAAGTCAGTTATCCAAACGTTGTGGGGAGTAGAATCTTGAAGTGGAATCTAGAGGAAATTATGTCTTAAGAACACCAAGAGCAGTACTTTTAAAGGAGACAAGGAATGTCAAGAGTCCTTTTAAAAAAGATTTCACAGCTGGTACTTTGGGAGTTTTTGTCTCACTTCCTCCGTGGTTCGCATCACTGTGAATATTGCCACTATAACCAGACTGACAGAAGTAGACAGCCTCATCCTCATTCTGCAGGCTACTGATTCTCAGAGAGGCTGAGTT
>NW_026593022.1:0-1758 GCF_907164565.1 Psammomys obesus | reverse complement strand
TCTCAGTCAGATCATGAGCCGAGGTTTCTCTGCCAGGGATCGGGGGGCGGGGGCGCTGGTGTTAGGACTTGGTGCTAGACCTTATGAGCTGGACCCAGGAGAATCTCAGGACGTGTTGAGTGACCAGAGTCCCAGATCCCGAGATGAAGTTTGTTTGCTAGGAGCAGCCAGAAGCACTGGGGTCCTGGCACTGTGAAGCTGCTGTGTGCCTCTTTATCCTTCTCTCTGCTGCGGCAGGGTTATGGTGGTGTTTGGGGGAGTGCCCAAAAGGATTGGGTTTTCTCAGCCCTGATTTCGGGTTGGGGTACAGACAATGTGGTCTGTAGCAGTTCTGCTGGCTGCCTCCTGCCTCTTATGAAGAGGGAGTAGGGATTTTGAGTTGGGTGCGCAGCTGCTCTCTGTGCGGCGGGAGCTCAGTTGTGATGACGGCAGGTACCCACAGTCAGCGAGACCTTCCAGGGAAAGACTGGGTGATCCGTGATCTGTCTCGCAACTTTCCTTCCCGGTGGGGTTTTCTTGCGACTGGGACTCTCAGTCTCTTGCACCCTTGTGCCCACCAATCAACCTGGGAAAGTGATCGGGACACGCAGGCTTGCGGCACCAGCCCAGAGACCCAGTGCCTGCGTTACCTGGGATCTCTTCTGGATTCTGGCTGTGCGGCCCGAGAGTGGACCTGACCAATTCCCACGCTGTGGGAGCCTCCCTTCACCTGGGAAACACGATCACTGTAGTTTTAGGGCCCAGAGTTCAGTCTCCTGGTCGCTGCAGGGAAAGTGTTGTCCTGCTTCTCAGACACAGTGTTCTCCAGGTGCCGCCATCTTGGCCGCATGATATAATTCTTTAAAGTACACAATTTGTTATTTTCTTTTGCTCTTTCACTGGTCATTCTTAGTCTATCCTAAATATTCCAGTACCATACTTTTATGAGATTTTCAATTAATGGATAGGTCATCGGATGAGAAAGTTCTATTATATTTGTACTTGCATTGATTGTAGATTTTAGCATTTAAATGTATCTAGATCTGACACTAACATTTCGTTATAGACCATGGTTGGGTCTTCTACATAGTTGGGAAACTCAGGCTTTGTCCTCATGAGAACATGATGCTCTCATCAAAACAGTCACTTGAATATAGTACTAGTGTTTTGCTTAGCAACTGCAGAGGGCAACTTGGAGACATAAATTCTCATCTTTATGCCTTAGTGACATAAATAACAGTCAAAGCCAGGGGCTTCTGAATAGCTTACAACTTCTTGAAACAGTGGCTTTTCAAAATTACAGATGAAGTTGGCAATATAGAGTCAGGAATGTCATAATGGAGGGAAAAATAAAAATATACAAGTGTCTCTTGGTCAGAGATGATGATAAATACCTCACACGTGTAAGGAACCTTCTGACAAAAATGTTAGTTGTAATGCCCTCTAAAATTCCTGTTTTGAACAATTTCCATGTTGAAAATATTAATTGAACACAAATGTGTAAAGAAGTCAGTTATCCAAACGTTGTGGGGAGTAGAATCTTGAAGTGGAATCTAGAGGAAATTATGTCTTAAGAACACCAAGAGCAGTACTTTTAAAGGAGACAAGGAATGTCAAGAGTCCTTTTAAAAAAGATTTCACAGCTGGTACTTTGGGAGTTTTTGTCTCACTTCCTCCGTGGTTCGCATCACTGTGAATATTGCCACTATAACCAGACTGACAGAAGTAGACAGCCTCATCCTCATTCTGCAGGCTACTGATTCTCAGAGAGGCTGAGTT
>NW_026593021.1:0-6317 GCF_907164565.1 Psammomys obesus | reverse complement strand
AAACAGAAACACAGATCAACAATAACTATTTCTTAAAATGCTCAGTATCCCTAGTCATTGGAGAAATTCAATGTAAAACTGCTTTGTGATACCCTCTCCCCCAGTCAGCATGGCTGCCATAAACAAGTCTGACAGTGAATGTTCAAGGGAATGTGGACAGAAGGAAACACTTACTCACTTTAGAGTACATGAGTGAATTCAGACCTTGTAGAAATCAGTCCAGAGATTTAGCAATAATAATAATAATAATAATAATAATAATAATAATAATAATAAATAAAAATAGAAATAGAACTACAATTTTACCCAGAACTTTCTATCGTGGGCAAATATTCAAAGAACTCCACACCCTACCTTAAAGATATTTGCATCCCATGTTTATTACAGCTTCATTAGTTATAGCAAAAACCTGGAATCAACATGGTCCAATGTATGAATGGGCTGTGAAATTCTGGAACGAACACACATACATAAACCCACTCACTTACAAATAGTATTTAGCTCAGAAATGTTTTATATGCATGCTGTAATAAAAAGTATTTTAAGTTACCCCTCCATACTCTTTAGATTAAAATTAAAATGAAGTTTAAAAACTTGCAAGAAAATGTTTGGAGTTAGAATGTACACTAAAAGGCCGATTCAGACCCTCATGTTTTTTCTCATATACAAAATCTAACCAGCATAATCTGAATTTACATAAAAAATCACACACGTGGGTTCAGTGTAGCATGAAGAAAAGAGAACAGGAAAGGCCAAATATAAGAGGAGGTGGGAAGACTGAATGCAGGTATTGGCATGAGGTATGAAATAGGACAAAAGGCTAAAAGTTTAGTAGTCTAACTCGGTCATAAAATTTTGGTCTGGATGGTGGCTAAGCACATAAAATACATTTTGTATTGAAAGTGTAAAATCTATTGTGAAACTCCACAGCTTTGATTCAAGATGCCTACTGTGACTGTATAGGAGTTTCTTGAGATTTTGTCTTATCAAATAAGAAAGCAAGCTGCTTTTCTCTCACAAGCATTTCATTAGGATGAACAGAGATGTAGATCCTGACAGGGTGTTATTTAGTCTTTTCTTCTGTTATTTAGGTTGATGCCACCCCCCCAAAGAGGTACATTTTAATAGTCTGTTTCTTCTATACACATTTATGTTCATATTTATGTACATATTTATGTACACAACCAGGAAGTGTTTGACCATGGACAGTTCGAATTGATTGTTTGTTGTCAAGCCAGATTACTCTGTGTAGCTCTGGCTGTCCTGGAACTCACTATGAAGTCCAGGCTTCTCTTAAACTCAGAAATCTGCCTGCCTCTGCCTTCACGTACCACCATGGCCTTCAAGGGGCAGTTCTTATTATTCCTTCTTGTCTTCTTATAGCTAGGGACTACACAGAGTGTGTGCATCTTCCCTAAACAGGAAGAAGACTCTCACTTTTCTTTGCTTGTGGGAGGACTATACAGCTCTTCCCTTTTATTCCTGTTTCTATCCTCAAACACTTCCTCCTCTTGGGAAGCTCTAATAATGACTAATTATACTAATACTAATAATACTAATAATACTAAGATCCTGGATGAGAAAGTGACCCCACCTTAGACAGGTTTCCAGAACCTTCACAGTGCTGAATGTCACAAGAATTCTGCAGACAATGTCATAGCATACATTCACCACACATTTAGGTTTCTCAGGAGTGGGCCATGTAGATAGAGTGGGGCCTTCATCTCTATAGTGCTATCTCTCTAAAATGATTTCTACCACTGCTGTAAGATACATTGTATCGTTTCTAATGCCCTTTGTATCTGGGCACATTCCACAATCATAGATAAGTCCTCCTCAACTTACTAAACTTTTAGTTTATATTCTTTTGTTCCCTGTATACTTTTCCCTTCCTTCCCTACTCCTATTTTCTTACTTCTCCCCAGTTCTACTCTCTTCTCCTGAACCACAACACCTTCTCACAGTTGCCCACATCACAGGAGAGCTGCTTTACAAGCCATCTGGTTTATTCCCCCAGGCTCTCCAGCAGTGCATGCATGTCATCTGCATTTTGATCCTTCATAATGCAAACAACTAGTCAGCAATCTGGATGTCAAACATGGAACAAAGTAGCAAAACATTACATGTATATTTTTATGTTTCCTACTTTTTGAAATGTCCCCATAATGTTTGTGTGCTTTTTTAATTTTTTTATTTAATCATCAATATGGATCTTTTCTTTTCTTTTTTTAATTAATTACACTTTATTCACTTTCTATCCCCTTGGTAGCATCCTGCCACCTCCCCTTCCAATCCCTCCCTTCCTCCGCCTTCTCCACGCATGCCCCTCCCAAGTCCACTGTTTGAAAAATCATTAAGCCGCTGAAGAAAAAATTAGAAGAAGATATGAGAAGATATTTGTGCTCATGGATTGGTAGGATTAACATTGTGAAAATGGCCATCCTGCCAAAGTAATCTACATATTCAACACAATTCCCATCAAAATACCAACTCAATTCTTTACAAATATTAAAAAAAATATTCTCAGATTCATATGGAGAAACAAAAAACCCAGAATCTCCAAAACGATCCTGTACAACAACAGATCATCTGGAAGTATCTCCATCCCCGATCTCAAGCTCTACTACAGAGCAATAGCAATATAAACTGCATGGTACTGGCATAGAAACAGAAAGGAGGATCAATAGAACCGAATAGAAGACCCAGAAATAAACCAACACACCTATGAATCCTTGATTTTTGACAAAGAAGCCAAAATCATTCAATGAAAAAAAGACAGCATCTTCAGCAAATGGTGCTGGTCCAACTGGATGTCTACATGTAGAAAAATGCAAATAGATCAATATTTATCACCCTGCACAAAACTAAAGTCCAAGTGGATCAAAGACTTCAACATAAAACCAGCTACTCTAAATCGGTTAGAAGAAAAAGTGGGGAAGACCATAGAACTCATTGGCACAGGAGACAACATCCTAAACAGAACAGCAACAGCACAGGCTCTAAGAGTAATAATCAAAAAATGGGACCGAATGAAACTGAAAAGCTTCTGTAATGCAAAAGACACTGTCTTCAGAACAAAAGGACAGCCTACAGACTGGGAAAGGATCTTCATCCAACCCTGTATCGGACAGAGGGCTGATATCCAGAATATATAAAGAACTAAATAAGTCAAAAAGCAATAAATCAAGTAATCCAATTAAAAAATGGGATACAGAGCTAAACAGAGAATTCTCTGTAGAGGAATAAGAAATGGCAGAGAAACACTTAAATAGCTGCTCAATATCCTTAGCCATCAGGGGATGCAAATAAAAAGGACCCTGAGATTTCACCTTAAACACATCAAAAAGGCTAAAATCAAAAATTCAAATGACAACACCTGCTGGAGAAGTTGTGGAGAAAGGCAAACCCTTCTCCATTGCTGGTGAGAATGTAAACTAGTAAAACCACTTTGGAAGTCAATCTGGTGCTTTCTCAGACAATTAGTCATATTGCTTCCTCAAGACCCAGCTACACCACTGCTAGGCATATATCCAATATTTGCTCAAGTTCACAACAAGGACATTTGCTCAACCATGTTTGTAGCAGCTTTATTTGTAATAGCCAGAACCTGGAAACAACCCAGATGTCCATCAACAAAGGAATGGATGCAGAAATTGTGGTATTTTTTACACAATGGAATACTACTCAGCAATCAGTCTGAGGAAATCATGAAATTTGCAGGCAAATGGTGGGATCTAGAAAAGATCATTCTGAGTGAAATATCCCAGAAGGAGAAAGACACACATGGTATATACTCACTTATAGAGACCTATAAGATATAATAAACATAATGAAATCTATACACCTAGAGAAGAAAAACAAGAAAGAGTACACAGGGTAAGATGATCAATCCACACTTAGAAAGACAGATGGGATGTGCATTGGACATAGGGGAAAACAAGTAACAGGACAGGAACCTACCACAGAAGGCCTTTGAAAGACTCTACCTAGCAGTGTATCAAAGCAGACACTAAGACTCATAATCAAACCTTCGGTAGTGTGCAGGGAATTATATGAAATTAGTGGGAGTTAGTATGACATGAAAAGAATAGGAGCTCCACAAGGACCAAATATATCTGGGCACAGAGGTCTTTTATGAGATTGATACTCCACCAAGGACCATGTATGGATATAACCTAGAACCTCTGCTCAGATGTAGCCCGTAGTAGCTCGGTAACCAATTGGTTTCCCATAGTAAGGGGAACAGGGACTATTTTTGACAAGAACTCAATGCCAGGCTCTTTGACCTCCCCACCCCCCAAGGGAGGAGCAGTCCTGCTAGGCCACAGAGGTGGATTTTGCAGACAGTCCTGAAGATACCTGATAAAACAGGATTAGAGGAAAGGGGAGGAGGTCCTCTCCAAGCAGTGCCCTTGGAAAGGGAGAGGGAGGAGATGAGAGAGGGAGGGTGGGATTGGGAGAGAATGAAGGAGCGGGATATAGGTGGAATAAAGAATTAATAAAATGTAACTAATAATAAAAATAAAAAATAAAAATAAATAAAATGAAAAATAGATCTTTTTTCCTTTTTTAAAATTAATTACACTTTATTCACTTTGTATCCCCCCTCAATAACCCACCCTTCTCCTTTCCCAATCCTTCCCTTCCTCTTACTTCTCCATGCATGCCCCACCCAGAGCCCACTAATAGGGAAGGTCTTCTTTTCCTTCCTTCTGATCCTAGTCTATTAGGTCTCATCAGGAGTGGCTGCATTGTCTTCCTCTGTGGCTTGGTAAGGTTGCTCCCCCATCAAGGTGAGGTGATCAAAGAGCAGGCCAATCAGTTCATGTCAGAGGAAGTCACTGTTCCCATTACTATGGAACCCACTTGGACACTGATCTGCCATGGGCTACATCTGTGCAAGGGTTCTAGGTTATCTCCATGCATGGTACTTGGTTGGAGTATCAGTCTCAGAAAAGACCCCTCTGCTCAGATTTTTTGGTTCTTTTGCTCTCCTTGTGGAGCCTCTGTCCTCTCCAGATCTTACTATTTCCCACTTCTTTCATAAGATTCCCTGCACTCTGCCCAACGGTTGGCCATAAATCTCAGCATCTGCTTTGATAGTCTGCAGGGCAGAGCCTTTCAGAGGCCCTGTGTGGCAGGCTCCTGACTTATTCCTTCCTTTCTTCTTCTTCTGATGTCTATTATCTTTGTCTTTCATGATGGGGATTGAACATTTTAGCCAGAGTCCTCCCTCTTGATTAGTTTCTTTAGGTGTACAGATTTTAGTAGGTTTATCCTATATTATATGTCTATATGGGTGTTTTTATACCGTGTGTCTTTCTGTTTCTGGGATAGCTCACTCCGGATGATCTTTACCAGTTCCCAACATTTACCTCCAAATTTCATGATTTCCTTGTTTTTCATTGCTGAGTAATATTCCATTGTGTAGATGTACCACAATTTCTGTATCCCTTTCTCAGTTGAGGGTCATCTGGGTTGTTTCCAACTTCTGGCTATTACAAATAAAGCTGCTACAAACATGGTTGAGCAAATGTCATTATTGTGTACTTGAGCCTCTTTCGGATAGATGCCCAGGAGTGGTATAGCTGGATCTTGAGGAAGTGCTATTTCTAGTGGTCTGAGAAAGCGCGAGATTGATTTCCAGAGCAGCTGTACAATTTTACATTCCCACAGGCAGTGGAGGAAGGTTCCCTTTTCTCCACAACCTCTCCAGCATGTGTTTTCAAAATAGATCTTAAGTACTATTCACACTAGGGTTCTAGTTCATGCATGATGCCCTGTGAGAGCTCATTCATATCCCAACCAGACCATGGAGTCTTTTAGCTGCATCCTTTGTTCTATTCTCACAGAAAGCAGTTCTCCATGTCTTCCTGTTTCACCTCCATGCTCTTCCTAAGTTGATCATTTTCTTTATTCTTCATTGTAATGATTGTAGCAGAAGACATGTATTACCTAACTTAATTACTCTCTGTACATTATTGCTTCAATTCATGTAGTACTTTCTTTGCTCATTTTATGACAAACTTATGCTATGTAGAGAGTAAGGAAGACATGTCAGAAAAGAGAAAAATATAAATATATAATGTATAAATGTTTAATATTCCATAAATGAAAAATTGTGAGAAGCTGAAAAAATGTGAGGAAAAAAATGAGTGACTGAGTAGTCCATCTATCCTAGGCAGTTGTTTTTGTATTGGTAGTAAAATAAACTATAGGATGATTAAAAGTATACTCAGTTTGGGTTCTGAAGTATGTTTCTTTTCTCATTGTCATTTAATTATTTCTTCAATGTGAAGTACTTGAGTATGATCACT
>NW_026593020.1:0-2799 GCF_907164565.1 Psammomys obesus | reverse complement strand
ACACACACACACACACACACACACACACACACACACACACACACACAATTAGTTTTGTCTAAGTCAGCTGAATTGACAGAACACATTCATAAAGCTAAGGAGAAGTTGCAAGGAAGGATGCAGAATGTGGTCTTAGACAAGTACATGGAACTCATCCATAGGAAGATGACTCGGCTTCATTAGGGGATTCAGCATTAGAGTTCATGAGACACATTTGGGCTGGAGAGTTGTCATATATTAACGCATGACAGTAGGTGGGGGAACAGCCAGGAGTTAAACTGGGCTTGCTTTCTCTCTCTAGTCACATGTAGAGAGCCTAACTCCCCAGTACCTGAGGATGTGACTTTCTTCTGAGACAGTAAGAGATAAAATTAAAATGAGGATATAGGGCAGAGTCTCATTCCATACAACCGACAACTTTATTAAAAAGAAATATTACACACGTACTTGGAGGGAGAATACCATGGGAAGAAGAAGGAAGGCTTTGAGTCATGGATCTCTGAAGAAAGTAATTCTGTCAAAATCTTTACTTCCAGGTCAAGACTTCCAGCCTTCAGAACAGTAAGACAGTAGATGTTGGATGGTTAATGTACTGAGTTTGTAACACTTTGTTATGGCATTCCTAGAAAATTGATAGGTAGATGAGGCCATTTCAAGGGAAAAATTTTAACTGATGAATGCAGATAAGTAAGGCTAAGACTCCACAGAAGCCACAAAGTGAAATGGCAGCTGTGTCAATTCATTTCATATCAGTGTGACACAAGCAAGAGTTGTTTGGGAAGAGGGACTCTGAATTGACAAAACACCTCCATGAGATTGGTAAATCTGTGAGGCATTTAAAAAATTGTTGTTGTTATTATTATTATTAATGATTGATGTGGGAGGGCTTGGACCACTGTGGGCAGTGTGATTGGGAAGGTGGTACTGAGTTGTATAAGAAAGCAGGCTGAGCAAGCCACAGAGCAAACCAGTAAGCTGCATTCCCCAATGGCCTGTGCTTCAGTCCCTGCCCTGACTTCTTTCGTGATGGATTGAGGCTGTACGATGAAGCAAACCCTCTCCTCGGTTGCTTTTGTTCGTGATGTTTATCACAACAGAAACCCCATCCAAGACGGCAGCAAACTTATGAAAAAGCACCCAAAGGGTCAGAGGAGGGTAAGCACATTACGGAAGAGTATAGAAAGCAATAGAAGAGAACAAGAAAAGGTTACTGTGTACAGACAGTCTTTGATGACATAATGGCTATTGTCATTTTGGAAAGAGCACTGTTAGTAGAAAGGGTCACAGATGGACTGGTTGGAGATGAGAAATACAGACAGCCAGTTTGCACAGCACACAGATGCAGAGGGAGCTGCTATTGCATAGAGCATATGGATTTTTTTTAACATGTAGAAATTAAGTCAAGCACAGAAATCTTATATGTAAGTGGATGGAGGATGGATGTGTGGGTGGGTTTTGGATGCATGGATGGACACATGAACAGATGGAAAGGGCTAGGCAAGTCAGGGTAGCTTTGTTAGAAGAATCGTGATCCTCACCCACAGTGCAGAGAACTTGTGGAAATCCAGTACGGTTTTGCGATTTAACAGGAGACAGTGTAGAATGTTTTTGACTCCTGTAACATTTTTCTACCTAGAATACAGGTGAACTGAGTTGGGGTTTTGCCATCTCCCAGCTCCCATAGTTATTCCTTTGGTAAGCAAACAGGGGCAAATTATCTTCTGGGAGCACTGTAGTCAGCCATGTGAGGCAGATTACAGCAGCTACGAAAGTGTTAGGATGCTTAATGCACTGTTGCTGACAGTTGACTATAATATAAAGGTTTCCTTTTACAGTGTCATTATGTATGTTGTCCTCTTGAAAGCTTAGATTTCTCTGCTAGAGTGAAAGATAATTATTCTGATGTTCACACCATCTTGAAGACAAATTTGTAACAGTGGCCCTGGAACAAAATAAAGGTACCCTTTATAGCACCTTCCAAGCATTCCTTGGAGCCATCTCTTCTTCCCACCCTTATCCCTCTACGTCCCTCCATTAGGCTCTTGCTGCCTTCGTGTTGGATAACCAAGTGTCTACAATTCTAGGCTTCATGACTGTAGAGAGAAACATCCATTTTAGATGATAGCCAGCTCTGGAGAGCAAGCGGGTCAACCTTGTCCCACATACCTGTAGCCAGCAGGCTAATTTTCTTCACTATGGTTCAGTTCACTTACCCATAACAGGGCTTTTGTGGTGGTTTGAGTGAGGCTGTGCCCCACAGCTTCATGCATTTGGATGCTCGGTCCCCAGTTGGTGGTGCTGTTTGGGAAGGTTACAAAAATCTTTAAGAGGTGGAGCCTGGCTGGATGAAGTATGTCACTGGGGGTGGGCTTTGAGGGTATACAGTTTCATCATTATTCCTGTTTGTTCTCTGTCTCTTCTTTATTTTTTATTTTAAAATAATTTTATAAGCTATATTGTAAAAGCCTTGCAAATAAAAATATCACAGCAAAATTAAATGAACCCCAAATCTATACAACTCTCCGCTTACTGTGTTCAGTTGAAAGTATGATCATCCCATATCTTATTTTTCTATTGTTGTGATAAGACACTGTAACCAAGTCAACTTACAGAAAAATCATTTTATTTGAGCCTTGTTAACAGTTTCAGAGGTTTAGAAAGAGCCCCAGGGCCTGGAGAGGAAAGCTGTGGTATATTAGCAGGTTTTTCCTTGGTGCAAAAAGCTGGAGCCAGGTGCTGCTTCATAGAGGACATAGAGACCAAAGTCCAGGGCAGCTGAAGGAGCTTGAATTTATGAGC
>NW_026593019.1:0-19716 GCF_907164565.1 Psammomys obesus | reverse complement strand
ATCAAAACGACCCTGAGATATCACCTTACACCCATCAGAATGGCCAAAATGAAAAATTCAAGGGACAACACATGCTGGAGAGGTTGTGGAGAAAGGGGAACCCTCCTCCACTGCTGGTGGGAATGTAAACTGATTCAACCACTCTGGAAATCTGTCTGGCACTTTCTAAGACAATTAGGAATAGTGCTTCCTCAAGACCCAGCTATACCACTCCTAGGTATATACCCAAAATTTGCTCAAGTACACAACAAGGACATTTGTTCAACCATGTTTGTAGCAGCTTTATTTGTAATAGCCAGATCTTGGAAACAACACAGATGTCCATCAACAGAGGAATGGATACAGAAATTGTGGTATTTTTACACAGTGGAATACTACTCAGCAATCAAAAGGGAGGAAATCATGAAATTTCCTGGCAAATGGTGGGATCTAGAAAAGATCATTGTGAGTGAAGTATCCCAGATGGAGAAAGACAAACTTGGTATATACTCACTTATATAGACCTACAAGAAATGATAAACATAATGAAATCTACACACCAAAAGAAGATAATCAAGTAAGTGGACATGGGTGAAGATGATCAATCCTCTTTTAGAAAGATAAATGGGATGTGCATTGAATGTATGACAGGAGTCTACCGCAAAAGGCATCTGAAAGACTCTACCTAGCAGTGTTTCAAAGCAGACACTAAGACTCATAACCAAACCATGGCAGAGTGCAGGGAATCACATGAAAGACGGGGAGTTAGTATGATATGGAAAGGATAGGAGCTCTACCAGTACCAAATATATCCGGGCTCAGGGCCTTTTCTGAGACTAACACTCAACCAAGGACCATCTATGGATATAACATAGAACTTCTGCTTGGATGTGGCCCTTGGTAGCTCAGTAACCAAGTAGTTTTCCAAAGTAAGGGGAACAAGGACTATTTCTAACAGGATCTCAAGGGCAGGCTCTTTGACCTCCTACCCCCACCCCAGGGGAGGAGCAGTCCTGTTAGGCCACAGAAGAGGACTTTGCAGCCAGCCTTGAAGATACCTGATAAAACAGGGTCAAATGAAAGGGGAGGAGGTCCTCCCTTATCAGTGGACTTGGAAAGGGGCAGGGAGGAGACCAGGGAGGGAGTTGGGGAGGGGGAGGGAATGAGGGAGCGGGATACAGCTGGGATACAGAGTTAACAAATTGTAACTAAAAAGAAAAATTAAAAAAATGTTATATGGACAAGGGCAGTGTTTGATTTTTTTCTAGAAGTAAGTAGTTTCTATCTCGAAGTATGATACTGCTAAAAGATGTGCAACTTCTCATCATTTGTTATTCATTGTCTGTATTTTCCCTTCTTTTTAAACAACTGTTATCCCAGAGTACCCAAAGTGATATTTAACAACATGAAGATGATTATGTCACCTCCTTAAAAGCTTCTTGTTATTTCCATCCACACTTAGTAGAAACTGAAACTGTATAACCCAGAATGGCACACTGAGCATCATTGTGTATTCTTCATCATTTTATCTGATATTGTCACTTTTCTAAACAACATTGTAGCCGTGCTGATCGTCTGATACACCAGCATAAGACTAACCTCAGAACACTGAATATCTGTATTTGGTCTGACAAAATTGATTTTTCAGAACCAACTACGGACTCAGTTCCTTTTACTTGGAGGACTTGGAATATGTTTAACTTCCTTAGAGAGGTCTCTGACATTTTCTAAAGCCGCCATTCTTTCTCCTCTTGCTCATTTTTTCTTTGTTGTTCATTTTTTAGGCAGTGCTCATATTTGAACCCATGAACTTAAACATGAAGGAAAGTACTCAACACAGATACATATCTATCCACTTTATTTGGTCTTATTCATCTAATGTTTCATTAAGTACAAAAGGTGAATTTGATGGTGATATGTCAATGCACTAGACAAAAATATTTGAGAACAAAATAAAATACTATTTTTATGCATTCAAATGTTTTAATTAGCAAATAGTAAATGTTAAAATATTAGTGATGCTATTGAAGAATTAGGGTCCATCTAGACTAGAAGATATAACCTTGTTAAGTCTCACAAGTAAAGCAGACCAAGTGAATGATGTTTGGCCTGAGATAGCAATTGGCTTTGTTAACTTTGATAGATAGTTTTTATGGTCAAACACTGTTTCATCCTTCCATAGTCAATGTAATTCTATTGGGCCAGTAATAGCAATTTTTCTACATTTAGGGATATAGTTTTGGAGGCAGCCACAGTGTTACAGAAGGAAGAACTAATTTAGTATCTGTGAAGGGAATGGGCATATGGACAAACCTTCCTTCATAGAGCTAATATTTTTCCATGTCTCTAAATCTCCTATGTATGTCTTTCACTCCAAAGCAGAGCAAATTTTTGTTGCTAAAAGTGAGTGATTGAGTGGAATATGAGAACAGGGAATCAAGACAATATTAAATGTAGTCATCTTATTCTGCAATACAATTTCAGTATTTATTCCATGTTTCTTTTTAATTTATTTTTTGATTGTTATAATTTATTCACTTTATATCCCAGCTGTAGACCCTTCCCAATACCTCCCTCCCTCATCTTCTCCCATGCCCCTCCCCCATTCCAGTGATAGGGGAGGTCCTCCTCCCCTTCTATATAACCCTAGCCTATCAGGTCTCATCAGGACTGACTGTATAGGCTTCCTCTGTGGCCTGGTATGGCTGCACTCCCTCAAGGGGTTGGTGATCAAAGAGCCAGCCACTGAGTTAATGTCAGAGACAGCCCCCTACTACCCTTACTATGGAACCTGGAGGCTGAACTGCCAATGGGCAACATCTAGGTTATCTCCATGCATGGTCCTTGGCTGGAGTATTGGTCTGTGCAAAGACCCCCAAAGATTTTTTGGTTCTGTTGCTCTCCTTGTGGAGCTCCTATGCCCTTGAGGCCTTTCTATCTCCCCCTTCTTTCATAAGATTCCCTGTACTCTGCTCAAAGTTTGGCTATGTGTCTCAGCATTTGCTTTGGCACCCTGCTGGGTAGAGCCTTTCATAGGCCCTCTGTGATAGGCTCCTGTCCTGTTCCTTGTTTTCTCCCACTCTGATGTCTATCCATCTTTCAAATTATAGCCCTGTACTCATTGACCACTGTCTGTATTTTCCCTATGAAAACTTCCTCTCACAGGCTCTGGTAGCTCTCAATTTAGTCTCTATTTTACTGAGTTAAATTTTAGATCCCATACGTTAGTGACACCAACCATAATTTTCTCTTCTGCCTGGGATAACTAAAAAAGGCTATAAATGTGCATGCTGAGAAAAGAAAAAAATGAAGCAATACATACTAAATGCATTACTTCTCTCATTCATTGTGTGTGCATATATTAAAATGATACTTTGTAAACTATAGATATAAATTAAGATTGTCATCAATTAAAGATTGAGTATTTTTTAATATTAAATAGAATAAAGGCATTGAAATGTGAAGAATGTTGTGTTTAAAAGTATGAAAGAGAGTTCTATCATTCTCATTGGTATTTTCTAGGATGCGGGTCAATGTATAGGTTCTGTGATTCCAGTCTGTGTTCTCCAAAGAGAATCAGTTGTATTTAAGACATGGTAGAATGGGGATTCCTCTGTGGCCTCCTATCAGCTTGCTGGATGGGTTATGGTGTCTAAAAACCAATAAGAGCATACACAGAGGAGATAAATATCTTTTAAAGGAGTCTAATCCTATGGTTTCATACCACCCCAAAAGATTTAAAAAAAATATTTCCAAGCAAGTTCTCCAAAAGTTTGTAATTTATGTAGTAAGTAGCCTCCTATATATTTATCTACATTTTGTATTTCATATTGCATATTTCAAGTGACTTTCTTGGGCCACACCTTAAACTTACTTGCCTCAATAGGCTTCTGTTTTCCAGAATTTTCTATGTAATTTGAGTCATTTGCTTATTGACATTGAATATCTCCACTGTATGATGGGAACCTGGTACAAGTGGAGCAGAAAGCATTGACTTGTACCATATCAAATAAGTACTGCTTTTCCTCCTGTTTACTTATTTACTTTGTGCAAATGTTGTTTTTATTTCCTTGGATGTTAGGGGATGAAATGACTGCCATACCCATGTTTTATGACTACATGCCTTGGGCTGAGCCTAGTGTGTGTCTATGTTTTTTCTCTCTATCACTAGGCCCAGACTTAGAAGCTTCTAGCCTTCACACAATCTAATCTTCTGTAAATACAGACCTTGAAGGTTTGAGCTTCGAGCCTCTGTCTGCTAATTAGGCCTAGATTATTTTAAGCTTTCAATACTTACTGCTGAATAAGTTCGGCTTTCTTAGTTCTCTCTGAACTCTGGCTGGCTGGTTCAACTCAGCTCTCTTTTGGCTCAAAACTCCTCTCCAATCTTACTGATTCAAACTGGTTTCTCTCACTTCTTTCCGAATTGCTCTGCTTGGAATACCTGCTTCTGAATTGCATGAACCTAACTACATGAATTCAATTGTACTCAACTGAACTGTACCTAACTCAACTCTTCTCTCTCTCTCTCTCTCTCTCTCTCTCTCTCTCTGTCTCCATTGCTCTTAAGGAGCTTCTCCTTTTTGTCTGTTCTCATGAGTGCTAGCCATATCCTATCTCTGATTCATTCTGTCAAATCTTTGTCTGATTTGTCACTTTGTCTGCCCCTCAAGTAGATGTCATTGTTTGGGAATAAAGGTGTATACTATTGGTGTATTTTTATTCTAGCCAGAGGGATTAAACGTGTGTACAAAGGGCATTCCAGCTGGATCATACAGACTTAGCTTTTTGGATGTGATATCTTGCCAGAGTAGCCATGTTGGTGGATTAAAATTTTCCTACAACATTGTTATTTACCCACAGATACTAGTAAGATTTTAAGAAATAATAATTCAGTATCACGTGTATGATCCTATATCTCTCTATACACACATTCTTTCTATAATTATATGATTAGAAATTACTGACTTTCAATATCAATATTAATATTTGTGTAGTGTTTTCTGCTTTACAGTACACTCAGTTCTAGTTCCCTATTGGATTATCTGTAAACTATGTTAAATATGAGTTTGCAAAAAACATAAAACATTTACATAACATGTAAACATATGTTGAGATTGTACCTTAACAGATAAAGAAAAGATGTCCTAGTTCAGGGACCTTACTGGGCCTTACAGTTAGCAAGGAAAAGAAGAAGGAAGCACATATTGGAGTGTAAGACTTCAGGAAAATAAGAGTATCTTATTCTTTTCTTTTCTCAAAACATAGCTAACCCATGATCAAAGGAAGCTAGAGTATGTAAGGGAAGAAAAGAAAGAGAAGATAGCTATCTATCATTTCCATTAAAACAATTTATCCGTTTTCCTTTTAGAATTTGATGTTTTGTGGGGTATGACAGAGACTTACTTAATCTAGGCTAACTTCAAACATGCAATGTAGCTGAAAATAACCTTAAATGTCTTGTTCTTTTGCCTCTACCTAAATTGTTTTGGGATTATAGACATTCAGCCCTACATTTAGTTTTATGCAATGCTGAGAATCAAACCCAGGGCTTCATGCATGTTAGGAAATAATACTACTAAATAAACTAGATCCCCAGGATTATTTTTGTGTTCCATATAAATACATATCTCAAAAGAGACTCATGGTCCTCAAAATTTTATCCCATATGAATTATTTCTTCTACTAAGGATTTTAGTAATGGCAGGTATAGTATTCAAAGGTGGGTATTTCCACATAAAAATCAGCATGTTAATGAATGTGCTGACCCAGCTAGTCGAACAGGTAGAAGAAACCTGTGCATTGAGCTGCTGTGCACAGCCCCATGGTGTAGCTTCAAATCTTCAAGCTGACTTTAGGACACAGCAGTTTCTAGTGGTTCTCACAGCAGAGCAGTAAACCTGAATGTTATAAATAGGTTGTTTGGTCAAAATATTGACAACCTAATTGAAAAATATATATCCTACTGTTTCACTGTTTGCTAGGCTGTGAAATGAGACAGAAACCCCAAGGAATCACAGAAAGCTTCATATGACCTGCCACTTTGACTTATGTAACTGCATTACCCCTGTGAATGAAATACCTTGCTTATTTTTAGTTTCTTATTTTTCCCCCATCAACCTGGTGTGTGAGGCAACTGTAAACAACAAATGTGGAGAAGACAAAACAAGAAGTTGTTAAAACTTCCTCAACTTGTCTTCATCTAAGTTCTTAAAGAGACAGCGATAAGAACTGTTAATGGATCTTGACCTCCACTAAGTGACTGTATGGGAAAAAAAAATAGCAACCCGTGTGCAAAATTGGTTTAGGGGTTTGATATGTTCCCATATTCAGGCATTCTGACTGAATAATAGTTAATTATTACCATGCATGCCTTGTAGAAATAGTGGAATCTGTTGACGTTTTGTCCTGAAATAGATATGAAGCCTGACTTTGAATCTGTTTCTTGAAAAATTTAAAACCTGAAAGATGGCGAATTGCTTCTTTTCGTTTCCTTTGCTATGACAGAAGCCCTGAGAGAAACAAGTTAAGCAAGTATTAATGCTGGCTCAAGGTTCAGGTGTCTTGGTCCATTGTGAGTAATGATGTATAACATTTGACAGCTGATGGAAGAAGGGATCTCCTGTGACAGGTTGCATCTTGTTGGCAGTCAAGGAGGAGAATGTTGTGTTCAGCTGGCTTCCTCCTGCTCACTTTTATTATGGACTCCAGTCCATAAGATCTTATTGCCCATATTCACGACTGGTCTCCCCATCACAGTTAATCTCTCAGAAGATGCCATCAATTAAAAAAAAAAAAGAAAGAAAGAAAACAACAAATAAGGTTGTGCCCCTTTAATGCCTTTCATGATTCTTTGTTTTTAATTTTGAAAAATAATGTATTTATTTATTAATTTTTTAATTAAAATTTTACTTTTTTATATTAATTATAGTCCATTCACTTTGTATCCCAGCTGTAGTCTCTTCCCTCATTCCCTCCCAACCCCATCCTCCCTCCCTCATCTCCTCCCATGCCCCTCTCCAAGTCCACTGATAGGGGAGGTCTTCCTCCCCTTCCATCTGACCCTAGCCTTTCAAGACTCATCAGGACTGGCTGTACTGTCCTCCTCTGTAGCCTGGCAAGGCTGCTACCCTCTCAGTGGGGGAGGGTGGCAAAGAGCCCTCCACTGAGTTCATGTCAGAGACAGTCCCTATTACACTTACTAGGGAACCCACTTGGATACTGAGTTGCCATGTGTTGCATCTGAGCAGGGGTTCTAGGTTATATCCATGAATGGTCCTTGGTTGGAGTATAAGTCTGAGAAAAGACCCCTATGCCCAGATATTTTGGTTCTGTTGCTCTCCTTGTAGAGCTCCTGTCTTCTCCAGGTCTTACTAGCTCCCCTTTCTTTCATATGATTCCCTGCACTCTGCCCAAAGTTTGGTTATTAGTCTCAGCACCTGCTTTGATACACTGCTGGGTAGTCTTTCAGAGGAACTCTGTGGTAGTCTCCTGTAAAATTTTATTAATTTTTATTAGGTTTTTGAGACTTTCTTTTTCCCATTTATTTATTTACTTAATCACTTTTCAGCCTATTCATAGCCCTATCTCTCTTCTCCCAATACTACCTTTACTCCCCCATCCCTATCTCACCCTTCCAATTATTGTCAGAGAAAAGGAGACCCTCCCCATGGGTACTAACCCATCTTGGTACATCAAGATGTAGCATGGTTAAGCATATCCTTTCTCACTAAGGCCAGAAAAGGCAGCACAGGTAGGGGGGTAGGGGGAAAAAAGGGATCCAAAGGCAGGCAACAGAGTCAGAGACTGGTACTACTCTCGTTGTTAGGAGACCCACAAGATGACCAAGCTGCACATTTCCTACATATGTTTAGGTAGCCTAGATCCAGTCCATGCGTGCTCTTTAGTAAGTGGTTCAGTCTCTGTGAACATGTTAATTTACTCTGTAGGTCTTCTTGTGGTGTTCTTGACCCCTCTAGCTTGCTCAATTCTTCCTCCCATTATTCCACAAAACTTCCTGAGCTCTGCTTATTGTTTGGCTGTGAGTCTCTGTTTCTATCAGCTACTGGATGAAGCCTCTTCTAAGACAGTTATGCTAGGCTCCCGGGGCAAGCATAGTAGAGCATCATTAATAGTATCAGGGGTTGGCTCTCTCATATGGGTGGGTCTCATGCTAGGCCATGGTTTGCCATTTCCTCAATCTCTTTTTACCCCTTTGTTTTTACCCCTATGCTTCTTGTAGAAAAAAAAAATGGGTCTAAGGTTTTATGGGTGGGCTGGTGTTCCTCTCCCTCAATTCAAAATCCTCTTGTGTATACAGAAGCTGGCTACTTCAGGCACCATATTCCTCTCTCTTAGGAGTCAGAGCTAGGTCTCCTGGGAACATTCCCTGTATCAGAGATGACCACCCTGACTGATTTCCTTTCTCTCTTCAGATCCTACCCCTCCAGGGCCCTCCCTGCTCTGCCCACACCTGATCTCCATCCTCATTTTCTTCCCACCCCCACTCACCCAGTTACCTTCTTCCATCAATTTCAGAGTTCTATTTTATTTCCTATTCTAAGTGAGATTCAAGCATCATCCCTTGGGCTGTTGATATTATTTAGCTTCTTCCGGTCTGTGGGTTGTAGCATGGTTATCCTGTACTTTATGGCTAATATTCTCCTATAATATCCATATATGGTACATACTATGCCTTTCTTTCTGGGTCTGGGTTAACTCACACAGCATTATATTTTCTATTTCCACTCATTTGCCTGCAAATTGCATGATGTCTTTGTTTTCAATAACTGAGTAGTGTTACACTGTGTGAATACACCATATTTTCTTTATTTCTTTGTTTGAGGGGTGTGTAGGTTGTTTGCAGTTTAGAAATTAAACAGCAACATCACAAATAACCTAATTAAAAATGTGGTACACAGCTAACCAAAGAATCCTCAACTGAGGAATTTCTAATGGGCAAGACCTTAGTTATCAGAAAAATGCAAATCAAAGTGACTCTGAGATTCCAACTTATACTCATCAGAATGACTAAGATCAATAACTCAAGCTGGTGAGGATGTGGAGCAAGTGAGACACTTGTAACTTGCTAGTGGGAGTGCAAACTTGTACTGCCACTTTGGAATTCATTCTGGAGGTATCTCAGATAATTGAAAATAGTTCTTCCTCCCAACCTAGCTGTACCAAAAAGATGGCATATACACTGAACACATACCCTAAAGATGCTCTGCTATATCATAAGAAACTTGCCCAACTCAACAGAGTACTTTCTTAAAATAAAAAAAAAATAACTGAAGTGAATAAAGGTGCATGGAATAATGGAACTTGGGACAATCTGGTGAAAATTTCCATTCAAATGAAATAGCTATAAATAAAAGAGGAACCTTTTAAACAATAACATTCATCCTTTCCTTTTCACCCTTTTATAAAATATGTTTTTTTTTTTTTTTTTTTTACGAGACAAGAGGAGTAAGGACAGTGTCAAAATTTTTTGCAAAAAAGTGATTGCCACAATACTAAAAATATTGAGCCACATGCAGAATTATGGGCTAAGAGCTCTATGATTCTTCATAAGTAATTGATTTCTTTAAGCTTGCATCATTCCTTATGGATAAACTGAATCATGAAATTTTCTTGGATCCCCAAATAAATCCAGAATATATTTCAGTCTTTATACAAGATATTTCATTGTTCGTTTAATCTTTTATTTCCATATTGCCTCTCTGCCACAATGCATCTCTTTTCTTGTTGATTAATGTAGAGAGAATATCTTGTGTATAAATATAGCACCTGTCAATAATAAAGCTAATGGCCAATAGCAGAAACAGGAAATTGGAGGCGGAACATCTGGGAGGCAGAAAGGATTCTGGAATAGAGCCTGGCAGGAAAGATTCTGCTGGCAAGAGGTAAGGGAGATAGACACATGATGCCTAAACTCAGATTACCACCCACGTGGCAGAATGTAGATTAATATAATGGATTATTGTAAGTTATGAGCTACTCAGAAGAGCCTAGCTATATGGCCTAAATATTTGTGTAACATATAATAAATGCCATCAGTCATTGTTCTGGAAGCTTAATGATAGGAAGAAAACCCGCAACAAATAAAGTTTAAATATATAAATGATAAAACTATTTTGACTTTTTGTGGTTTTAAATCTACTAATTCTATCAGAGTTCACCTTGAGAGTTAGTTGAATAAATGTCTAGGCCTCTGAATCTTCCATTTGATAGTGCCAAGACAATCACCTCAGTTCCCGCAAGAAGTAATCTAAAGTTGGTGACAGCTCCATTTGTGTACTCTTCCAAATAATGGAGTAGATACATGATGAAAACTTACTAAGAAGAAGTAAGTAGGAGGGTATTTGTAAGTCATATGTAAAATATACTTGAGAACACTTGAGGCTTGTTATGTGCAAAGGGTGCTGGAATCAATTCCTTTCAGAAATGCAGGAATAACTATACAGACCTTCACTATTTGAAGAAATATAAGGCTATAACAACTGATATTTGAATTCTGGAGTAGCTGCAATAGTTTTACTCAAAATTCTAACCAAGTGAGCAGACACTTAACTTTTAAAACTAGGTTCTCAAACAAGTTTTGTCCAGACATTTTCATATTTTTTTGTATTTTTGTTTTGTCAAGTAATATTTATTTATAGTGAACTCTTAAAATCCTAAAAAATAGAAGCCCTTAGTGCTGGTTTTCATACTTTTTAATTCAGTTTCTTTTCCTGCTTACAACCAGAATCTCCTCAACCACATAGAACTTCTGTTGAAAAGAGGGAGATTAAAAATAGCAGTACACCTTTAGCCTGATTACATCAAAGCCTTTCCTATTCAAAATGATCAGGTATAAATTTTTGCTCCAAGAAAGTAAGCCAGGGGCTGTGACAAGGAAGACCAACTAATTAAAGAAATGTTTTTTCTAGGCTTCCTTCTTCCTCTTGAATTTTTGGTTTTCTCTATTTCTGAATGCCACCATAGGAATACTAAGGGATAGATCTTGGATTCAAAAATCAAACCAGTTTATATGCTGGAAGGCTCTGCAGGAGGTTGTGACCTCCACAAGCCATCCAAGAGCACTCCTCAGTCTGGCATTCAAAATGAAACAGACTTCCAAGCCAGGTCCTTGGTTTGTGCTTGATTTAAAAAAAAAAATCTCCTCTGCACCAGAAAAATTAAATTGCATCAGATCATCATCCCTCTTCAAATCCTACAATGACTTTTCGATTTTTAAAAAATTTGAGTCCAGTCGCTTGCCTGGCTTAGAATATATGATACTTTGGAACTTGAAGCTTTCCCTGGCCTCTCATCCATTCCACAGCTACTTCCTGATGTCAAGCATAATGATCTCAATTATTCAATCAGTGATTTTTATCCTAATGTAGAGTCCTTCAACTCTTGTTTTTACTTCCTGGAAAATCCTAGTTGACTGTGACTGCTTCCTCATTCACTGATTTTCCTCAAGACCTATCTTAAAGAGGCTGTCCTTTCTGAACACTCATGAGTATTTCTTCCTAAAATCCTGGTCAGGAAGGTAGGTCATAAAATCTGCCATCTTCCAGTTCTTAATTGTGCAATCTACTAGTGTTACAAAGATTTAAATTACTCTACTCCAGAGTGCAGAACTTTTGTATCTCCAAAATTTGCAATCTAACCTATTAAAGAAGTCTTTGTTTTGATCCCAAGGTAGCACGTGTGGATGACAATTTAATTATTAAAAGGTGGAGCCTAAGGGGAGGTTTTAGGTTATTAGGAATCTGTTGTAACAAAATAGTTCTTGTAAGAAGCCCTGGTTGTTAAAACTGGAATAATGTAGGATGTTCCTTGAAGTTTTCCTAGGTCTCTCATCTTTTTCCCACCTATTCTATTTCTTAATGTTGAGCATAATGATCTCAAATACTCAGTCCCTGATTTTATCCTCACTTAGAGCACATAAACACACACATATACATGTATGTACATACATAGGTACATATATCCATACATAGGCGCATACAGACAAGATAAACCATTTCATTGGCATGTATTTATTATACACAGTGTTGAGATTTCCAAACGAATATTTTATATTTTTCAAATACTTTGTACACTGTGACAATTTTCATCCCATTTAGTCTCTTTTACTCTCGTCTCCCCTTTCCCATCTGTTATTTTCTTACGTTGCGTAAGTTCCCACCTGCTTGTATGTCACGCAAATTCATTAATACCTAACTGTACATATTTATGGGTACATTGACTTTTCTGTTCATACGTGCATTGTGTAATGTTCAAATTAGGATCACAAGTATATCCATCACCTTTATTGATGAGAATATTCATATTTATGGAGTGCTGTTCATGCCTTTTGCTCCAGCAATTAGAAAGCAGACACATGCAGATCTTTGTTAGCAATAGGCCAACCAGGACAGCCAATGGGATTCTCAAAAGACAAACAAACAACCAGCCCCCAACAAAACAATTGTAAAACAGATAATTTTATGGTGGGAACAATTGAAATATCCCTCACTGTTTTGAGAGATGTGACACATTGCTGTTCATTATATTCTTTTGACTGCCTTAGCTTTATTGTTTATATTACTGGATGTGGTAAAGATTCTAAAAGTTGCTAAATACTAACATCCATCAGGTCATTAATTATTTGAAATAAATATTTTTATTAAAAATTTTATCAACAAAATAGTTCAAAAATATATTCTGAGCACTGTTTCCCCTCTCCCAACATTGCTCAGATGGAAATACTGATGCTCAGGTTGGTTAATAAACCTGTGGAAAAATAAGCTATTTTTGAAATTCTACTGTAATATTTTGACCACTGTACTGCCAGGCAATTCTTCCTCTCTTTTCGGCTGATTCTTTCATATATTGGAAGAGTCTTAATATGACAATTTGTTAAGCAATTATGAAGAGTGCTGAAAAATATGAGGTGTGGAGTCTTTTGGTACACAAATTTATTTTTTATTTTTGATATAAACTTAATAATGGGAGTGTGGAATCACATAATACAGTATTTTAAATGAAATTTCATACATTTTTAATGAAATCTTCATACAAATTTATATCATTTGTAACATTAACTTTTTCTTTCTGTGTTCTCTTATAATGGCTCAATTAAATTAGTTTTCTTACTGATATTCAGGTTTAACAACATTTATTTGAAGACTGAATTTTCAAAAATAAATGATCACTCTTTAGTAAATGATTTGACCACACGTAAGAGAAATGGAGTGAGAAGTGCTGTTCTTTTTTATTGGTCTATATATATTTTTCCACAATTTAAAACTCAAATTTTTGAGGTAAATTTATAGATTGAATTATGAGCTTTTAGTTACAAAATATATTTGTATGATTATTTAACAAAATGTTCTTATCATAAAACCTTAAATAAAATGTTATATACAGACTAACAAAAGCAATATTTAATACTTTCTGGAATTGTCCTACTTATTTTTCTTTCTTATCTAAATTAAGGATATATTGTATGTAATACAAATATAACACATATCCATACATATAATATGATATATTTAAGTATTATAATACATTCATATTTTAAAATTCATCTCATAGTTTTACATTGTAATATATTTTCTATAATAACCTCTATTCACTTTAAAATATCTAATTTTAGTAAGTATAGATTGTTTACATGACCTAAAAGTTGTAATTATTGATGTAATAAAAACATTATACATGCATATTGACAGAAATTTCTGAATTTCAATATAGAACAAAATTTCTACACACATAACTTAGATTACTAGGTCAAGATGTGTGAAAAATTTACAAACTTTTGATAGAAGTTTGCAACAGATTTGCAGAAGTGATGTACCAATTTTCACTTCCACGAGAAAGGTGCCATAGAAATAGTTCACTTTAAGAGCACAGCAATAACAAGGTTCTGCACAAACCTGAAAAACTAAAAATACTTATTTTCTAATTAAAGAGCTGACTGACTGTTTTTCTATCCCACCTTAATTCACAGGAATGCTTCTCTTTTGTACTTGGAACTGTGTCGTGCTCAAAAGCCTATCACAGGAGCAAACCCTGAGATTTTGCCACAGGATCACCTGGAGATGATGATTGTGATGCTCTCGATAGATCATGTATTCTATTTGCTTTGAGTAAAGTGAAAAAAATAAAAAAGCCCATAGATTTTGAAGCACCTTTTGAAGTTTACAGAATACTAATGGTGACTGATAATTTTTTCTCAGCAATTAGTTGGTTGGTTGTTTTATGCAACACACTTGCAAAAGTTCTAGAACAGTATCAGAGGAGTGAAAGTCCAAAAGTGTGCACATCAGTCACATTCAATTCAAGATATTTCACGTCTAGTACAAGGAACCCAGGTATTTGCTTATTCTCTTAGATCTTACATTGGTTGAAACAATAGCTGGTTTTTAGCAAATAGGAAAGAAGTCGAATACATTTAGCGGCACTCTACAAATAGCTTAATTTTTTTAGCCTTATTAACCAATTTGAGCCTCAATATTCCTTCTAGGTGTCAAGCAGGAGGGGAAACAGTGATCAGAACATGTTATATTAAAAATATCTTGTCAATAATTTTTTGATAACAGAAAAATTATTTAATTCAAATTATTAATTACTTTATGAAGTTTTAGTATTAAGAAACCTTTTGAATCTTTGGAATATCCAGTAGTATTAACACAGTAAACATTATACAGTATCTCACTATGACTGGGAGGAAACATTTCTGAGAAGCTTTAGGAGACCCTGGGATAGAGAGCATGCCCACTTCTGTTCTCTGTGCAGACAAGTAGCTCTAAATTTCCTAGACTGCTATCCATTCACATAATTAACATTTATTGCATTAGACCTGAATTTGTTGAAACTGTTGTTTTGTCCAGAACTGTTCTGTGCCCAAAATGTATGAGTGAATAGTACAACAAATGATAAGCAATGGCGGCTCAGTGTGCTCATGATGGTAATATTCATCACTGTTTTTAGTATCACATCCCATATGATATTAATTCTGGAAGTATGCTTTCTCGTTTTTCCGTATTGGTCCTCATATGCTCAGAAGTCTTGAATCTCCATTATTACTCTGGACAACAAAGACCATTATTTATTCCTTCTGACCTGTTCTATTTTATTTTATTTTTTTTCATGCTAAGCATGTGAGTATTATCTTGGCTTTCAAAAATATTATTCACCATTTGCCACCAGCAACATCAAAGATCTATGGAGGAACATCTTTCACTGGAAAGGGAGTAGGAATAAATATTAGTTAAAGAACAGGAAGAATGCAAGTTGTTATGGTCATTTTAGCAGGGTCACTTCAAGAATCACATGACTAAGATGATTAATTTAAAAGGTAAAGGAGAGGACAGGAGCTCCTAAAGGAGACCAACAGAGCCAAAAAACACATAAACAAAACAAAACAAAAACCAAACGAACCTGGGCCTTGGGGGCCCTGAAGAGATTGATAACCCAATGAAGGACCATGCATGTAGAGGACCTAAAACCCTAATACCCTGGCTCAGCTGTAGCTAATCTAATAGACTCAGTCTCCAAGTGGGTTCCCTAGCAAGGGGAGCAGGGGTTGTCTCAGGCATGAACTCAGTGCAGGCTCTCTGATCACCTCTCCCTGGGGGGTGCAATCTTGCCAGGCCACAGAGGAAGACAATGCAACCAGTCCTGATGAGACCTGATAGGCTAGGGTCAGATAGAAGGGGAAGAGAACCTCCCTTATCAGAGGACTAAGGGAGGGTCATAGGGGAAGTAGAGGGATATAGGGTTGGATTGGAAGAAAATGAGGGAGGGGCCCACAGTCAGGATACAAATTGAATAAACTGTAATAAATGATAACAACAATAATAAGTAAATAAATGGCCTTTAAGATAAATTGTGGCCACTAAAACATAAAAATATGCAAACTAATTTCTAATCACAATTGCTTGTCTTCAAACCTCTCTCAAAAGTTCATTTAGTTTTCTTCCTCATTTTACTTGCTACCTAGTTTCTGGAATCTTTCTATTTGGTGAAAAAGAGCTTCTCCTCTCTGCTATCTGATTGTTAGCAGACCCACCTTTATACTTCTCTGTTTGGCAACACAGAGAATCTCCATTTAATTGTGTGTTCTTCCAAGAAACCATAATCATTGTTCCCTTATGGAACATGGTTTTCTCAGTGTGTAGACTGAACCCTATGCTTTCGCAACTGCATTCTTTCAGGATTATCCCTGCTCCAGTTTTGTTTGTCTTTGTGCTTGTGTTCTTTTAGATAGACTCCTCCCCTAGGTATGATGAATCACATCGAGGTTGTGTTTTATATTTTCCATAGGTCATGTTTCCAGTATGGTTTCCAGTATTCTATGCTTCTCTTTATTTAAATATTTTGCTTCAGACAGTTTTCCACAAGTAATTTGTCCTTCCTTGCCCCAATGTTTCTTTTAATAACCCACTTTCCTGCTCAAATGATTTAGTATTTTAAATGGGCATTCAAATACTCTGTCAAATCCATTTGTTAAACCTTTATTAAGTTTAACAGTACAATCTCATAAGTTTGGCTTGGTTAATCTATCAATTTAAGGCTCATTAAGATAAGAAATGACAAAGCTGGAAGCAAATGCCTATCTTTTCTTGAAAATACTTATGAAATTAAGCACTCAGCTATTTCCTTATTGTATGATGCCTTGGAAATGGCAGGCAAGTATGGAGTGTTAGAGTCATCAAAAAGATTGCTGACATTGCAAATAGAACTATGACTCCCAGATACAGAGAGTGAAGTGCAGGAGCCAGGAAGCTCTGGAGGAGCAGGGCTGGAGATGCGGCTTCCCCATTTGAAGACTGGAAATTTCTCATTTTTCGATCTTTGTGTTGAAGAAAGAGCCTGACAAAAACACAGCTGTCTTATAAAGATGCATCCATCACTTTCTGCTCAGTCATGCCTATTCTGTTCGTGAGTGTCCTATCAAAGAAAACATAAGGAGAAAGAAAATGAGGAGGGAGGGAAGAAACTAAGATGGAAAGAAAGACATGCTACTCTTAACCCAAATTCTTTCCCCCTCCTTTGTGAGAAAGTTGATGCTTGGAACTATTTAAATAAGCAGAATTTATTCAAACATATGGTAAATCTTAAAGGTTGGGTATAATTCGGTCTACTCAGTTTCAGCAAATACTTAAATGTTGCAATATAAACCCACATACTACAAAGAACCTTGGTTCCAACTGCAAGCAACTAAATATTAATCCTACGGGTGCTTCATGGCACACCATTTGAGTACATCACACTGAGGCATGAGAGTCAGCGATGATCGGTTCATAATTCCCAATCACCTTTGTTTGAGGCCAGCCACTGGCTGATTACATCGGCTTCACATGCCAGCTGAATCAGGTCTCAAGCATTCCTCAAAGACTCTCAAGTACTGTTGGGAGTGTTACCACACACTGTAATCTCAGCAGTTGGGAGGTCAAAGCAAGAGGTTCAAAAACTCCAGCTCATGTGAGAGTTTATTTAATAAAAACTAATGTAATATTTAAAATCAGTAGAAATTATAGATGCAGTAACCTTTTAGGACGTGAAGATTTGCTGTAATAGTTGCAAGTGTAAGATTGTCTAGAAAGGATGTGTCAAGTATTATGAGCATATAACAATGTTACATGCTTTGTAAATACAGCACAAACCCATTCTCACTGGAACCAGAAGTGTCTTTGTCAAATATTTTGTACAATTACATATATGGACAGGGAGAGACAAAGAAATTTGAAATTGAAATTTTCAATATGACAGTCATATTCCTCTGCTGGCTAAAGTCAATGTTCCTTTTCTCCTTGGTTGTTCCTAATATCTCAAATATTGTTTATTTTAGATAAATTTATTTTCTAAAGCTTCTCACAATCTTTTTCATTAATCATGATCACAAGTCAAGTGTCTTCTCGATCAAATGACTCTAAAAATCATGTAACCATAGGATGAAAAGAGGGAGTGGACAGCCTAATGTAACCACCTTTACGTAGTAAAATGAGGCTCATAGAATCTGTTTATTCTACAGCCCAATTTTTTGTTCCAAACACTTAAATGTCTCATTTTATAATATTATACTTGTGACATGGCTCCCATCAAAAAGTGGATAACAAAAGAAAAGTTTTAGTTTCTGTTTTTGTGAACAATATACTGTAACCTTTCTACTTGCTACACAGATGTTCTGGTCTCCACTCCACCTTTCATGAACATTTTTTTTTTTTTTTTTGCCACTACTCCATTTCAGACTACTCTCTTTTACATTCTCCTTCATGTCATTATTGGTCATATTTTTAATCCTTGAATTTCCTCTCACTGAAATTTCTTTCTTTGGCATCAAGAGGAAAGTAACCATCACCTTTGACAGATTATTACCAAAATTTGTGTTAAACTTCCCTGTGCTGACATCAATATATTTTGTTCTTCAACTAGTCACCTATGTCATTTAAACAAAAATATGTATCACTTTATCTAAAAACAGTTGACACATATCACAAAACATCTGAGCTTTCTATGTCCTATGGAATATTTCAGAATCTGATAAAAGTAGGCATTGTGTGCATACAGCTGGTGACAATTAAATGACAACTTTCTAGTATAAAATATGTGAGTCACTAAATTGTCTGTACATATTCCATTCTCTAGACCCTTTCAACTGTCACTTGTCAATAATTCCTGGCTTTAATTATGATAGGTAAAAGCAGAAAAGAAGTCAATCTTCTTTGAAGTTTATTTTCATTGTTTTTTTCTGTCATTCCTTCAGGTCTTAGTCATTACTGGGAATCATTTTTTTTTTCCTTTAAACCTAAGACCTTACACTCCAGATTTCATCCTTTCCTCCTCACTCTTAGGTTTTCTTATAGTATCAACAACCTCTTCTTCCTCCCCATCCTCCTCACCTTCCTCCTCTTCATCTCCTCCTTTTCTTTCTCTTGATTCATCATTATGGTATATACTTAAACATTTGCATCTCTACAAGTTAAAGTTTGGAAATATTACTCTTGCTATCTTGATTGTAGCTAACTACATTACACAATACGACAAAACCAGTACCAAAGACATAGGATTATAAATTGTGTGTTCCCCTTCACAATAGCCACTAATAACATAAAGTAACTTGGGGTGACACTAACCAAGCAAGTGAAAGACCTGTTTGAGAAAAACTTCAAGTCTCTGAAGAAAGAAATTGAAGAAGATCTCAGAAGATGGAAAGATCTCCCCTGCTCATGGATTGGTAGGATTAACATTGTGAAAATGGCCATCCTGCCAAAAGCAATCTACAGATTCAATGCAATTCCCATCAAAATACCAACTCAATTCTTTACAGACCTTGAAAAAAAGATTCTCAGCTTCATATGGAGAAACAAAAAAACCCAGAATCTCCAAAACAATCCTGTACAACAACAGATAATCTGGAGGTGTCTCTATCCCCGATCTCAAGTTGTACTACAGAGCAATAGTAATAAAAACTGTGTGGTATTGGCATAAAAACAGAAAGGAGGATCAATGGAACCGCACAGAAGACCCAGAAATAAACCCACACACCTATGAATACTCGATTTTTGACAAAGAAGCCAAAACCATTCAATGGAAAAAAGACAGCATCTTCAACAAATGGTGCTGGTCCAACTGGATGTCCACATGCAGAAAAATGAAAATAGATCTATATTTATCACCCTGCACAAAACTAAAGTCCAAGTGGATAAAAGACCTCAACATAAAACCAGATACTCTAAATCTGTTAGAAGAAAA
>NW_026593018.1:0-3165 GCF_907164565.1 Psammomys obesus | reverse complement strand
CACACACACACACACACACACACACACACACACACACACACACACACCGGCATCTTCCCAGTGTCAGTTCTCACTATGTCTTGTTCTTCCTGAAGCCTGGGCCCCAAGACCCTCTGACGATTGCTCCTGGCCTGTCCGTCGGAGCGTCATAGCTGTGGCTGAGGAAGTATGCCTGTTAAAAAGGTGTAATTAATAGGAAACTTTGACATCCAGCTGAGGAAATTAGTTTGCATCAAAAAAGGCAAGATAAAGGATTAAAGAAATTTTAGTCCTAATCTAATTAACACCAATTAAAAGATGCAGATGAATTTGCACCAACAAATTGTTAATTATGAACCAATTTGCCTTTTCTGCAACCAAACTCACATCAGGAAAGTATTACTATCTTTTTTGTTTGAAGAGATTTACATAGTGGGTTTGTTACAATCATCTTTCGCATAATTAAAGAAAAAGGCGGCAGGAACAGGCGTGAAATACTTCTCTCCTGCAATTTTGATTTAGGTTAACCCTTTCAGGCAGAAGGTAGGGTGCTGCTGTTTCTCCCAGACACTCCCCAGGCCTACTGTGTGCTATGCTGTCCTGTTGATGGAAAATTAACATTTATGGGTTGCTTGTTCTTACTCAAAATATTTTAACTTGTCCGCACTTCTCATATCCTGCTCCTTAGAAGAGATCCCTGTGGGACAGGGTGGGGTTGAGAGAGGGCTGGCTGCTATTTCAGAGGATCCCCTTCCTCTCCCCACCCCCAGACGTGCCCAGTGGCTCTCCATAGCCCACAACTTCAGCTCCAGGGGACCTGGTGCCTTTGGCCTCCAAGTCCAGCTGCTGCCAGGGGCACATTCCCTCCCCACATAAGTGTAATTAATAATAAAAACAAATCTTTAAGATCTAAGAGAAAAGAAGGGGCTGGGCAATGGCTTGGTAGTTAAGAGAACTTGGCCACTTTCACAGAGGACCTGGGTTGGGTCACCCACACCAGGCTCTAACTGCTCTGGGGCACCCGGCGCCCTCTTCTGGCCTGTACAGGCACTGCAGGCACCTGGTGCACATCCATACATGCAGGCAAAACACTCTATGCGTAAAGGAAAAGAAACTTTTTCTTTTTTTAAGGCCTTTTGGCTGAAATGGACAGCTAAATATAATCTCTGAGATATGTGTTCTAAGTGGACACCTGAGCTGTGAGGACTCTGAACTCAGATTTCCTCTCCAACCAGGATTTGCAGCTGTGTCTTCCGGCCTTGGCAGCTCAGGGTCTGTGTTTACCAGAGTAACTGTCGCGCCACTGTGCTGGGACCTGTTTTTCCCGGTGGCTTGCTCTTACAGCACCTCAGATGGTGATGAGTGATTGTGCAGACCTGTTATATCTGCAGATGACACATCTGTGCGAGTGTCCGGTCGGGCCGCAGCCCACATTAGCGAACCATATTTCTCCTCCTTCAAAATGGGCAAAGGGGGAGGGGAGGGAGGTGGCAGGTTGTGGAGGACAAGCATGTCCCTGGATCCCACCAGCCAGTGTACGGAAAGCCCACTGCCTCCTGTTGCCACTGTCCTCGGAGAAATGCCCGCCTGCACCCTGATGCTGAGTGTTCTCTGCGATACGTGCAACACACAGCACCGAGTGGCCTGGCTGCTCCTCGGGCGCTGATGCAGCAGCCAGGGCTCCAGCCCATGTTCCCACAGTCCATGTTTGAGCTGAACACTTTGCATTCACAACTTGGCCTGAGCAAGACATCTGAGGTTTTCAAGGATTTCAAGTCGGCCCACTAACCCTTTTTCTCTGTGACAGGAGACTATTTTGAAAGGATTTTGCACTAAACACAGGGAACAGGTTTCAGGGAGCTGCCTTTTCTCCATCATGCTTGGCCCTCTAGGAGTCGGGCCTGCTTCCTCATAACCCTTCCCTGGGGCAGCCATGTTCTCCAGGGCCTTGGAACCATTGTATTACTCTGCAGCCGCAGGCCGGTGCTGTGTTACTCCACAGCCGCAGGCCGGTGCCTGACCCAACCATGGGGCCGAGGTTCTCAGATGTGCAGTGCTACCCAGAAGCACTGTAGGATCTAAGCCAGGGAGCTGCTGGAAATGCAGAATCCTGGGTGCCTCCTGGGAGTCACAGCAGTGGAAGAGCAAGGCCAGGCACCGTTCAGCAAGGCCTGTCTGTGGCATTTGTTCCAGCTGCAGTGTGAGAACTTGGGTCTCTTACGTATGTCTTCCACAAGATGTATTCCATATTCCTGTGTTTTAGGTTTGACTTCCTCAGTAGGGTGGGCATAGCAGAGTTGTCCCATAGGACTGAAGAAAAAAGTATTGTAAGTGGACCAACTCTACAAGGTTAGCTGAGGTTCAGTCAGCATAGGTGTGGTTTGCCGCCTGAATCTCAGATCTGTAGTCCTTCCTTCCTTCCTTCCTTCCTTCCTTCCTTCCTTCCTTCCTTCCTTCCTTCCTTCCTTCCTCCTTCCTCCTCTTTCCCTCCCACTCTTCCTCCTCTCCTTTTCTTCCTCCCTCCCTCCCTCCCTCCCTTCCTTCCTCCTTCCTCCTCCCTCCCTCGCTCCCTCCCTCCCTTCTTTCCTCCTTCCTCCCTTCTATTCCATCCACTCATCCATCCATGCACACTGTACCCTCTGTCCCTCCAACCATCCACGGTATCGTCACACAGACTTCCAACAACAGTTGAAAGCAGCTGTTTTGTAAGAGGCCATTTGCCATGCAAATATAAACTCTAGAGCTTGTTTACCTTATATCTAAGTAAGACCTTGAGTTAGCGAACACTCTTCCATCATAGAATGGTCCACCAGGGTAGGGTAGGGTCGCGTGTGTGTACTGCTTTCTGAAGACCCATATCCCAAGCCAGCTTCCCTCTGACTAACTGTACAGGCGCTGGGGGCTGCCGAGACTCAGGAGCCACTTGGTGGTGTTAGATGGACCTTTGGGGGTTTCCTACTAGGTAGAACCTTAGTCCCATTGGCACCTAGTCTGGGCCTGGCAGGCACTTTGCCCTATCAAGGTGTGCCACCTACTTGCGATGTTCTACTATGTCCTACCCACTATGTTCTTTCCTAGCCCACGAGGAGAAGAAAAGATCCTTTGAATTGCTTCACAAATATTCTTTTTTTAATGTGCTTTTTTTTAAAAAAAATCATTCATTTATTTTTTTAAATCTTAGGCACA
>NW_026593017.1:0-4335 GCF_907164565.1 Psammomys obesus | reverse complement strand
GTGTATGTGTCTGCCCATATGTACATATTTGTGTGTGTGTGTGTGTGTGCGCGCGCGCGCTTGCACTCAGGACAAGACATCACGTGGTCCAGGATGGCCTCAAACACACTGTGTGATGAGCTCGGGATGGCCCTGAACTTCCGCCTCGGCTTCCGAAGTGTCTTGGTTCGGGGTGTACTGGGTTTCCGTGGTTTGGGGCTCTGTGCATGTGGGCGTGTTCTACCATCAAGGCACCCTCTCCGGGCAGCTGTGCCCACGGGCTCGTGTGGACGGGGTGCCTGCTCAGGTTCCCAAGCGCATGCCCTGTGGGGACACTCGTGGGGACACTCGCTCCTCGGGGAGCTTGCGTCCCCTTCGGGTCTCTGGCGCCTGCTCACACGCAGCCTTATTGTGTGAGGGTAACTCGCCCAGAGGCTCCCATGGATCTGCTTCTGTCACTAGGGGGCGCAGGGAGCAGAGCCGCCTTCTCCACTGCAGGACGTGGGGCCTGGAGGCTGCGAGCGCTCAGGTTGAGGGGGGTCACCGGCAAGGCTGGCCCACGCCCCAGGACGGGTGCTGGCTGGTGACCAAGGCTGGCCCACACCCCAGGCTCAGTGCTGGCTGGTGACCTAGGCTAACCTGTGCCCCAGGACAGGTGCTTCATGCTGGCCAAGGCTAGCCTGCGTCCCAGGATGGGTGCTGCACGCTGACCCGCCTACTTTAATAGTAAAACTGCCCAGTGAGATGACTCAGTGGACAAAGACGCTTCCCGCACATGCCTGCAGACCTGAGTTCGATCCCCGTGGCCTATCCAGGGACGGTGCTCCCAAAACAACTCAGAAGTAAAGTCTCCACAGACTGGCTGCAGTGCCCCCGCCCCCATGCAGTGTGGGTAATGGCAGGTTTGTGAGAGGGCACCCCCGCGGGTCTCAGGGCGCTGGCTAGTGTGCACCCTGAAAGCCAAGGCTGGCTGTGACACAGGCACCAGGCTGCAGGAGGCAGGCTTGAAAGCGGAAGGGCCGGGCGGGGAGTGCGTCGGTGTGGCTGTCGCTGGCGTCCAGGGCCGGCTCTGAGGAGCTCAGTGCTGGTATTTCGGGCCTCTCCTCTCTCTGCACTCCCCTTCTTCTTGCCCCCTCGCCCTGTGACCCCTCTGAGGGAGGCCAACCCTGGAGGGTGAGAGCACCTCGCTCACTGTGTCCAGGGCGCTGTAAAAACCAACAAGGCCAGGGAGGAGTGGCATTCATGTCCACACAGTGTGCACATCAGGGACTGGAGATCTTACCGCCTGCAGTGAGCCGGAGCAGCTCAGCTCTGCCTTTACCGTCTACTGCTCACAGATGTCACCGGCTATAACTAGAAACACCTGGACCAGCACGGTCCTAGAGCGTGCGTGCGTGCGTGCGTGCCTGCGTGCATACCTGCGTGCGTGTGTGCGTGTGCGTGCTCACTCCTAAAGGAGTCCCTGGGCCCAGCCGTTAAATACCCGAGTCCCTGTGTGTAAGACAGGCTCGTGTAGGGAAGGCGTGTGGGGTGGGTGCATCTGTGTTCCGGAGGCTGAGAGACTCGATGCTCCTTCAGCTCGCGTCCTTTATTTAGGAGCCCACGTGTGGGAGCGTGCCGCCCACAGCCGGCCTTCCCTGCTCCCTTAGCCCTCACACACCAGCCGGAGGCTGGTCTCCTCTGTGACACCCAGACGCAGCCTTGCCTGGGTGGGCACACCCTCCCTGTGTGTGAGCCCATGGTAGGACGGGACAGTCTGGATTGTTCGTACATTTCTAGAAGGTTCTTAGCAGGATCAGGGTCTGCTTTACTCCTATTGTCTTCTAATAGGTTTTTTCCTTCATTGGTCTTGTTTTTGACGGTGAACCAAGGTGTCTCTGTAGAGCCCAAGCTGGCCTTGAACTTGCACAGAGCCTCTCGCTTCTGCCTCCCAAGTGCTGCGCTCATAGGCGTCCTGTGAGTCACCAACGCAGGCTGCTCAAGGTCACTACGATCCCGGGACAACACCGAAGGCTGTTTGCCAGTTTTTAAAAATGAGCAGTCATCTAGGTTAGGATGGATTTTAAATGAATCAAGGCAGGATCCCAAACAAACAAACAAACAAACACTGTTCATATGTTTGTATTGCATTATATGTATCTTTCCTTTTACACTTAAAAAAAAGTTTGTTTTTTTTTTTTTGTGTGTGTGTGTGTGGTTTTTTGTTTGTTTGTTTGTTTTTGTTTGTTTTTTTCAGACAAAAGAAGGAAAGAAACTCCAGAAAGTAAGGGCTGATCTGAGTGGCGTAGCAGCCCCAGCTCCTGGTGGGCAGAAGTGGGAGGGTTGCAGGGCAGAGGTTGGCTTCTTGATGTGGGTGACCCTGTGGGGGGGAGGGAGGTGTGGGAGAGAGGGGAAGGAGGAGGGAGGCTTCTTTGGCTTCCCCGCTGCAGCGGTCTCGTCTTGAGAACCTGTTGCCTTTTCTCCACAGAGAACACGCTGTGGTCTGTCCCAGGGCCTGGGAGGCTTCATTTCCTCTTTGGAGGTAACCGGAAGTAGCCCTTGGTCCCAGGGCCAGTAGTTTGGCCATTGTGTGCTGGTCGGTGCTTTCTGTGAGGTCATTTTCATGCCTTCAGAAGAACCAGCACCCTCCTGAGTGGGTTTGGATTCTCTGCGCAAGAGGTCATAAGCTTGTGTTCTCTGTCAACTCCATTTTCCCCAGGATGGAAATGCAGTAAGAAATTACCCGGAAGCCTGAACAGAGGAGAAGGTGTTTCCACACTTTGTAGGAGGTGGGGCACCTTGTATTTGTGCTTGTAATTAGGATTCTGACATTAGTCTATGACATGGCAGGGCCTAGGGTCTCTGCTCCCACCTCCCGGCCTGTGCCCTTCACTGCAGCTCAGACGAGGCATGCGCGCTGTACACTTGGCTTCTCGGCCCCTGAATGAGTTGTGGGATATTGATGAAGTCATGACCAGAATCTTAAAAAGAGAGGGAGGGAGGGAGGGAGGGAAGGAGGAAGAGAAAATTGACCAGATATTCTACCACCTAGGACCTATCACACACTTTGTTTCTAATTTTAATTTTTTGCATATCTGAGTATTTTCCTGTATTGTATCTGTGTGCCAGTCTTGTGCCTCCCAAGTCCTGGGTTAAAGGAGGCTCAGCGACACCCCTGTCTCAGTCTCCTACGCGCCCGGCGGTGTGGCTTTGTCAGAGGAGGTCTGGGACGGTGATAGGTGAATAGAAACGTCTTTATACCTGCAGTCGGAGCTCCCTGGAGTGAACAGGGCTCTCATTTTCACCAGCGTGCGGTTCACTGGCACTGTGGGCTTCTGGGCTTCTGTGACACTCCTGAAGGCCTGCCTGCCTTTTGGAATTGTGGGGGCGGTTGCTGTTTTAAGACGACTCTGTAGCCTGGAGCTCACTCTAAGTAAGGCCTGTCACTGCCTCTTGAGATTAGAGAGCTGGTCTGAAGACACGAAGCCCCATGCCTGGCCACTGAAGCTCTTTATTTATTTTTCTTTTTAGAGACTTGTTTGTCTCTATTAATGTGCATGTGTGTGCCCACAGTGCCCACACGGGCAAAATAGAGTGCTGGGGCTCCAGTTCCTGGGGCTGTAGGCGCTGGGAGCTGAGCCCGAGGCCACAGCAGGCGCTCCTAACCACTGAGCCATCTCCCAGCTCTGGCGTGCCTTCTTGAGAAATCCCTTAACAACCAAAGCCAACACAGAACCCTTTGTATGATTTTGAGTTCAACGGAACAGATGACAGGACGCAAGCTTGTGGGTAGACGGCATGAGAGAGGACAGTGTCAGTGTGTATCAAGTCAAGAGCTATAGGCTGAGCGTGATGACACGTTCCTACAATTTTAGTATCCTGAGGCAGGAGGATTGCCATGAGTTTAAGGCCATCTTTGGCTATAGGTAAAATTCTGTTTATAAAACCAGTCAAGCAAAGTAGATTTATTGCTCCTGGTCTAGGGGTGTCGGTGGGAAAGTGTGTGAGGCCCCGAGTGTTAGAATAGTGATTAATACACCACATAGATATGATATAAAGGAGGTTTGTTGTGAGAAAGGGGGAAAGGGGAGAAAATGGTGGGTGCCCATGACAGAGAGAGAGAAAGAGCTAGGGAGGCTGTTGGGGTCCTCTTATCAGCACATGCCTGGCAGGGGAAGCCGGTGATGACAGAGAGGTGGCTAGGGCCCTGACAGCCAGGCTGGTGAGAATGCTTGCACACTAACTCTGAGTGCACACACACATGCACACACACGCATGCACACGCGCACACACACGCATGCACGCATGCACACACACACATGCACACACACGCATGCACACACACGCACACATGCACACGCATGCACACACACGCAC
>NW_026593016.1:0-9947 GCF_907164565.1 Psammomys obesus | reverse complement strand
TGCACTGTCTGTGTGCATGGGCTCTCTGTGTGCACCGTCTATGTGTGTGTACCAGCCTCTGTGTGTGTACAGGAGCGTCTGTGTGTGCAGGCATCTGGCAGGATACTGAAACATATACATAGGCAGAAGACAAAGTTAAGTAAATTATGGAGAACATTTCTTTAGGTGTACATTTAAAACTCCTGGGAGAGTGAACAGAGATCAAACAGACGTGAACACGGGAACCTCCGTTTACCTGAGGGAATCACTGGCAGTAATTAAAAAGGCTTTGCTTTGGATCTGTCTTGTAAGGAAATTGAGGCCAAGTTTGGTTACAGAAGTATGTGAGCTTAGAGGCCCTTAAAGTGGGCACTAGCTGTAGAAATCTGAAGTTCTCCAGAAGACATCCTGGAAGAGAATTTGGAGGAATGGACGAATCTGGGGAATAGACTATCCCCATTGGGCAGGTAGGAGTCAGTGACCTGTCAAGGCGTCCCAAGAGCAAGGTTTGACTCAGTAGAAATGCTTCTACCTGATCCAAAAGCTCACGTCGTCAGCTTTGGCTAGAGACCGGGGCCACAGCTGCCCATAGGAAACACAGTTTACCTGTCACTAGGATTTTCATAGGCGACCATGAGGGGAAGAAACTGTGCACGTAGAGGGAAAAAAATCTCTCCCAAGAGAAAGAGGAAGTCCTAAGTGGAGGTCAGCAAAAAGGGTCAACTGTAGCCAGTGAAGACTGTGGTTGGAGGCAGGGGTCCCTCTGTCTCAAAAGGTAGTAGGAAGTTGCCGGAACTCAGTGATCAAGCTTTCCCTACCAAGAAAGGCATTTTATGCTGATCAATGAGGGGAACCCACCAATCCAGTGGCTGGCCAATGAGGAGAATGCACCAATCCAGCCGGTGTTGCCTGTAGAAGGTAGCCATCTAGTAGCCAGGAAAGGGAATTCCCAAGGGAAAGGGGAGGAGTTCCACCCTCTGAGGTAGGCAATAAGTGCCTATCTCTTGCCTGGAGCCCAGCTGACCTGAGAGCTGGATTCAGGTGATTTCCTGCAGCTTACAAGAATTACTTTCAAATTTTACGGAGGAGATAAAACTTTAGACATGTTAGCATCACAATTGTAATCTGCACTGAAATATACATTGTAGAAAAGGCAGTGGACATACACATTTGTGTTAACAGCATAACCATTCCTTAAGGTGAGCTCTGAAAAGGCAGAAGCCTTTTGTGAAGTAGCAGGGACAAAAGCTCACTTGATCTTAACCTTTAGTATAAGCACACATTATGGAGATTTAAAATCTTGAGCTTGGAACCATGATAGTGGTTGGTATAGTGGGATGTTTTGTATTTGAGTTAGATTAATAAATCAGAGCTCTGTTGGTAAAGGTCAAAGCTCTGGACAGTCAATATAACAGTACCATGGCAACAGGAGGAAATATTAAACATTTTTACCTAGTTAGGATACTTTAAAACACTTTAGCCCTTGCAACCTTTATAACTTTCATTTACCAGCCTTAAAACATTTTTTTAGACCCTCAAACATTTATAACTTGTGTTTACCAACCTTAAGATGCTCTTACACTCTCCAACTCTGCTCTTTAAGGGATCAACCTACTACTTTGTCTCTCTTGTCCTCTTGCTATCTCCTCTTTGCCCTCTTCCCTTTCTCTGGCGAGGTACCTGCTCCCTTCCCCCTATCATGTCTCGCTCTCTCCTTCTCTCTCTCTCTCTCTCTCTCCATCTCCATCCAATAAACCTCTTTCATATAAGATCTGCTGTGTGCCTCATCATTGTCTTAATTTGTCCTAACATTGGTTCATGGGCCGGGAAAGGGAAGTCCCCAAACCAGGGAAAGGGGAGGAATCCCACCCTCTGAGATAGGTGAGAAGTGCAGCGCTTATCTGGAGCCCAGTTGAGCTGAGAGGTGGATTCAGGTGGGTTTCCTGCAGCTGCAGAGAGACAAAGTGGCAGGCTGATCCTTTTAAGGAGCAAAGTAACCTGCCAGTGTGGCCACTGGGCTGGCGACACATGATGACCCCATAGGTTGCTAGGTAACCCAGAAGCAGGTGCCTAAATACTAACACACACTGATAAACATACATACACACATACATATAACTTACAAACACATAAACACACACATAACACGCAGCGTACACATACAGAGCATATACACACATGCACACACAGTACACACAGCACAACACACAGTGCACACACACACACACACACAGCACAATACACACACACACGGCACAGCATAACGCACGTGCACACACACACCCCCACCCCCACACACAGCACAGCATAGCACGCGTGCACACACACACACACACACACACACACACACGGCACAGCATAGCTCTCGTGCACACACACACACCCCCACCCCCACACACAGCACAGCATAGCACGCGCGCACACACACACACACACACACACACACACACACACATACCCCACACACACGGCACAGCATAGCTCGCTCACACACACACACACACACACACACACACACACACACACACACGGCACAGCATAGCTCACGCGCACACACACACACCCCCACCGCACATGCAGTCTTGGTGAAGTCACATAGTGCATGCGTTTAGTTTTATTGTGAGAGTTGCTGCGTTCGTCATTGTTGTTCTGCCGTGTGCCTGTGTCATGGTGAACACTTCTTAGATTTGCCCTTTCTTACTGGCTTAATGGTTGGTTATTTTCTCTTGTTGAGTTTCCTCTAGAGACTGGAATCTGTGAAATCTGTGTAATCTTCACGCTGCAAACGGTTGGACTTGAATGGAGGTTGCAGATCTGAGGTCGTAGCTGCTGTTTGTAGACACAGGAGTCCTGTGCCCTCCGCTCACCAATGAGGAGATGAGCCAGAGTGAACTGTCACCATGATATCCTCTCGCTGCTTGCACTGAGAAAGTGGGCGTGGAAAGAAAGAGCGGCACTAGAGCCAAGCCGTGCATCGCCTGTGTGTGAACTTCTCGTGTAAGGGTGGACACAGGCTGGGCCCACAGCCCAAGTGTGTGGTGGTGGCGTGGCGAGGCCCGCAGGGCTGGGGCTGCGTCGGGAGGCCACCCCGGTCGAGTCTCCCACGTGTGTGTGGTCCCAGCGTAGGTGATTGGGGTAGGTGTTCTGAGAAGTTGGCGGAGCGCTCACACTGGCCTCTGAGTGGGCAGTGAGGGCTCTGTGGCTGGAAAGTCAAGTAGGCAGCGAACCACAAACAGTCCCAGTCCCAGAGGAAGAACTGGAGGGCTGAGAGGAAGTAGCCACAGGTGCCGCTAAGGCCGCTGACCGGCTGTAGGGTGACAATTGGCATGAGTGTTTCTGTCCACATTTCTAACACTGTTTGCACCGATGCTTGTAACTTTCCCCTGATTTCTTTACTGTCAGTTCTCTCCCATGAACGGAGAGAATGTTGGTGTTCTGATACAGAGTCTGAGACACTAGAAGAATGTCCTGACCCACATGGCCACCTCCTCTGGAGTTTATAATGTTCGTGCTGCTGTGAGGGACACTTAGGCCAGGCTGGTCATGACCCTGTGACATGCACAGCGATTTCCGATCACGCATGAAGTGGTTCTGTCGTGTCAGGTATGATAATGATGCAGCTGCTGTTTTTGTTTGGGTATTAAGTATGACCAAGGAGATATGGCCGCATATCAGGTTGGCAAGGAGTGGACTGGTGACGGCTGTTCTTGGTGGCCAGCTTAGCTATATCTGGGACCAACTAAGACCCAAGAGGCTGGCTCCACCTGGGAGGGGGCTTCTTTTTCGTTTTTCTTCTTTCTTTCTTTCTTTCTTTCTTTCTTTCTTTCTTTCTTTCTTTCTTTCTTTCTCTCTCTCTCTCTCTCTCTTTCTTTCTCTCTCTCTCTCCTTCCTTCCCTCCCTCCCTCCCTCCCTCCCTCCTTCCTTCCTTCCTTCCTTTTTCTTTTTTTTTTTTTTTCCAGGACAGGGTTTCTCTGTATAGCCCTGGCTGTTCTGGACTGGCTTTGTAGACCAGGCTGGCCTTGAACTCACAGAGATCTGCCTGCCTCTGCCCCTGAGTGCTGGGATCGCAGGCCTGCTCTGCTTCGCCTGGCTGCTCCCTTGGTCTTTAAAGACAGGGTCTCACCGAAGCTGGGCTCACTACTTTGGCTAGCATGGCTGACTGAGAGCCCCGGGGTCTGCCCGTCTCTTACCCCAGGGCTTGGATTCTAGGCATGAGCTGCCATCCCTGAAATCACATGGATGCTGAGAAGCCAGGCTCAGGTCCTGCCCAAAGAGCAAGCGCTTTGCCCGCAGAGCCATCTCCTCAGCCCTGCTGTTAGTTCACGCTTCCCATTGGGTGGAGCTCAGTGGCAGAGCACCTGGCAAATGGGAAGCCGTACGTTCAAGCCAGGGCACTGGAGCAAAGAAACCAGGAAAAAGCCTCCTGGCGGCCTTCTGAGGGGCCTGCACCCTGCTTCCGGTGGCTGTCCCAGACTGGAGCAGCTCTGCTTTCCCTCTCTGCCCTCTTCTCTGGGTTTGTCCATTCAGTGCTTGTGGCGCTGCCAGCTCCTTCCACCTGGAAGCCCACACCTGCTGCCCCAGCTCACAGCGTGATTGTCAGTGACTGCACCTTTTGCTTCCCCGGGCACGCATTCTTGGTGGTGGTGCTGTGCTCTCATGAGCATGTCTCCCTGTTGCAATGTGAACTCTGAGAAGCCAAGGATTGGGGACTGGGGCATCCTCAGCTGTCAGACCGTCTCTAGAGTCAGCAAAGGAAACAAAGGCCTAGGAGAGAGTCAGTGCCCGTGAATATTAACTAGTGGGTGGATGAGAAGACAAAGCTTGCCTTGTCCCAGCTGGACTCCTTGTGGCGTGCCTCGCTCTGTCACACTCCCTTCGAGGCAGGTACTGGGGAATATGTGAAGAGTGAATCCTCAAATCCCTAGGTTCTCTCCTTGGAACACATGATGGTCCAAGAAAAGGCTAGTTCTACTTTTTTTTTCTTTTATTGAAAACAGATTTTTCCGGGCTGAGGACATGGCTCAGAGGTTAGATGGCTCAGTGGCTGCTCTTCCAGAGGTCCTGAATGCAGTTCCCAGCAACCACATGGTGGCTCAGAGCCATCTATAATGAGATCTGGTGCCCTCTTCTGGCCTGCAGGTGTACATTCAGTCAGGACACTGTATACATAAAAAAATAAATCTTTAAAAAAAAAGAAAAGAAAAGAAAATAGATTCTTCCATCTGGCAAGGTAGCACACTCCTCTGCAGGCAGATCTTCACGAGTTCGAGGCCAGCCTGGTCTACAAGGTGAGTCGAGGACAGCCAGGCTACACACAAACCCTGTCTTGAGACTCCCCTTTCCCCCCAAAAAATCAGAGAGCCTGGGAAAATGGCTCAGCAGTGGAGAATGCTGGCTGCTGTTCAAGGGCTTGACTTTCGTCACCTGCGCGTCGGCTCAGAACCGTGTGCAACTCTATTCCCAGGGGAGCCAGCTACCTCTTCTGGCATCCAGGGGCACTGGGCACACGTGTGCAGAGGCATTCACACAGGGAGAACGTCTATGAACATAGAAATAGTTGGAACAGTAATTCACTGTTGTTGTGTTTCACTGTGTAGCCTTGGCTGTCCTGGAACTCAGTATGTAGACCAGGCTGGCCTTGAACTCACAGAGATCTGCCTGCCTTGCATGTGGAGGACAGACTCTCTCTGGAGGCAGCTGCACTGAGGCAGCTCACCAGGAAACAAAGGCTATTAAAACCTCTGGAGGTGAGCAGGGGCTGTCATAAGGTGAGTGCCTCATTGGCCAGGTCGAGGGTGCTGGGAGGCCTCATTTGCATAAGGAGGATCTTCAGGTGCTTCTGGACATTGCCTTCCCAGGGGAGAGGAAGTTTAACCTGGCTACCGGGCTGTGTGGCAGGGTGGTGGGCTGGGACACGAAGGCCCTGGGGCAGAGGGCGTGGATCCCACTCCTGCCGACTGGGAAGCAGATTTCTGGACACGCCTTGACAGCGCTCTTGCTCCAGGCTGGCTTCCCTGGCCCTACCGCTGTTACCCAACACCCAGGGTAAGGAAAGTGGAGGCTGGAGGCTCAGTGCACTGACTGCTTACGGAGGACCCACGGGAGGCTCCCGCGCCCCTGTGGCAGCTCACAACCATCTGTAACCCTGTGCCAAGCCTCTGTAGGTACTAGGTGCATACATAGTACAAAATACCAATACACAACTGGAAAAAAAAGTTAAATAAAAAGAGGACTGACTATGTAGCTTGGAGCTGGCATGCACAAGTTATAAGATTCAATCTCCAAAACTGTAAAATAAACAGACGTTTTTCTAGGTGAGAAAGTTTGAGGGTGAAGTCGAGTCGGTGGTAGCACAGGTGGAGAGCGGACATGCAGATACCATGTCAAATAATTGAAAACCATATTCTCTTGACGTCAGGGATTCAGGGCCGTGGGCTGTGCAGCTTGTTGGACATAAGGCCGTGGAGTTAGGGCTCAGCTTGGAGGAAGCGACTACAAGTGTCCGTGTAGGAGAAGCCTGCCTGTGACCGCATTGCAGGGCCCCTGAGCCCTATGCGTGGGAAAGACAGACTGCAGGAGAAAAGCTCAAAACAGAAAATCAGTTCTCAAGTCCTGCTGGAGAGAACAGCCATGAGCCCAGGTGTGGGAAGTGGGAGTGACTTGCTCCCCTTCAGCCGGGATTCACGGCCCAGGCTGCGCCACCACCCCACAGACACTTAACTCCCTGGTGGTGGCGCACACCTGTAATCCCATCATTCCGGAGATGAAGGCAGGAGGGTTAGAAATTCGGTCCATCTGTGGCTGTGTAGGGAGACCCGGGCTAGCTTGGGATACAAGTCTTGAGATCGGTCTTAGAGAGCGTTCGGTGGTGCTGAGGGTCTCTGGGTGGTCTTAACATTTGGAAAACTCTCCTGTGCTGGTGTCTAGTATCCATGCTGACAGAAAGGTCTCCAAGTGGGAGCCATCCCTCCAGGCAGCTCTGTGTCACCTCTCCTGTGTCTGGTCACAAAGCTGCTCTGGACCAGACCTTGGCAGGTGATGGCACCGCCATTCATTGATGTGGAGATGTGTATTGAGCAGGCCTGCCAGGCCGGAGGTGGGGGCCCTGAGCCATGGGCACAGGTTGACAGTGGCTCAGAGTGGTGTAAGTGCTGGGCACATTTGTAGTGTGTTTTGAGGCAGAACCAAGCAGATTTTTTGGTGGATCAAATATTTTTTGGTGGCAAAGAAAGGAGGAATTGGAGAAGCATCGAGGGTCTTGGCTTGGGTGCCCCGAGGGCATGTGCGCTCTTCTAGGGTGCTGAGGCATGCTGGACAGAGCCAGCACAGACCTTTCAACTCCAGGCAGCTGCAGGAGCTCTGCCTGCAAGTCTGCAAGGCTTGGTGTGTGAGGAGGGCTGGGCTGCAGATCTGCGGTGGGCACTGTCCCCTGAGACAGCAGAGAGTCTGAGCATGTCACTCCAGCAGGCAGGGGCGAAGAGGAGAGGCGCTGGCCTGGCCGTTATGGGGACAAAGGTGTCCCCTGCACCTGTTAGCAGCCATGCTCGTTTCACCTGACCCTGCAGCCCCCGGGGCTCTCACCTGCTCTCTGCTCTGTGCATTGACCAATGTGGAGTCTTTTCTATAAGAGGAAGCTTGCGGTACATGGACTTCTTGTCATTGCCGTCTTCTTTGACATATATGTTCATGGTTCATCCATGGTTTAGCCCAGATCAGTACTTTATTCCAAAGACTTGACCCGCTGTAGCTGTTAACTTGCTTTTTTTACACTTACTGTTTTGTGTGTGTGCGCCCATGTGTAGGAAGGTGGGTGAGGGGGTGTGCAGGCCTGCGTCGGCCGACCTGCCCACTCTGTTCTGTCCTGGCACGGCGAGACTCCTTAGCCTGGCCGCAGGCTGGCAGGTTTGGTGGCAGGCACCTGGACTCACCAGCCCAGCACAAACCAGATTTTAATTATGCATTCATCACTTGATAGAAATACAGACAGCGTGTCAGTGGACATTTAGGTACAAAAATTTGAATGTTCTTTTCTGTGTTATAAGTATGAAATGCAATTAGATTTCTACTTTTTTTGTCTGTTTAGAAGATTAGTTTGTTTGTTTATTTATTGGTGTTCTTGAGGCAGGGTTTTCTGTGTAACTGTCCTGGCTGCCCTGGACTTGCTCTGCAGACCAGGCTGGCCTTGATATGCCCCTGCCTCTGCCTCCTGAGTGCTGGGATTACAGGCTCTCGCTGCCCTGCCCCGCCAGAGGGTTTCTTTGTGATGGCTGTGGCAGGGGTGGGTGTGTGCGCAGGAAGGCGGCGCGAGTTGGAGGCCGTCGGAGTGTGAGCATCCATCTTGGTGCTGCCATTACAGCTGCAAGCTGGGGGCCAGGCTTGGGGCTTCCGAAGAGCGGAACAGCAGAGCATGTGCTCAACCGCTGGCCTCTCCGGGCCCCCGCTCTTGTCTTTGACAGTCTTGGTACATGGTCCTGGCTGGCCTGACAGGCCCCGGAGCTGTCGTCCCGCCCCCGGCAGCAGAGTGCTGAGATTACTGATGTGTGCGCCACATCCAACTTACTTACTTGAAGACCCTTGGGATGGCCTCCCGCATATGTCCTAGTTTTAGGAATAGAGGACAGTTGTGCTGGGCTGTGTGTCCTCAGGCCTGTAGCTGTGGTCTCTGTGCAGCCTGGACTCAAGAGATACCAGGCCCAATTTTCTCTACAGAGAGAATGTTTGGATAGGATACACTGAAAAGGGGGGAAGGCAGCAGAGAGGTTCCCTATGCTGGCCTGTTGGGAGGAAAGGAGGTTATTTCAGAACCATTGTTTGCTCTGAGCTGCAGGTTTCCTGAAGCCTCTCCAAAGAAGCAGGAAAGTGGCCAAGCTCCCCCGTCCAGGGCAGGCATGTCTGCCATGCCTGTGGCCCTCTGGATCTCTTTGTGCAGAGCCCCAAACGTGGCTTTTTCTGAGGGATTACATTGTGTCCTTTTTATGATCAAATATGAGCTTGTGTGCGCGTGCACGTGAGTGTGTGTGTGTGTGTGTGTGTGTGAGCACGCATGTGCGCATGTGTGCCTGTGTTTTAAACATTTCCATAATGAGTTCCCAAGTGCTTTTTGGCCGTGGTTATTAAAGCTTGTGTGTTTGCGATTTATTTGGCAAAATGCCTTTTGTGAAGAAAGGATATAGTGTTCTCTTGGTTCTTTGCCCAAAGTAATTTTGGAGAAGTCTGTGACTGTATTTAGTTCCTGTCACTCGCTGGAGACAAGTCATTGTAATTACGTTTGATCACACTCGGTTTACAGTTGTTTTATCGTGTTTTTGTGCTGAATATCTACTCAGACATCATAGCAAAACTTAATGGCTACTGTTTTATTTGTTCATAAAATGTTTTATGGCCCGTTTTTTTCAGCACACATCGGGTTTCAATCATCACCCTTGCATAACAAGAGGAAGGCAATGGATGAAGAGCTATCAAAATCCTTGACTACATAAAATTTTATTTCAGGTCACATTGCCATAAAAGATATTGAACATATTTTGTGGCTTTTTCTCCCAACATGCTTGCTGTGGTAGGAGGTTACAGTGTTGAAGCAAACCACGTGAAGTGTGGAATCTGATTCACGAAGATGCTGAACATGAGCCTGTTTCCATTGGACCTGGACAAGGGTTTTACACAGAGGCTCCTGGACAGTGCAGAGTAGAAGATACCAGGTTATTCTTGGTCATTATCGAATATTCTCAGGATTTGCAGGCAGGCAATCTTCTTAACCAAAAGGCATCACGTTTGGCCACTGTTGTTGAAGCTCTGACGTCTGCTCTGTGTGTTTACAGTGTGTTTACTGGAGCCACCACATGCCCAGCTCTCCTGGCCGGGCCAACAGGCTGGAGATTGCCAAGACCAGCACACACACACAGACACACACAGACACACAAACACACACACACACACACACACACACACACACACACACACACACACAC
>NW_026593015.1:0-9297 GCF_907164565.1 Psammomys obesus | reverse complement strand
CGCATGCACACACACGCACACATGCACACGCATGCACACACACGCACGCATGCACACGCACGCACACACACACACACATGCACACGCACGCACACACACACACGCACACGCACGCATGCACACACACGCACACATGCACACGCACGCACACGCACGCACACACATGTGCACTCACATACTCAGAAGGAGTGGATTTACTATTCTAAATTTTCTCAAGGACGGCGGTGTATGTCTCCCAGTGTGTGAGTCTTGTGAGGTCTGCGCACATCAGGCCAAGCCCCTCGTGCAGCCGCTGCAGGAGGAAGGTCCCGGGGCCTGGTTCCCCTAAGGACTGTGAAGGCGGAATGTGGACGGGGAAGTATCTGATTCTTTGGGGACCAATTAAACAGATTCTAAGGAAGAAAGCGGGGAAGGCTCAGCAGAGTTAAGATGAGGGGAAGTAATTTTGGGGATAGCAGCCGTCAGTTATTTTCCCGCTCAAGTGTTTTCTGAAGGGCAGAGGGCAAGAAGCATCATGCATCCTCCAGAGCTGAGACACATTTCATCATGGAGACATTGGAAGCAAATTTGGCGCCCAAGACAGGTGCCAGATTTTAATTACAGTTGGCATTTCTGAGCACGCTTTTGGCAGAGGTGGCCATGCTGTTGGAAAAGCCATAGATTTTGACACTAGCAGTATGGGTGCCCAGTTGAGAATGATTGCAAATCATTTCCCTCAGATTCCCATCCTCTTGGTTGTGAGCAAAACTTCAGTGGTTCGTGTTCAAACAGGGTGTTCTCTGTTCAAAGAAGACAGTTGTCGGTTGCAGTTGTGTTGGGAATGTGGTGTGTTGGATCTTGGAGTAAGGTAATAATTTCTATCTTAGAGCCGGGGGGGGGGAAACCCAACAACAATAAAATACGATATTTCATTACAAGAAGTGAAGTTGGCATGCTTTGGGTTTTCTGTTAAGTTCCAGGTCACAGACAAATAAAGAAAAGTATGTTACAGGGAAAAATCCTTTTTAAAAATAATTAGGGAGCTGTCTGTTTTGTTCACCAGATGGAAACTCTGTGGTTGTGGGTGGTCTGTGTGAGAGGGCAGCCACAGTTGGCAGGACTATGCCTTTAGCTCTCTCGTCCCAAGACAAAATCCCAGCACTGACTGTTGTGAAGGCTTAGGTCCACGGGAGTTCGTGCGGCTCGGCTTCCCAGGCTCTCCTCGCTCTCCGAGTAGGTAGGTGGCAGGTCTACGGAGTGCCACAGTTGATGTCCATTGTTCTTCGGGTTCTGAAGCACTGTTCTTGTCCGGCCTTGCCAGCCGCTCATTCTGACGACAATCTGATTGGTGGCTCGCCTGTGTTCCCTCTTGGAGGTTGTCAGAGCAGAGAGCGTGGCCAGAATGTGGACAGCTCCAGCGTGTCAGAAATGTTGGGTGTGTAGCTCACGGTAGTGGCCCAGTGTTCGGAGGCCGCCGCGGCCAGGGGCCAGCCTGGGCTCTGTATGCGTGCTGAGCCAGCCAAGGCAGCAAAGGTGGCTCTGTAGTTAAGGGTGTGTACTGCTCTTGCAGAGGGCCCAAGCTCAGTTCCCTGCATAGGTCAACTCACAACCACCATAACTCAAGCAACAGGCCTCTTCTGGCTTCCACAGCCCACTCCAGGCACGTTCTCCTACGTGTAATTAAAAGTAAAAATAAATCTTGTCCCCAGCCACCGGGTTTAAGGTCTACTTGCTAACGGGCTGTGTGGGGGCCTGAGAGCCCCCGGTGTGGCCGTTCGGGGTCAGGCCACAGCACGGGAGCCGGGCACAGGCGGTGGAGCCGCCGACCCCTGGGGTCCGAGAGAGGAGCGTCCTGCCCGGAGCTCTCCCCTGGCCTGCATACACGTGTGGTTGGTGAAGGCGATGGCGCCGCCGCTCACGGTTAAAGATGCGCTGGTGTCTACACCAGTTTGCTCTCCTCCATGTTCGCTAATAATGAAAGCAGTTTCCACATGTGCATGGACGTGACCTTGTTTCTCCAGCTTAGTCTTACATGTCACGTGGTCCTACATCTGCAGACTGGAACTTGAAATGTTCTGTGTCTGAATATGAGGACATATATGTGTTTATATTCACATTTCATTCATAAATCTATTCAACTTCCCCAAGTAAAACTGTTAGTGAGTAGGGGAGGGTTAAAATTGTCTAGGATGCCCAAGAGCATCCTAGATTTTCATGCTGAATGCAGATTAAAGGGCCCGGGATGAGGTGGCGTGCTCGGACTAGAGCTGTGTCTGGTCGGGGTGGACCGGGCGCCCTCGTGTGGAGCACGGTGTGGCGGTGCACTCCGGTGCCCACACAGGCTGCAGGCTGTCCTGTCGCTGGGCACTGAACACTGGGCTGTTTTTTTCAAGCCACGGTTTCACTCACGTTTCCGCTTGTGTTCTGTGGGGCTCCGTTTATTGCACCTTTGTTGGTGGTGCCAGCCCTCCTCCAGCCAGGGCGATAACGCACAGTGATGGGTTTTAACTAAAATCCTGTTACACCAACATGACGGTCCGAGTGCCGCGTGAAGAACAGCATCCCTGAAGCCGCGCCGGGAGGGCACAGAAGCTAGCGGGTTAATTGTGAAGCAGGTGAAGAACAGCATCCCTGAAGCCACGCCGGGAGGGCACAGAAGCTAGCGGGTTAATTGTGAAGCAGGCATGAGCAATGCCACTGTTGCTCTGAATATCACGGTCTCTGTGGAGTAGGCAGCAGCAGAGGGCCGCAGTCGAAGCCTCGGGGGCTCGTCTGAGAGACCCCCCTTGCACGGCGACGTAGAGGCTGTCATTGCTCTCACATATCTTGGGCCAGTGAAATGGCTTAATGGGTAAAGGTGATTGCTGCCAACCTGGGTGTGATCCCTGTAAGGACAGAACTAGCTCCCACAAGTTGAACTCTGACCTCCCCATGTCATGCGTGGATGGGTGCAAGCACATGGGCGTGCGCACACACACATGACCGTCCAGGACCGTATAGCATCCTTTACACTTGGACCCCAGCTTACCTTTCCAGACTCTTCTCTATTCCATCCCATCTGCCTGCCTCTTCAGTTGAATGAGGAGCCACTAGGCTCTTCTCTCTCTATGCCATGGCTCACTCTGTTTCTTCTGCCTGTCGAGCCCCCTCCCACTTTTGGTGTGATGAGGTCAGCTGACCCAGTGTCCCTGTCTCTGTGACAACCTAGCACTCACTCACTCACACTGGCTAACAGCTGTCAGTGCAGCCCCTACATTCTGCTTTGCTCAAGGCTGAAGGGTTGTGCCCTCTGCTGTCCTTCTAGCTAGGCCTGATGGCACATACCAGTAATTCCAGCACCTGGGAGGCAGAGACAGGGGAGCGCCATAAGGCCCAGGCTAGTCCAGGCAACAGTGTGAGGCTCACACCAACCAACCAGCCAACCAGCCAACCAGCCAGCCAGCAACAACAAGACCCCAGAAGCATATACATACGCTCACAGTTAAGTGATTAAAGCATGATCAAACCTCTCAGAGAATGGGTCACTTTCACACCTGTTTGAAAGCCTCGCGCTTATCCTGGTACAGATCGTTCGACAATGATGACAAAACATTTGTTTGTTTGTTTTGGTTTTTCAAGACAGGGCTTCTCTGTGTAGCCCTGACTGTCCTGGAACTTGCTCTGTAGACCAGGCTGGCCTTTGTGTCCCCAGCACACCACAGAGCTGGGCATATTGCAGATGAGCCCAGCAGTCTGGGAGCTGTGACTGGACACAGCCAGTCCTCAGGAAGAAGAGCAGCTTTTGGGTGTCGGTAGCCAGTACTGTCTGGGGGAGACTGGGCCTGTACATCTGGCTCCTGTCTGGTCTGGCTTGTGTGACTTGCTGAGCATTCGGAGCAGGAGAGGATGGACCCTACTAAAATGCAGACATCTCAGCAAGACCTGGGCCCTCGGCCTTGCCAGCCACCGGCCTTAGACGAGGAGGCGGGGCAGAGTCCAGGAGATGATGTGGGAAGGTTGTAGCATGAGCAGATGAGGGCATGTAGGTGCAGCTTGGACTCAAGTGACCAAGGGGAGGAAGGGTGAGGGTGGACACAGTGGATTCAGCAGGGGAAGGGTGTGTGGCAGGCGTGAGGAGGTGAGGTGGGAAGGGCTAGGAGCGGCCTAGCAACACTACCTCTGCAACGACTTCCTCCCTGCGTGGGAATGAGGCCTCTCAGGGGAACACACAGCTCTGGGGTCCAGGAGGCAAGGCTGCCCTTAAAACACGCTTCCCTTTCCAAATGCTCACATCCAGGTGACGGCCGCCCGTGGGCGAAGTCTTGCAGTCACGCACACGGCGCAGTACGGGGCTGCCAGGATGACGGTCTGTTGACCAAGGGCAGCCCCTGCAGCGGTCCCACAGTCAGACCAGCAGGGCCACTGTAGAAACTGTGGTGTTTTAGTATTGCGCAGCGGCACGGTGGCCAACGGCCCACGTGGCAGAGCAGCGCAGGATAATCTAGAGGGTGAGCAGGCTTTGCACTGTGCTTGCAGGTGGCCCCGGGAGGCGGATGACAGCAACTCAGGACCTGGGCTGCTGAGAGAGGAAATCCATGCTTGAGGGAAAGGCTTTTCGTAAGGGAGTGGTGAGATGAGAGTGGTCCAGGTTGTGAACCCCCTAAGATTGCAGACTCAGGGTTTTGGAGGCCACGGAGGACAACTGGAAGTCCCTGAGAGTGTTCCGGAAAAGAGTGCGGGTGTTCAGGAGTGGGATGTGTGCCTTCTGGAATGAGGTGTTGGGGTGGCATGCACTCCCACGCCCTTATTTCTTATGGATCTGGAGCTGGGACCAGAGCCTCTGCTGCTACGAGCGCATCAGAGTTGACCGTCCTTTTGGTTAATTGTCAGTCTTCCTCTCCTTTCTTTAAGGAGCAGAGATGCGCAGCCACAGGTTAAGAAGTCCCAGCTGAGGCTAACCCTGGAATCAGAGCAGGGACCATCAGGCCGGGGGCCCTCACCCTAGTTGCCAACCCACTGTTGATTCCCAGGCAAGCGTCTTGCCCTGAGCATCTAGGGTGCTGGTAGTTCTCTGCTGGTGCTGTCACGGGGCATTGAAACAGTGATGCTGTGCTTTAAACATGTCCCCTTGTGGCTGGAGAGACGGCTCAGGGTTAGGAACTCTTGGTGCTCTTCCAGAGGGCTCAGGTTCAATTCCCAGCACCCATGTGTTGGCTCACAGCCACCTGTGACTCCAGGCCCAGCAGATCTGATGCCCTCTTCTGGTTTCCATGGGCACCAAATGCACGTGGTACACAGATGTTCACACAGGCAGGGCATCCACGCACAGAAAAATAAAAATAAAGGAAAAACATTTAAAACAAGACAAAATAAAGCAACCAGAAAGAATTCGGGGAAGCTGGGACAGTGGGTAGAGGCCTGTGTTCTGCCATGTTCATTCCCAGAACTCGTGTTTAGAAAAGCCAGGGGTGGTGGCACACCTTGTCACGGCCACCCTAGGGAGGGAGGACTGGCACACTCATGGAGTTTGCTCACCAGCTCTCCTGTCTCCTTGGCAAGCTCCAGGCCAATGAGAGAGCCATCCCCTGCAGCCCCCAAAGGCGAATAGTTCCTGGGGAATGATTCCTCTGGTTGTTCTCTTGCCTTCGAATGCACATGCCCTTCCAGAAAGCAGAAATAGACAAGTAAACACTAGCCCTGAGGAAGAATAAAGCACAGAGCCATCGGTGCACCAGACGAAGGTGATCATGTCAGACAGCTCGTCACACGGGGAGCGGGGCAGCCATACAGTGGCCATGCCTGCAAGGACACGCTCATGCTTTTAAAGACTCGCTTAGTCCTTGCTCTAGGTGTGTGAATGTTTTTCACACAGATCGGCGCTTGGAGTGGAACTCTGTCCCAGCAGGCAGCACTTCCACCGCCGGGTCATCTTCCCAGCACTGTGTTTGCTTTTTGAGACAGGATCTCTGAGTCACTGGCTCCCACTTGCTCTGCAGCTCAGGCTGGCCTTTTTGGGCTGTGAGGGATCCTGGGACTGGAGCCTTTTCCGTCCCATCCTCCAGAGCCTGCAGCCTTTGAAGGGTTCTCCCGCTGTGGCTGTCTCTTCGCAGTGTGTAACTGCTCACGCTGAAAGGCTCTGAAGGCACACTGTCAGCTGTGTGGGACACGGCGTGAATGGGAGGGCACACCGCCATTTTAAAGTCAGCATTTTAGAGCCCAACATGGTGGTACATAACGACGCATAATCTCAACACTTAGGAGGCCGAGGCAGGAGAAACTCACGTTGCAGGTAACAGGGTCACACAGCTAGACCCCACCTCAAAGGCAGCCAAGGTCACATTGGTGAGAAGGTGCTCCTGCGCCCCCTCGTCTCCTCCCTTCAGAAACGAGCCCTTCCCCTCCGCTCTGCCACCCCGCATTCCTCCAAAGCAGAGATGGGTACAGAGCGAGGCTCACTGCCCTCTGGTGCCCCAGGCTGCGAATGACCCTTGGCATCCTCTTTCTCCCTGCGCTCATCCAGCCCCCCCCCCCCAGCACTGCGTGGGCACCGCCCCTCTTCCTGGCAGCTAGCCTGCTGGAAACCCCGGAGAATGAGAGGCAGCTGGCCTAGGTTGGAGAAAGATGGGAGGCAAAGGCTGGACAGGGACCCCAGCTCTGAACAAACAAGGTGCTGGTCAGTGAAGTTTCTGGGGACGAACTGTGGGGTCCTTTAGCTGCCAGTTGTGGAGGGAAGGCTGGCTGTCTCTCCCTGTTACACCACTGAGGAAACTGAGGCTCAGGGACATGCAGGCTGCTGTGGAGCTGATGGTGGCTGGCATGGGAGAAGTGGCTGGTGTTCCTCTCCGGGAACCCAGGAGTCTGGCTGCGAGTAGGGCTCCCATGCCCACGCTGTACTGTTAACATTAGCCCCGGGGAAGTCCATGCATGAAAGAGTGTCCAGGCCGGGGCTTTTCCTCAGGAGAGCCGAGCAGCTGACAGCACAGGGCAGGTGTGAGCGGCCGGCTGCATTTTCACAAGTCTGTGCTCAGTAGAAGCGGCCTCTTCACCCTTCCCTGCGTGGCCCTTCGCAGCTCCGGCCAGCGAGTGCACAGCAGCGGCAGTGAGGGGAGAGTGGGGAGGCGGTGGGGAGGTGGCAGGCAGCCTTCTGTCTCAGCCTACGGTAGCGCGGTGGCCAGGCTGTGCTGTGCAGTGCCACTAGATGGCACTCACACACTGGGGTTCACACCAGGGCAGGCGCTTTCCTCCCTGGCACCTGTGAAACCTCAGAGACTGCCAAGCTCTGTCTCCCCTGATTCAGCCCTCAGCCACGCCTGGTGGTCTACAGAGATGTGGACAGACAGACACACGTCTCTTTCTAATCATTTCACCCGGTACTAAGTGATCTGAAGACCCGGCAGCTGCTCACTGTGCCTAGGTCAGATCCTCTGAGGAGATGCCACTCTGCGGAGAGCCCAACCTTGCAGAAACTTACTTGTTTCTCGTTTTGTCTTTGCAAAGATATTTTCAGTGGAAAGAAAAGGAAGTGAGGGCTGGGGGTTATGGAAAAGAGTAACAGGTCAGAGGGAGCTTTAAAAACATTTCTGTTCAGAGCTGTAGTGTAAGATACAATGTGCTGTGCTGGGGATTGTTGTTATTTTATCGGTGTTATTTTCTGTTGTTGGGCGGTCTTGAATGAGCCGTACACCAGCTGCCTGGAGTAGGAGGAAGGGGAGACAGGGCGGCTCACGTGCTAATCTTCCCACAGGTTGAGTGTGTAGACCCAGGAAAAGCCACCTTAACTCCAGCAATCTGTTCTGACGTTCGGGGAGAGGAAGAACTCATTTCCTGCATCAGCTAACATGGAGCCGGGCCCCTCGGAGCTGAGTGGGCCTCCTGGGGAGGGCCTCGCCGCCTTGCGTCACCGTGCCCTGCTTAGCTGAGGCTAACCTGGGTGCTGCCGGGGAGCAGATGGGAGTTGTGGTGTGCGGCCACTGCGGAAAAATAAAAACATGTTCCAGAGGGGAGAGGGGGCTTGTGTTTCTGCGTTTGAACCTTTGATCAGCATTCCCTTCTGAAGCGAGGGCTGAACCTTTTGGTGGAGACACATGGCTTGACATCTGTGAAAACACAGCTGTATAGGGCAAAACAAAAGTTGTGGAAAATACAATGGCATTGCTGTGTCAGGGCTGCTAATGCTCAAATTCTAGACAAATATTGTCTTTTGATAGCGCGCTCAGAAGGCCTTCTAGATTTCCCATGTAATTGCTTAGTAATGTTATTCTTTGAATTTCAGATTCTGAGCCACTTTTTAAGAAATAAGACATAGATCTCTTCATCTCTTCTCTCTAAAAAGACGGTAAAACAAATGGATTGCTGTGATGACATTACCTAGGTCCAGCCTAGCTGGTGTCTGGGAAGAGGAAGAAATGAAACACTTTGGGGCAGATTAAGGTAAACTCGGTGATTTGCTGTGGTTCATTTTTTAATGGAAATACTGCACTGCGGCTTGTTAGCAGGCTTAGAAGCAGAGATGGGTTCCAGCACTAGGGCCTTGGAAACTTGCTTTGTTTTGAGCAATTAAGCTTTGTCACTGAGCGAGCAGAGCACCGGCTTCCATTCATCTGCAAATAGCCTTAGCACCACCGCCCCCCCCCCCGCCTCCCCCCCTCGGCATCTCTTCGAACTCTCCCCTCACCTCCACTCTTCCTTGTGCCTTCCTCCTCACCTCTCCCTTTCCTCCCAGCTCTCCTCTGCCTGTTGGGACATCTGCCTCCCTGTGCACCAGTGTGGCGGCACACATCCTAGGATGAGGTTTAAAGTGGAGGCGGGAGCCTGGACGGTGGCTGTCCCTCCCTTCCCACTCTCACTTTCCACCAGTTCCTGGGCAGCTGCGTTCCAGAAAGAAGGTGGCTGTGGGCTTTCTTTACAAGACAGATGCAAATATCCACCCTCACGGGCCATCCTGCGGCCAGAAGGAGCCTAAACTAGGGAAGTCCTCCCAGAGACCCCAAAAACTTTCCTCTTTGAAGTCCAGGTCCCGCCTTCCCCTTGCAGGAGCAAAAAGAAAAACAGGGCAGAGGCCAGGCCTCTGAGGAATGCTGACTTGACGTCTCTCCCGGCCTCCTTCTGTGGCTCATCCTCTGGCCTTTCAACTGTTCCTTTTGAAAGTGCGGAGTTGGGTGGCCAGGCCACGGGCTGCCAGCGTCTGCCACTAGCAATGTGGGAAGGTGGACGCAGAGAGAAGGAGCAGAGGGGAGAGAGGAGGAAGACGAAGGGAAGGGCAAAGGTCTGATCCACCTTGTTGACAGAAGAAAAAATAAATATCCTCCCCCAATCAAACAGCAAATCCTGCCAACCGCA
>NW_026593014.1:0-7654 GCF_907164565.1 Psammomys obesus | reverse complement strand
AAAATAAATATCCTCCCCCAATCAAACAGCAAATCCTGCCAACCGCAGGACCCTCTTCCTGGCTGCATTTTGTCCCTGGGACAGTGGGTGTCACCCAGCTTCTGTTTTTGCAATTTGAGCTTTTAATTCGAAGGGCTTGGAAAAAGCCTATTAAATTTTCAGGCAAAACAGATCAAGGCAAGCCTTTGATGCGGCTGCTCCCTCATTTAGTATTCACAGGTAAAGAACCTACCCTCTTCTCTTTGCTTTTGACATAATTAAAAGAGAACCCCCTCAGTGGCCACAAAAAAAAAAAAAAAAAAAAAAAAGTCACTAGTATTTTTTGAGGTAAAAGTCTAACTTTTATACCAGGTCTGTTTGGGGCCATTCTGAGGTGTAATGACCGGTGTTTATTTGGGCAGGTGGGTGTATTGGTTCCTTCCCCTCATCTCACCACACCACACACATGCATGGGGACAGCCAGAAGGCTGAGGTAGCCTTGCACACCTTGGTTCCCCTCTGAGGCCTCCTAAAGTCCCTTGGGCTCCCAGGCTCACCCATCCACTGTGCTGACCTCAAGTTGTGACCTGCGCAGGCCCAGCCAGGCCCGGATAAAAAAGCTGGGGGAGGCCTCTGGTCTCAGCACACAGGCAAAGAGCCTGGCTGCTTCTTGTTAACTCCCCCTGCTCTGCTTGCTGCTGTCGTTTTCCATTGTTTTGGTTGCTGATGTTGGCGAAAGGCATTTCTATTCTATGCCAGGGCTACTGTGCTTTCTTCTTCATCGGCCTTGCCCCAAACATCTCAGAATAGTTTAAAAATTCATGCACAAGGTGGAATCAGTTACCTGTTATGATGGTTTTATGTTCCTGTCTAAAGGTAGGCAATATTTTAAAGGTTCTGTGCCCATGTTGTCGCCAGAAGCCAATTAAAACTGCCAGCATCCTATCCAAAACCTGTCTGGTGGCATAAATAATTGATAGCGGGAAATAGAGCTGCCCGGGCAGCGCCGGCTACATAGCCGCAGACCCTTTCTCCTGCGAGCCCCGGGGGCCGGTGCTGGCCGCCCTGTCACCTGGGTTTCAAAACTTGATAATAAGGCCATGTACAAACACAGTTTAAAAAGAGGCTCTTTGGCCTGTGGAGAGGGAGGAGAACGTGACATTATTTACAGGTGTTTGAGAGCGAGAAATCCCAGGCGCCTCTTGGGGCAGGTAGGGTGGAGTAAATTGAGGCACTCACTGAAACATCAGCTTTTCAAAAGTGACGTGATTAAAAGGGACATCTGAGAACAATTTTATGAAGTTGTTATAGCAACTGAAATGCTCGGATTGAAATGTGTATCCAAAACATGAAAGATTGCAGGAGGCCAGAGAAACAAGGCCAGCATTGTGTTTGGGAAAGGCAATGGGATAGTGGCAGCTAAACGGCATTTTCCTGTGCTCGTCCTTCAGGGTAACTGCCTCAGTTTCCACTTCTGCGCCGTGTGCCGATTGATGATTTCGCTGTCACCTGAGTCCTCAGGCCTTGATCCAGGGCCTGCTCATTGCTCCCCTGGCCTGTAGGGAGGGCAAACGCTGGCTGAACTGTGTGTGTCACCAGGACAGACAGCCTTCGCAGTGGGCTCTGAATTCTGGTTTATGCTCCTCTGTTCTCTCATTAATGTCTTTGTGAGCAATCTGTCTCCACCAGGCCTAAACCACTACCCGCCACCTACCAACAGTTGAGCTCAACGTCCAAATATTTAAATATTCCTAGAAATTTTCTTTTTTAACCCTCTCCCTAAATACTATATAGCAACTCTTCTCTGTGACTTGACCTTGAATTTCTCAAAAAAAAAAAAAAATGATGTTTTTAATTTTCTTCTCCAGTGCTGGCAAGGGCATTAAACGATCATTGCTTCTAAATCATGGGCAAGACTATATAAAATTAACACATACATATAACTGTATATTATCCTGTGTTAAAGCTGGTTGGAAAATCAATACCTTAAGGGCAATTGAAAAAACCTCTCTTCAAACTTTGGATCTTGGATACTTACAATGTTATAAATTTCTTGCAATGCACTGTGGGTTTTAAGGTAGCTTTTTTTTTTTTTTTTTACATTGACTAAGATGATAGTTTGCTATCAATTATAAGTTTACTAGACCATCCTGTAAGAAGTTTACTATTTGAATAGAAAAAAAAAATAACGAAACATTTGTTTCCACAACAAAATTCAAACAAAACAGTTTTTCCTTTAATGGTATTTATTGTTAAATATTGATTATCAATCTGGGCCTCTTATTATAGGTATAAATGTTTTATTTTGCTTGATAGTATCAATTCCTAAAGTTGAGCAAAGAAAAAATGTTTTTGTTGTTGTCTTTGTTTTGTTTTAAGAGAGTAATCCTTGAATTAGGAATTTATCTCCTAGTGTGGATTACCTCTTAATTCTTTAATTCTGAGGTCAAAAATTTTTTTTCCAATTTCCCAGCAGCATTAACTTAATCTTGATCTGTCAGGCAAAATGCTCATTTTCAGTAGTCTTCTGAGAACTTGTTTTGCATGTGCTCCTCAGTTACTGCAGTTTGATATAACTTCTTGATTCTGACACCTGCAATCCAAAGACAACACGATCAAAATAGTCAAATCAAAGAGCTTTGAGATTCTTTGTACACATTTTCTGTCACAGCTCTCTTTTTCCCTCTTTGGCCTTTTCTTTTTAAGGAGCCTTTTCTTTCTTTCTCACTATGATTCCGAGTCTTCCGAAGTGGATACTATTTTATTTCAGGTGGGTCGGTTAATAGCTTGCTGGTGTTTTCAAGGTCCCTAAGACAAAGTCTGACGTGTTAACAGTCTTATTAACGATGTTAAAATAGAATTGACAGCTTGTGGATGCTCGGAGCACAAAGGCCTGCCCCCCCCCTCCCGCTATAAACGGTGTCCCCGCTGCCTTCCCTTTGTTTCAGGCCCAATCAGCCAAACTTTTGTGGTGCATGGAGGCAGCGAGGGGAGGAGCGAGCCTGGAATTTACTGGGAGCAGTCGGTGCTGGGGAGAGTGACCCCGCAGGGAGGAAGGGCTTTGCTGGTCTGCACGGCTCTCTGACCTCGCTCTGAGGTTTTGTTCTCTTCAAGCATTTTGTTCTGGTTGTGTTGATGAGTTTCCTGAGGCCCAGAAGTTTGAGAAGTTCTGGGTTATGGAATGCAGAAATAACTGTGCTACCTGAATTTCAGGAGCGTGACTAGATGTGAGCATTCAGTTTTTCAGAAGCCTTATGTGAACTCTTAAACTATTTAAAATACTTTTTTTTTTTTTTTTTTTTTAAAGAATACAAGTTTATCAAGTCTCTTGAGCCAAAATAACCTCCAACTGTCTCTGGTGTCTTGGGAATTACTGAGGTCGCACAACTGGACTAGCTATGCTTGTTCTGTCGTGTTTTATTTGGACTTTACAGAAATAGATGTGTGTGTCCAGTTCTTTAAAGCATTGTCTTTTTCAGACAATAGTCATAACAAAACAAAGATTTTTAAAAGAAAAGGCCTACTTTTTTCATCTGTATCCCTAGCAGCAAATTTGACAAGCCATCTCATTTTGAAATGCAGATTTATTTGGGCAGCCTGGTGAACGGGTAATGCAACCTCTGATTTAATAATTGGTGAAGTACAGTACATCTACAAATTCTCTGCCCCACGTATCCTGACCGTAAGAGGATTTTTGGTGAAGGCCAACGAGATACTTAATTTTTTTTTTTTTTCAGGTTTCAGGAAATGTGTCTTGCTTCATTTGACCTTGTTCTTTTTTGTAGTGTGTTTTGTTGGTGATTTTTACTTTTCAATAGTCCACTGTTCAGTGACTTTAAATATAGCAGTAAGACTTGGGGTGGTACCCTGTAAGTACAAAGAAAAAAATGTTGGCTGGGCACAGGGCACTGAACATTCTCTGTGGAGCTAGTCTCCATGAAATTACTCACGTATACTGAAATACAAATTATTTGTCAAGGAACACGCCAGCTCCCCTTCTCTTAGCTCACATAGTGTTACTTAGGCAAAACCCCAAGGGAAATATTTTCTTCTGCTTTGTAAGCCCTAAAAATATGCACCATTGATGAACAGCGTATGAAAGTGGAGCAAACGGGCGTCATTTGGTGCCAGCCACACGCATGGGTGTGAATAAGGCCATTTTCTGGCTGGCATCCTGAGCGAGTGCTGTGTGATTACGGACTTTTACCTGTGCGGGGAAGAATGGCTCAGCGGTGGCTCTCCCTGGATGTTTCTGCTTGTCTTTTCCCGTGGCCCACGCGGCCGCCCGCCCTCGTCGGTGGCCAGTGTGTCCGAGGGTTCCACTGCTGGGCTACAGAGCCAGCTCCTGTTCAAGTGTAACTGACCCCCTTTCTCACGTGCCCACTGAAAGGGAGTGTGCCCGGCTGTGCCCCGTGCCGCCGGTATCAATGCTGCGCCACCCGGTGGGAGGACCCGGAGTGCCCGGTGCGAGCCTGTGTGACTTGGGGACACTAAGAAAGCCAAAAGGATTAGCAACAAACAAAGAAAGCTGGCACCTTTGTGCAGAGGCCAGCTGGCACCTCTCACGGACAACCTAACCAGCTCCATTTCCACCAAAGCCAAGCTACAGAGTGCTGCAGGCCTAAATAGGGTAGGGTGTGGGGATGAAGCCAGGGCGTGAGGAGGGGCCTGCTTCTTTTCTTGCAGGTGACACAGAGAGGGATAAAACCCTCAAATGTGAAGAAACCTTCATAAACAGTGAAGTCGCTCTTCATTCCTGGATAGCTTTGGGCCATCCAAAGCCCTTTCTGATTTATTTTCCAAACTGAAAGGGGGAAAGAGAACATCGGTGGTCCTAGCCTCTGCTTTTCTGTAGTGACCTAACTCTTGGCCCCTGGCATTAAGAGAAATCAGTGTCCTGAGCCAGGTGCTGCCATGGCTCAGGAGCCAGCTGCCCTAGACAAGTGTTCTCATGCTTTTCTAGAACTCTGGACTGGCCAGAGTAGCTTTTGGGGAAACCAGAGTTTCTGAGCAATTTTTATGTTTTACATTTGAAAATCTGTCAACTGCAGTGACATTTTCCTCTGAGATCATTGTATGATGCCCCAAAGTGCCATTTAAAAAATAATCCATAAAATTGTTCTTCTTTATTTAATCAAATAAAGGAGATTTGGAGAAAGAACATTTTTTTTCCCCTGTGGGGCGGAGATGGGCACATTGAGACAGGGTCTCTCGTAGCTGTGGCTGACCCAAAAGTCAGTGTGTAGACCAGGTGAAAAACTTACTCTATGGGAATATTAAATAATAGTTGCGATTCTTAGAGAGAGCCAGCCTTAGTGTGTCTTTTCAGACACTGCTGCACACGGTCTTGGAAAGGACACTCCATCAGGATTTAAAGAAATGATAAATGCATGTGTTTCTCATGTGCTGTATTGTTCCAGATTTTCAGAACTTGCCAGTGACTTATATTTTAGCAAATACATCTGATATGTAAAATGGCCAAAGGCTTTGACTGTGTACATGGTACCTAGGAAAAATGACAAAAATTAATAACACAATAAGGTGATAATGGGCAGTCTCTCTTTGGTAGCCAATTACATGAGTCTTGGTTTTATGATAGCTTAACGTCTGTGTGTAAAATACTGTAATGAGGTACATAACAGCAGCATAGCAGTGAAGCAGGAAACTCGCCCCTTCTGTATTCTAGTCATCATGTTGGTGCTTTTGTGGAGAATGTTTCCAGTTAAGGGAGAGTCTGATGACATTCTCACATGACAAACACTCACAGTAATCCTGTTCTGCTACCCGTTCACCGGCCATGTTTCTTTGAAAAGAATTTTCCTCCACTTGTTAAAGATGGGCGGCCACAGAAGATATCTGGGCTCTTTTTTTGTTTGGTACCGTTTCAGAAACAGAACCGTGTTAGCGGCCATGGGAGATCGGAATGATGGTTCTAGATGGTGTTTTACGGCCCAGGCAGACAGAAAGCACTCCAAAGTGGCGAAGGTCAGAAGGAGCAAAGGCCCCTCTCTCCAAGAAAGAGCAGATGAAAAACCTGTTTCTCACAGGTAACTAAAACTGCCTGCTGTTTCCTGATATTTCTCAAATAGTATTTTAATAAGAACACTTTAGTTGAGGGGTGAAGGGGAAGAATTAATAGTAGAAAGAGAAAAAGAATCCTGTTTTAAAATATATATAGTTTTCAGTGGAAACAAAACAAAAAACCGAAGTGAACTTTAGCAGGACAACCCTAAGAAATACCCGCATATGGTCCCAAAGGGTTTCGGAAATAAAGCGTGCAAAGCACCGTCGTGAGGAGTCAGTTTGGGGTGGCTGTGGCCGTTAGAGGCCAGGCGCACTTCTTTCCGTCAGGCGTTGTGAGAACCGAGGTCCCTTCTCACCCGGGGACTTGGAGGAAGCTGTCTACACCTACAGAAGGTGCTGCTTTAAACCACCCCGACATCAGAATGGCCCAACTGCGGGCCGGGCGTGCTGGAGGGAACAGATGGAGCTCTCGGATCGTGCTCTGTTCAGCCGTTTGATGGAATTCGCGCCACCCTGACCAGCGAGCCCAGATGGCGCTTAAATCTGTCACTCCTTAACGACCCTACTGTTTTTTAAAAATATTTTTATATTGAGCTCATTCAGTTTAATCTGGGAGATTAATCATTTCCAGGATCTGTCCGGGGAGGGCCTGGCTGAGGCTTCCTGGCAGAGCCAGTGGCAGGGCTGGGCCTCCCGGGCCTGGGCGGGGGCCCGGCTCTGGGACAGCCCGGGCGCAGGCCGAGGAGCCCACGGTGGGGGCAGCGACCGGAGCGCCGAGACCTGAGATGATTCCAGAACCCTTCCAGGTCCTTCTCCCCATCCTGCCGCCTCCTTCCTTAGTGGCTGTTTGAGGCAGTGGTTGGTGTGGAGGTGGCTGCCGTTGCTCGTCCTCACACGGTCACAGTGGCTGCCGTTGCTCGTCCTCACACGGTCACACAGTGGCTGCCGTTGCTCCGTCCTCACACGGTCACACAGTGGCTGTCGTTGCTCGTCCTCACACGGTAACAGTGGCTGCCGTTGCTCCGTCCTCACATGGTCACACAGTGGCTGCCATTGCTCGTCCTCACACGGTCACACAGTGGCTGCCGTTGCTCGTCCCTGCAGGGACTAGAAGGGGGAACTGAGTGGGTTTTCATCTGCGGTTGTGGTTTTAGCCTCTGCGTTTGCTCCTCGTTAGCGGGTCAGAACACGGCTCGGGATTCACAGCGCTAAGGGAGAAGGCCGCAGCGATGGTGGCGCCGTCACAGGCCCCGCTGCGGCCGCTGCTGGCCGTGGACTGCGGGCGTGGGCCCTCTCTCGGGGACTGGGTGCCGCCTGAGCTCCGGGACCTCACGGCCTCTGCCTCCGGATGGAGCTTCTTCCTCATGAGCCGGGCGTGAGGAGGGAGCGGGCTGTGCTGGGGCCTCGAGGCAGGCGCGAGGCACATGCTCAGGGCCGGACAGGTAGCCTGGGGTGCAGCCGGCCGCAGGGAGATGGAGAGGCCTGGGAGTTGCTGGTACTCAGAAGCCCGGCATCTGTGTGTGCACCGGCCTCTCTGTGTGCATCGTCTGTGTGTGCATGGGCTCTGTGTGTGCACTGTCTGTGTGCATGGGCTCTCTGTGTGTACCGTCTGTGTGTGCATGGGCTCTCTGTGTGCACCGTCTATGTGTGC
>NW_026593013.1:0-4535 GCF_907164565.1 Psammomys obesus | reverse complement strand
CCAAAATGAAGCAAATGCCAAGTGATTTTTTCATTTGTTTTTTTTTTTATTTATTACAATTTATGTACTTTGTATCTCAACTGTAGCCCCCTCCCTTGTCACCTCCCAATCCTGCCTTCCCTCCCTCTTCTCCTCTCATTCCCCTCCCCCGGTCCACTGATAGGAGAGGTCTTCCTCCCCTTCCATCTGACCACAGCCTATCAGGTTTCATCAGGAGTGGCTGCATTGTCTTCCTCTGTGGCCTGGTAAGGCTGCCCCTCCTCAGGGGGAGGTGATCAAAGAGCCAGCCATTGAGTTCAGGTCAGAGACAGCTCCTGTTCCTCTTACTAGGGAGTCCCTATTTGGAGACTGAGCTACCATGGGCTATATCTGTGCAGGGGTTCTAGGTTATTGCCATGAATGGTCCTTGGTTGGTGTATCAGTCTCAGAAAAGATCCCTGGGCCCAGATTTTTTGGTTCTGTTGCTCTCCTTGTGGAGCTCCTGATCTCTCCAGGTCTTTCTATCTCTCCCTTCTTTCCTAAGATTCCCTGCACTCTGCCCAAAGTTTGGCTATGAGTCTCAGCATGTGCTTTAATACCCTGATGGGTAGAGTCTTTCAGAGGTCCTCTGTGGTAGGCTTTTGTCCTGTTCCCTGCTTTCTCCCTCTTCCAGTGTCTATCACATTTGCCTTTCTGAATGAGGATGGAACATCTTACCCAGGGTCCTCCTTCTTGCTTAGCTTCTTTGGGTGTACAGATTTTAGTATGATTATCCTATATTATATGTCTAATATCCTCTTATAACTGAATGTATACCATGTGTGTCTTTCTATTTCTGGGATACCTCACTCAGGATGATCTTTTCTATGTCCCACCATTTGCCTGAAAATTTCATTATTGATTTCATCCTGCACCCATCAGAATGGTCAAGATCAAAAACTCAAGTGAGAACACATGCTGGAGAGGATGTGGAGAAAGGGGAACCCTACTCCTTTGCTGGTGGGAATGTAAACTTGTACAACCACTTTGGAAATCAGTCTGGTGCTTTCTCAGACAATTAGCAATAGTGCTACTTCAAAATCTAGCTATACCACTCGTAGGCATATACCCAAAGTATGCTCAAGCATACAAGAAGGACAATTGGTCAATCATGTTTGTAGCAGCTTTATTCATAATAGCCATAACCTGGAAACAACCCAGATGTCCCTCAGTTGAGGAATGGATACAGAAATTGTGGTACCTATACACAATAGAATACTACTCAGAAATTAAAAACAAGAAAACCAAGTAATTTTTTTTATTAGAACTTCTGAATACAATGGGAAGAACAGAGACATTTACTGAGTGATAATGCTAGGAGGTATATTAGTTGCATTATATCCATGACCTCATTAATTCCCTCAACTGCTTTCTAAAACATTCATTTATCCTTCCTGTATTATAATGAAGAGACTGAAGCCCTGAAAAATTAAGTAGGTCCTCAAGGTCATATAGACAATAGGACAATAAAATATCACAGCCTAGGTCTGGCTCCAGAAATGGAGTCCTATTGCCCTTTATCGCTCCTAAATCTTGATGGAGTGCCTTCTCCATGCACAGACCTACTGGAGACTTCAAAATCATTAACATCACACCTCCTCCAGGCATAAAGGAAGATTTAGAGCACAGAGAATCAGTAGAGTGACATTTGCCTCTACGGCTTCTAATGAACAAACAGCTTACCAACCCCTTTTCTCTCTGTTGCACTCAGAACTCAAGGCAATTTTTTTGGTAGGTAGGGCAAGGTTTTTGTGGACACTGTCAGCCTTGACTTGAAATTTTAGAACCTGACTCACAGATGGTTAATAATCTACTCAAGAACACACAGCTGGCACATGTAGAAGCAGCCAACTGTCGAAGAAAAGGCCTGGGCACAAAGAAATTAGAATACTTCTGGGAGATGCCTACAGGCTGGGCATACACATTAAGAAGAAGGACTCAACTAGGCCAGGGAATGGGATGGGCTCGTGACTGGGAGTATGGGAAAGAAGCACAATTAATCAATCTGATGCTCCAGCTATCAACACCAAATGACTTGAATGTCAGTATTTCTCGTAGCTCATGTTGAAATGCCTTCAGAGTGCCCCTCATGCATAACTGACCTTACGATATGTTCTCTTCTATCTTTAGCATAGAGGCTGTGCTGACTAAGTTTTTTGTCAACTTGATACACACTGGAGTCATCTGAGAAGAGGAAACCTCAGTTGAGATAATGCTTCCATCAGATTGTCCTGTAGGCAAGCCTGTGGGACATTTTCTTGAATAATGATTGATGTGAGAGGGCCCCGCCTACTGAGGGGGTGCCACCCTTAGGCAGGCGGTCCTGGAGTCTATACGAAAGTAGGCAAGCCATAGGGAGCAAGCAAGTAAACATCATTCCTCCATGGCTCTGTTTCAGTCTCAGCATCAGCTGCCTTAGATGATTGACTGTGATGGAAAAGTAAGTGAGATAAACCCCTGTTCCCCAAGTTGCTTTCATTCCGTGGGCTCATCACAGAAGGAGAGAAAACTAGAACAATGATGCTTCTCCTTCCACCCATAACCTTAAAGCTCTTATCCAGGCCTGGGGAGACAGGTTTGTAATCTTAGCTACTTGGGAGGCTGAGGAAGGATGCCTTGGCTATATGGCGAGTCTAAGATCAGATGGCCAACTTATTGACATTCTCAATATGAACAAGGAAGACAAGAACTGGAGACAACGCTATAATGGGGCACTTTCCTAGCATGATCAAGGCCCTAGGTTCAAGCCTCAGTACCAAAAAACAAACACACAAACAAACAGCAGATCCTGGACCCTGTTGTAGTCTTTCATTCAAGGAATCTCAGAAGGCAGAGCAAGGCATTTCTAGGAACAGGAAATTCAAATCTCACTCTTCTCTGCCTCTGCCCATCTTCATCCTGTCTCCACATCTGACAGCATGTGCAGAGTACTCTACAGTTTACATAACAGCTCTCTGGTCAAAGGCTGTTTTTTTATCTAAATGTATAAAAAAAATTACCTCTCAATGAACCTTCATTTAGAAAAAAGAAAGTGAAATAATAAAACTAAAATCAAGTGGGTAATTATGAGGAATTACAAATAAAACTTATATGACAAAACATTTAGACATAGTAAATGCCACAAAATCTACAAAACACCATAGCCCTCGTCTATCTACTTGAAACACCATAAATTTCTCTCTACTCTTCATGGCTGTCTACACTTTGATCGTCTTCTGACATGACAATGATTTGCTAGACTTGCATATAAGCAAACAACAATTAATTCTGCCTTTCTTCTATAGGGGTTGATAAAAACTTGGTTTTAAATAGTGGTATCTATGAGGATAAAACCATATGGATTTGTTCTCAGGTGCACCTGCAAATTGAACAACTGTTAGACTAACAGCCCGACTTTGGCGTGGATATCACACAGCAACGTAAGCTTTAAAAATTTCCCACTTCACATGGTTCTCATAAAGCAACAAAAGTGTGACAAACAGTTATAAAGCAAACCGTTTAGAGTGGTATGTGAATGGCATTGGCTATTTTCTTAAGTAAAAAGAATTCCACTTGTCTGTCAGCTGAGAAGCATCTCACTGAAACTGCGAATAGCTCGGGACTGCATTTCATTGTCATCTTTCATGTACCACACACTGATACTTGATGTCTGGTGTTATGAGATTCCTCATAGTGACATGGGACTTCTGGCCATAAGCCTTGGTGATCCAGCTCCACTTGAGTCAACACAATAAATAGTGAATGGGCATCTTGGTTAATTGTCTATTGTCGTGACCAAGGCAACTTATAAGAGAAACCATTTAATTTGGGGTCTGTGGTGGTTTGAATGAGAATGATCCCCAAGGTCTCACACTTTTGAATACTTGGCTCCTAGTTGATAGAACTGTTTGGGAGGGTTAGAAGGTGTAACTTTGTTGAAAGAGGTTCATCACGAGGGTCAAGCTTTGATGTTTCAAAAGCCCGTGCCATTTCCAGTTTCTTTTCTCTTTTGCTCTCTCACTCTCTCCCTTTCCCTGCCTGCTTTGAGCTTGCAAATGAAGATGAAAGCCTCCAATAAACCTTTTATTGTATAAGTTGGTCATGATGTCTTTTCACAGTAATGTAGCAATTCAAAAGTAAGACAGAGGCCCATGTTTCCAGAAGGTTAGAGTCCATGGGAAACAGAGTAACCAGCAGGTACTGGAGCAGTAGTTAAGCAGTTACATCTTGATCCACAACCACAAGGCAGGGAGAGACAGAGATTGACAGAAACAGAAAGACTGGGAATAGCATGGGCTTTTGAAAACTCAAAGCCCAGCTCCAGGGACACACCTCCTCCAACAAGGCCACATCTTATAATCCTTCCCAAACAGTTCTACCATCTGGGGACCAAGCTTCAAAAATATGAGTTTATGCGAGCCATTCTCACTCAAACCATCACAGACAGTTCCTGAAAATCCTCCACCTTCAGACCACCAGGTAGTAACTGAATCACACACACACACACACACACACACACACACACACACACACACACA
>NW_026593012.1:0-2694 GCF_907164565.1 Psammomys obesus | reverse complement strand
CACACACACACACACACACACACACACACACACACACACACACACAGATGAAGACCATGCTGAAATCCTGATGGCAACCCAACAAGTGTCTCCACTGGCTAGTCTCAGAAGGTCCCCAAACATTCCAACTGCCTGGCCTGAGAAGAATATGAGGATTTCACATTGGAAAGAGCCCCTGTTCTTCACTGGTTACACCTGTAGGAGCTCACAGCTTACTTAGGCAGAGTCAACAGAAAGTCCAAGTCCTATAAGCAAGTGCTGAGGACTGACTCTGCAGCTCAACCTGCTTCCGCATGGTAAACCCCTCTACTCTGTCTCTAGAAACAATCTTCCTGCTTCTCTGAAATACCCTAGAAATGCACAAACACACACACAAATTAAATAAAGTTTTAAAATTTAGAGATAACTTTTGTTTCCTAATCTTTAGAATAGAAATCATGGTATAACCCTCTGAGACCATGTCATTCCTGAGGATAATTTCTTCCTATCCCACTGCAACTGGGGCTAAGTAAACAAGGGGAGGAAGCTATGAGGCCAAGCCCCTGCTGCCCAGACTAGCAACATCTCAGGAGTGGCCATCCCATTAACTGTAGTCCAGCATTCCCATAGAAATGAGCCAGGGAAGAATTGGAAGAATAGTTACAAGCAATTTTTCAAAGGCTGATCTGTGCGAGTCAAAGAGGATTTAGGGCTTCTGGAAATTCAAAGGCTGATTACTTCAGATCCTATCCCTGGAGCCCAGTGGGTGGATGGAGGGGGTGAAGACTGTTAGGTAGTCTGCGCACAGGCCGGGATCTTTCAGACAAGCATTTCAAGGGAACCAGACAGAAGGATTTCCAGGAAGCTGGCACTATATACAAGTACAGTGAAGCCCAGAGGACTCCCTTCAGGTCTCTAAAGCAACTGGCTTCTTCTGAGTGGGGGGGGGGCAGAATAACCCAGATGCTGCTGCAAAGTAAGTCTTGCTCCAGTTCTGTGGTCCTGAAGCTTCCTAACTCTGTGCCCCTCTAATACAGCTCCTCATGATGTGGCGGCCCCAGCCATAAAATTATTTTCATTGCCACTTCATCACTAATTTTTCTACTGTTATGAATTGTAATGTAAATATCTGTGTTTTCCCTTATCCAACCCCTGTGAAAGGGTCCTTTGACCCCCACACTTCACGTTCCCCCCCTCCAAGTTCACAACTGCAGCATAGTCCCTGGAGGTTGGGAGAGCTCATAGGGCATCCTTGGAGGCTGGTGATTCCCTGGCTCCTGACATCTTTCCTCATTCCTACCCCAAGTTCCACCAAAGGTGAAGGGGTGAAGAGGTGCATGCACTTAATGGGAAACAGATTAGGTGACAGCTTAAATCTTGTCACAGGTCAGGCGGGTGGTGAGGTGACTGATGAGTCTTCGAGGGGGTGATCCATCTTCTCTGTCTGAGGAAGAAAAGGCAGATCCAGGGAGATAGGAGGCTGAGACAAGGGTGGAATTGGGAAGGAATTAGCCTGCACTGACTCTACTCAACTGTTTCCAGAAGTTTCATGGAGCTTGGAGCTCCCACAAGGAGGAGGAAGTTAGGAGGCCAAGGAGCACCCCCTTGCTCTCCGCTGCCCCACCTCCACCCTGTGCTGAGTAATCACACTCATTACTGGCATGGGCTCTGCTGTGGTAAAGTGTGAAACACATCTCATCTGATTCTTGCAGAAAGAAAAACAGGCTCAACGTGTCTAAGTGGGTCCCACAGTAATGGGAAGAGGGACTGTCTCTGATATAAACTGATTGGCCTGCTCTTTGATCACCTCCCCCTGAGGGGGAAGCAGCCTTACCAAGCCACAGAAGAAGACAATGCAGCCACTCCTGATGAGACCTAATTGACTAGGATCAGAAGGAAGGAGAGGAAGACCTCCCCTATCAGTGGACTTGGGGAGGGGCATGCGTGAAGAAGGGGGAGGGCAGGTGGGATTAGGAGGGGAGGAAGGAGGGGTTTGTGAGGGGGATACAAAGTGAATAAAGTGTAATTAATAAAAGTTTTTTAAAAGGAAAATAAATAAGTATTTGATTTAAAATAAATAAATACATATTTCCTATAGCATAAATAAAAGATTCCTTGACTTTAATAATCTTAATGATAATTCTAAGTTTTAGGTGCTGATGTGTTTGTTTGTTTTGTTTGTTTGTTTTTGTTGCCTTGCCAAAATCTAGAGTAACCTCGGATGAAGTAATTTCATTTGAGGAAATGCCTCCATCACAGTGGCCTCTGAACATACTGAAGGGCATTTTTCAGTTGCTTATTAATACAGGACAGTCCAGCTTACTATAGGCAGTACCCTCACTATACAGGTGGTCTTGGGCTGTATAGGAAAGGTAGATAAGCAATCCAGGGAGAGGAGTAAGAGAGAGAAGAAAGGCAATCCTCTGTTTTTCTGCTTCAGGTTCCTGCCTTGATTCTACCTTGGCTTGTCTAGATGGTTCATGAGGGAGGGTGGGATTGGGAGGGAATGAGGGAAGGAGCCACAGCTGGGACACAAAGTGAATAAACTGTAATTAATATAAAAAATAAAAATTTAATTAAAAAATAAATAAATTATCTCCTTCCAAAAAAACCAAAAGGTTACAGTGGCTTTCCCTCAGTCACTCAGAGCCGAAATCAATTCATAATGGGGGGGAGAGGGAGCTTCTGGAGCTTTGTGCATGTGCATGCAGAATT
>NW_026593011.1:0-3175 GCF_907164565.1 Psammomys obesus | reverse complement strand
GGAAAATGTCCAAGTTGGTGACCATATTAACTCTTCTGGGGTTGAGAGAGACAGAAGTGGGGAACAAGGATGGAAGCAGAATGGGAGAGACAGAAGTATTGATGGACAAGTAATTAGACTGTGGCCTGCCTCTATTCCAGGTTTATAATCACCACTTCTCAGGGTACATTCTATTTCTAAACAGCATTATTTTTGGGACTTTCAAATTCAACTTCAGTTCCTTCATTTCCCATCTAAGGCAATGGTCTTTAGAAAGCTTTTACTTGTTCTACTTCTGACTAAAATGTCTACCTCATTTCACTTCCCATGATTTGGCCTACTAGTCGATATGCAAAGACCTCACTCTCAAGCAATAGTAAGCCATGGAACAGTGCCATGGTCTCAGTGTCTGGCAAGAGGCCATAGACAAAACCAAATCAGGGAAAAGGTGGAAACATAGATAAGGATCAGAACATGGAGGTTAACTGCTGATTTGATGCTGATTTGACAGGAAATCAGGTGTATGTTGGGCTTGGACAGAAGATCCTGGACGGCTGACAAGAATATTGGCTCCTAGGGAACAGAGTAGCTGTAATTCTAGCTCGTGATAGGATTGATGCTAGCAGATGCCCTGTGAGGGCCAACCCCCACAGGTGAAATGTTCATGTTTATGAGTCATGGATTCCAATAGCAGCAGGTCCCATGGTCTGTTGCTATCATGTTGTCAGAACCATGGACAGTCCGTGTGCCTGTGGGTATGAGCTTTGCCTTCAAACGCCTCAAAGAATTGACTTTGAGTACCTCCATCCATCATCAATTTCAGAGATTGTGTCTCATATAAGAGCAGCGTCTTCCTTTCCTCAAAGTCATATTAGTTTCTTTCTTTCTTTCTTCCTCCTTTCCTCCCTCCCTTCCTTCTTTCTTTCCTTTCATCCTTCCTTCCTTTCTTTCTTGTAGGGCATTTCTTTTAAAAAAATATTTATTTTACATCCCATTTTTTTTCCTTTCTGTTTCCCCTATCACTCCTCCTTTACTCCTCAGAAAAGGACATCCCCCCCACCAACTCACCCCTGAAAATCAAATTGTATCAGGACTGAGCGCATCCTCTTCCCCTTTGGCCTGGGAAGGTAGCTCCACCAGGGAAAAGTGATCAAAAAGCAGGCAACAGAGTCCATCTCAGAGTCAGCCCCCCATTTCTTTTGCTAGAGGACCCAGATGAAGACCAAGCTGCCCATTGGCTACATCTGTAAACGGGACCTAGGTCTAGTCCATGCCTGGTTCTTGGTGCTTCAGTCTCTGCTAGCTGCCCTAGGTCCTGGTTAATTGGCTCTGTTGGTCTTCTTGTGGAGCTCCTATATCCTCTGGGTTCTTCTATCTCTACCTCCACCCTGCCACAAAATTCCCTGTGTTCCACCTGCATTTGGTTGTGGGTCTCTGCATCTGTTTCCATCAGGTGGAGGGTGGAGCCTCCCACAGGACAGCTATGCTATGCTCCATTCTGCAAGAATAGCAGAGTATCATTAGTAGCGTCAAGGGTAGATTCTCTCCCATGGGGTAAATCTCACATTGGGCCAGTCATTGGTTGGACATTCCCTTAATCTCTGCTTTATTTTTGTCCCTGAACATCTTGTAGGCAGGGTAAATTTTGGGTTGGAGTTTTTGTGGGTAGTTTGGTGTTCCCCTCCCTCCACTAGGAGTCGTATGATGACACATTAGTTCATTGTATTTCTCTTAACACAGAATTTGTGAGCACATCATCTTTTCTCCCTCAAACTTTCTTTCCCTCAAAAAACCAAACCTAATGCATTTAACCTTTCCTCATGAATGTATTTATTCGATGCATAATTTTTTTTTTTGACAAATGTTCTATAGTTGGGTATGGGGTAGAGGCTTCACTGAACCTGGAGATCACTGTTTTGTTTAGAGTAGTTGACTTTGGGTATCCATATACCTCTGCTCTTGAAACACTGGAATTAAGTGGGTGCTGGGACCCAAATTAAGACTCTTGTAATAGTGTTACACACACACACACACACACACACACACACACACACACACACACACAATGTGTAAGATATGTTTCTATTGCTTTACATATGTTAACTCATTTAATAATTACAGCTGAAGCTTCCAGATGAAACACTGGGTCCAGACAAGACTATTTGCATATAAAAGTTCAAAGATACTGTGGTGATAGTGTTGAAATATGAGCAGGCATGTCTTTCTGGGTCTGGGTTACCTCATTTGGATTATATTTTTATAGTTCCATTGATTTGCCTGCAAACTTCATGATTTTTTTTGTTTGTTTTTAATTGTCCAGCATTCCACATTTTCTTTATCCATTCTTTGGTTGAGAAACATCTAGGTTGTTTCCAGATTCTGGCTATTACGAATAAAGCTGCTATAAACATAGTTGAGCAATATTCTTGTGGTCTGGTGGAACATCTTTTGGCTATATTCCCAGGAGTGGCATAGTTGGGTCTTGAGGTAGAACTATTCCCAATTTTCTGAGAAACTACCAGATTGATTTCCAAAGTGGTTGTGGGAGTTGGCATTTTCACCAGCAAGTGACAAGCTGGTGACCTGAGATGGGGTAGGCTCCTGGGAGGATATGGGTGTGACTCTAGCTGAGACTCCTAGCAGTGCTGGATATGGAGACTGAAGTGGCCACCCCCTAGGCAGGCATTTGGGAGGGGGCTCCCTTTTCTGAGGAGAAGCAGAGGAGGGAATGAGGGAAGAGGGTGTAAGGGTGGGACTGGGAGTAGAAGAGGGAGAGGACTGTGATGGGGATGTAGAGTGAATAAATAAATAAATTAATAGAAAAAAGGAAAAAGGAGCAACTTAAAAAAAAAAACCAAGGAAACAGGGAAATGCAGTGTAGCATGGAGACTGGGTGTCACTGGTCTTGGACTTAGTAAGTGACACCCTCCCTGCATTGGTGCCACCATCTTTTTCCTCCTTAAACGTAGTTTCTTTTCTCAGAGACTCTGCATTTTCTCCAACATGTATTTTTCCTGATGTCTGCCTGTATATTTCTGAATAATGTATAGTCAGGGATATGTGTGGATTTATTAGATTTTTGATCATATCTACTGAATGCCTAGATGGGAGCTGATAGTTTTGCTATTGCCCGTGCCTTCCTTTGCTTCCCCCCCCTCACCTTCTCCATATTTTCTCATAATTGCTTATCCGTCAG
>NW_026593010.1:0-15745 GCF_907164565.1 Psammomys obesus | reverse complement strand
TGGCTGCATTGTCTTCCTTTGTGGCCTGGTAAAGCTGCACCCCCCCCCTTCCCCAGAGAGAGGTGATCAAACAGACAGCCACTGATCCCCTTACTTACTAGGGAACCCACTTTGAAAATGAGCAGCTTATGGGCTTCATCTGAGCAGGGGTCTAAGTCCTCTCCATGTGTGGTCCTTGGTAGTAGTATCAGTCTCTGCAAGCCCACCTGTGCCCAGGTATTTTGGCTCTATTGTTCTCCTTGTGGAGCTCCTATCCCTACCAGGTCTTTCTATCTCCCCCTTCTTCCATAAGGTTTCCTGTACTCTGCCCAATGTTTGGCCGTGAGTCTCAGAATCTCCTTGGACTCTATCTAGAAAAATACCACACCCTAACAAAAGACAGTCCACTCGCTTTTATCTGTCCTCTAAATGTCCAAAGTAATTCTGTATCATAAAATTTCCCCTTTCAAAGATTTGGCAGTTAGGGTGTGATATTGTTCTTAATAGAATCAGTGTTCTAGATAGAATCTAGTAAGAACATAAGAGTTCAGTGTGACCTTAGAAAAGAACAGAGATGTGGCAGACCTGGAGAATGATAATGAAAACACCCTACAGATGGATGGCAAGGCTGCTGACTCGCTCTTGTGTATGTAGGATACTTTTTCTTGCTGTGGCCAAAGTAGAAACATTAAGTGTAACAGAGGTGAGTGAAAGATGAGGCCTATACTACCCTAATTTGTGACTTAGGTAGTTTGCCTTCTTCGAGGCCCATGCTTCTCGTGTGTGACATGGAGAGACTGATATCTTTTTCCTGGTATCAAATGAGATATGCCATGATGGGACATGTAAAGTGTCCCTTGGGATGCATACCATAGAGCATGTGCTCAGTAGATAGACACTCCCTTCCCAACCCCTCCTACCCTGTGGCGAGCTCAGCAGAGTCTGTAAACAGGAAGGGAGGCCCTCTACCAAGCCTTATAAAATAATCAGTTCTGATGAGTGGATATACATTTTTTAGTTTCTTCAGGAACAGAATTCAGAGACATGAATATGAAGTCAGTCCATCGCCATGTGTTGGAAACTGCTGTTGCTGTTGAAGGGGCAGAATGGAAAACTGAGATGCCTTAGTGTTTACCTGGAATGGTGCATTGTCTTGGTTGCCTCTTCCCCTTCCTTACTCTGCAGGGACCGGTGACCACAAAGGTCACCTGACTAGTTCCGCACCAGTGTTGATTGTTGGTGGTGGATGATGGTCTACTGTCGTTAGAGAGTGGTCACTGCAAGCATGCATGTGGGGTCGATGACCTGTGAGATATGTGTAATAGTTGGCCTTTAAGGACTGATAGGAATATGTAACCCATATGCCTCTGAGCTGATCTATCTCATGGTACATGTGTGTGTGGGCAAGTGCATATCCAGTCATATCCTGTCACAATATGAAAAAGTTGGACATCCTTATTGCAGCAAAGAAAAATTAAAAAAATAAAAAAGTACCTGGAATTAGGGCTGGTTTCACACAAGCCTGCACACTGTCCTCACACTGCCCTGCACACTGGTGCCTCCAAAATTGAGGAAGTCTCATTTTCATTTTTGAGGCACTGTTAGGTTTGTTTATCTGCGCTTCACTGGTGACGCTATTACAAACTGTGCAGGTATGGCAGGCAAAGCAGGGTGTGTGGTCACACTGGTCAGCTCATCTGTCCAGAGGACACTATGCATCACATTGTGCTGCCTGGGTGTCAACTCAATCATTTGAAAAGACTTGAGCACCAGGTAAATTCCCAACTGATTTGGTGATTGCATTTAGTTGTCATTAAGAGTTTAATTCACTAAAGGCTCCTAAAAGACCCATGAGGACTTGTCAGTGAAAAGAACCACTCCCATTTGCATAATGATTTACAGTTTACAGAGCATTCTCACACAAATTGTATCACCAATCTGGACCTCCTCCCTAAACATCAAAACTTCAAACTTTGTTGCTTCAAATGTAACCTGGCCAATGCTAAACCTGTGATGTCATCGTATGTCCTCCAGGGGGCCTCTCTCATTAACCCATAGTTCCTACTCTCCCACAGAGGGTAACCTCTGGAGATCTCAAGGATTAAGGATGCCTTGCAAAATCCTTGAAGACAGACAGAGCTGTGTTTCATTTTCCTCTGTATTCTGAAAGCCAGAAGAGGAAGAACTGGAGGGTGTTTATTGTTCCCTTAGTAAGTCCAGAATGAAAGGTGCCTTTCAGACTTTATGATACATACCTACCACATGGAAAGCTTTTAAAAGTAAGAGTCTCAGCCATTCTGATAGCTATAAGGTAAAAATCTCAGGGTAGTTTTGATTTGCATTTCCTTAATGACTGAGGACATTGAACATTTCTTTAAGTGTTTCTCTTCCATTTGATATCCTCTATTGAGAATTCTCTGTTTAACTCTGTACCCCATTTTTTAATTGGATTACTTGATTTGTTGCTGTTTAACTTCTTGAGTTCTTTATATATTCTGGATATTAGTCCTCTGTCAGATAGAGGGTTGGTGAAGCTCCTTTCCCAGTCTGTAGGCTGTTGTTTTGTTTTGACGACAGTGTCCTTTGCTTTACAGAAGCTTTTCAGTTTCATGAGGTCCTATTTATTGATTGTTAATCTTAGAGCCTGTGCTGTTGCTGTTCAGGAAGTTGTCTCCTGTGCCAATGAGTTCAAGGCTGTTCCCCACTTTTTCTTCTAACAGGTTTAGTGTGTCTGGTTTTATATTAAGGTCTTTGATCCATTTGGACTTTAGTTTTGTGCAAGGTGATAAGTAAGAAAGGCTAAGATCAAAAACTCAAGTGATAACACATGCTGAAGAGGATGTGGAGAGAAGGGGACCCTCCTCCACTGCTGGTGGGACTGTAAACTTGTACAACCACTCTGGAAACCAACCTGGCACTTTCTCAGACAATGACGAATAGCACTTCCTCAAGATCCAGGTATACCACTCCTAGGCATATATCCAAAAAAGGCTCAAGTATACAACAAGGACATTTGCCCAACCATGTTCACAGAAGCTTTATTTGTAATAGCCAGAAGCTGGAAACAACCCAGATGCCCCTCAACTGAAGAATGGATACAGAAATTGTGGTACATCTACACAATGGAATATTACTCAACAATAAAAAAACAGGGAAATCATGAAATTTGCAGGTAAATGGTGGGAACTAGAAAAGATCATCCTGAGTGAGGTATCCCAGAAGCAGAAAGACACACAGGGTATACACTCACTCATAAGTGGATATTAGACATATAATATAGGATAAACATACTAAAATCTGTATACCTAAAGAAACTAATCAAGCAGGACTCTGGCTAAGATACTCAATCCCCATTCAGAAAGGCAAAGAGGATGGATATCAGAAGAGGGAGAAAACAGCGAACAGGACAGGAGCCTGCCACAGAGGGCCTCTGAAAGGCTCTACCCTGCAGGGCATCAAACCAGATGCTGAGACTCATAGCCAACCATTGGTCAGAGTGCAGGGAATCTAATGAAAGAAGGGGGAGATAGAAAGATCTGGAGGGGACAGGGGCTCTACAAGGAGAGCAACAGAACCAAAAAAATCTAGGCTCAGGGTTTTTTTTCTGAGACTGACACTTCAACCAAAGACCATTCACAGAGATAACCTAGAAACTCTGCACAGATGTAGCTCATGGCAGTTCAGTGTCCAAGTGGTTTCTATAGTAATGGGAACAGGGACTGTCTCTGACATGTACTGATTGGCCTGCTCTTTGATCACCTCCCTCTGAGGTGATCAAAGATGATCAAAGGTGATCTGAGAGCAGCCTTACCAGGCCACAGAGGAAGACAATGCAGTTACTCCTGATGAGTCCTGATAGACTAGGATCAGAAAGAAGGGGAAGAGGTGGAAGACCTCCCCTATCAGTGGACTGGGGGAAAGGCATGGGTAGAGAAGGGGGAGGGAGAGTGGGATTGGGAAAAGAGGAGGGAGGGAGCTACAAGGGGGTATACAAAGTAAATAAATTGTAATTAGTAAAAAATAAAATTAAAAATACATAAAACAAAACAATACAAAAAAAACCCACCAAACAATGAAAAAAGTAAGAGTCTCACCCTAGGGTCCTGGGAGAACTTGAGTTTTCTATGACTACCAAGCACCGAGGCCAATGTGGTCCTAGACTATGCTTTGAAGTCGAAGTTCTTGAGCATGAGACTCCAATGCAACTGGACATTTTCAGCACAGAGGGAGTTTAAATATGAGCGACTGACAGAGTTTGAGATGCATTTGGTAAGTGTACACCTTGGCACAATAACGTTAAAGGTCTTTAGGTGGACCTAAGTATGGTAAAGTTTGAATACCTTTATAGTAGGAGAAAATTTGCTATATCATCAAACTTTAAAACAGCAAGACCTAGTGCTTCCCTATAAAGTCAGGGAAGAAATCCTTGATAGTATTTTATATTTCTTGGGTTGACAAACATCTTTAACATAATCTCATCAGTTCTTATAACCCGAGCAGCAGACATTTATTTTTCTCCAGGTAACCATACTCCTCCAGGTGATCTCCATAGAACTGAGTCATGAATTGAGGTGGGTTTTTAGTTTTAATTACTTCAATATATTCTCCTGTCCCAGGAGATAAAGTCCAAAGCTGGTAGACAGAAGTTCTGAGTTCTAGTCCTACCCCTGACAGTTGTTTAGGGTGTCACCTGGTTTTGTTAGGACATGCCACCCTGCCAGACTTGTATCCTCTAGCTCAGCGCTTCTCAACCTTCTTAATGCTGTGACCTTTCAATAGAGTTCATGTGCCCTTCAACCATAAAAATATTTCTTCACTACTTCATAAATGTAATTTTTCTGCTGTTAGGAATCCCGATATTATCTTAGTACAAGAATAGCTGCACAAACCACACAAGCACTGATCTCAGTGAGATATTGATGGCTTACTGAATGCCTTTTCCAAGCTGATTACAATCAGGACCACAGAAGGACTTGGGAGCCTAACTGTGTCACTGAATGTTTTCCAGAGTCAGTTTATAAAGGCAAAAAATTGTAGTTAGCTCACACAAGGGCGTGGATGGTGGTACAGGGTGGTACAGTTCTGACTCAAGTTATTTTTGCTAACAAGACGAGCAGTTCTAGCTGTCCTTTATTTGACTGGTTCCATGAGAAACTTATGGTCAGGGCCAGCTGCACTTACAGTTGCGGAATTTCTAGGAATAACAGCGCCACAGAGTATGCTGAGCATGAACATAGTTTTTGGTCAACCTGACCTTGTACAGAGATTCTTTTCTGTCAGCAACAAAGTGAGATGATGTGGCTGGCGAGCCCGAAACAAACAAACAAAAAAATGGCTATACTTATGCCAAAAAGAACAAGCCTCAACAATGTGTCTGATATGTGATCCCTGTGAAAGAGCCATTCGATCCCCAAAGGTTGAGAACCACTGCTCTAGCTCCTTCTGCCTGGATCCAGACGGCGGGAAGATGAGCACATCTCAACCTTTGCCTGATCCTTTCTCTACTTGTCAAATTCCTACTCATGCTCCAGGTCCAGGCTCAGTTTTCCCTGCTCTTAGCTTCTCCACAAGCCCCTCTGTAGTTGTCTTTAGTTGAATCTTGAGAGAAACAGGAGAATTCAAAGCAGGATACACAACTGGGATATTGATAGTTATCAGTTATTACGGTCATTTGAGCATTAAGGTTTTATGATCATATACCGCACAACGATGCTTTGGTTAATGGTGGCCTGGCGGTGACATAGTAGGCCTGTAATATTATATGGCCTTGTGACATTATGGCCATCTTAATTTGCATAAGTATACTTTGTGATGTTTACAGAATGATGCATTTCTTAGCATGTCTGGGATAGATCCTCACTGTTTCATGATAACATATTGTAATTTTATTTTATACTGCTTCCAAGATGCTAAGTCTTTCATGCATTTTTGTCCATTAAGTTTTCTGAGAAATAAGTATTCTTGTGCTATTAACAATCTAAGGATTATGAGAAATTAACTAATTTGAATCTTAATTAAATTAAAATATTCAAAAGGTAAGGAATAGATGAAAAAGAGAAATTACCGGTAGTGTTGCCACACAAACATAACTAGATAGAATTCTGATGTGCTTCTGTCTGGCCTGTTTGATGCATGTGGCCCCTTTTTTAATATTTACTTTTTTATTTATTTTCTTTCCATTTTTATTTTAATTTTTATTAATTATACTTTATTCACTTTGTATCCCCCCATAGCCCCCTCCCTCCTCCCTTCCCAATCCCACCTTTCATCCTCCTTCTTCACACATGCCCCTCCCCTAGTCCACTGATAGGGGATGTCTTGCTCTCCTTCCTTCTGATCCTAGTCTATCAGGTCTTATCAGGAATAGCTGCACTGTCTTCCTCTATGGCCTGGTAAGGCTGCTCCCCCCCTCTGGGGGAGGTGATCAAAGAGCAGGCCAATCAGTTCATGTCAAAGGCAGTTCCTGTTCCCATTACTATGGAACCCACTTGGACACTGAACTGCCATGGGCAACATCTTTGCAGGGGTTCTAGTTTATTTCCATCAGTGTTTTTTTTATTTTTTATTTTATTTTAATCACAGATTATTCACTTGTATCCCAGCTATAGCCCTCTCCCTCTTTCCCTCACAATTCCACCCTCCCCCCTCATCTCCTCCCTGCCACCTTTCAAGTCCACTGATAGGGGAAGTCCTCCTCCCCTTCCATCTGAAGCTAGCTTATCAGGTATCTTCAGGACTGGCTGCAATGTTCTTATCTGTGGCCTAGCAAGGCTGTACATGGTGCTTTTAAAGCAGACTCTAAGTTGCTGCCTGGGCGCTTTCTGCACCTGTTCTTGTTTGGAACTCTGGCATATGCGTTCCCTCTTGTTGCGTTATCACATCTGTGAGCATCCTTTTTAGTGGCCACGTGACATGCTGTCAAGTGTGCAGATCACATTTTGCACATGTACCATCTGTCTATGGGGCATCTAGGTTGTGTTCAGTTATTCTCCACGTTGAGTGAAGGGTGAATCTGGTGTGAAAGACATGTTTAAATGAATTTAGGGATATTTCATTAAGCCAGTATCAATGTCTTTTGAGGCTTACTTCACCCTCCCCCCAGTTTATGACATTTATTTGGGATTAACCATGCATCGAGTTGTTTCTAGACCCAAGCCTTCTAACAGTTTTAAATTATACTTATTTCAATAGGTTAAAAATACCCTTTACATTTGTTCTCATTTCTTTGACTACTAGGAGTTTGAGGAAGCATCAAGGGTTATTGCAGCTTAAAGGATTGCCTGCATTGTAAAAGGAATTTCTTTGAACTATGTCTCCTGGGTGACTTCCTAGGCAGCTGTACGTGCCAATGTGACAGAGCCCAGAGTCACCTGAGTGGAAAGCCTTAACTAAGAATTTTCTTTCAAAAAATTAATTAATTAATCTATTTATTTATTTTTAGGCTTCTTTTTTATTTTAATTTTTATTAATTACACTTTTTTCATTCACTTTGTATCCCACCTGTAGTTCCCTCCCTCTCCTCCTCTCAAGCAAACCCTCCTCCCTCTTCTCCACCCACATCCCTCCCCCAGTCCACTGATAAGGGAGGTCCTCCTCTCCTTCCCTCTGATCCTAGTCTATCAGGTCTCATCAGGAATGGCTTCATTGTCTTCCTCTGTGGCCTGGTAAGTCTGTTCCCCCCCCCCCCCCAGGGGGAGGTGATCAAAGAGCAGGCTAATCAGTTCATGTCAGAGATAGTCCCTGTTCCCATTATTATGGAACCCATTTGGTTACTGAAGTGCCAGGGGCTACATCTGTGCAGGGCTTCTAGGTTACCTCTGTGAATGGTCCTTGGTTGGAGTATCAGTCTCAGAAAACACCCCTGTGTCCAAATTTTTTGGTTCTGTTGCTCTCCTTGTGGAGCTCCTGTCCCCTCAAGGAATTTCTATCTTCCCCTTCTTTCCTAATATTCCCTGCACTCTGCCCAAAGTTTCCTTACACCCATCAGAATGGCTAAGATCAAAACTCAAGTGATAGCACATGCTGGAGAGGATGTGGAGAAAGAGGAACCCTCCTCCATTACTGGTAGGAATATAAATATGTACAACTTTGGAAACCAATCTGGCACTTTCTCAGACAATTAGGAATAGTGCTGCCTTAAGATCCAGCTATACCACTCCCAAGCCAAAAGATGCTCAACTATACAAGGACAATTGCTCAACCATGTTCGTAGCAGCTTTATTTGTAATAGCCAGAAGCTGGAAACAACCCAGATGCCCCTCAACTGAGGAATGGATACAGAAATTGTGGTACATTTACACAACGAAATCCTACTCAGCAATTAAAAACAAGGAAATCATGAAATCTGCAGTCAAATGGTGGGAACTGGAAAAGATCATCCTGAGTGACGTATCCCAGAAGCAGAGAGACGCACAGGGTATATACTCACTCGTAAGTGGATATTAGACATATAATATAGGATAAACATACTGAAATCTGTACACCTAAAGAAGCTAGGCAAGAAGGAAGATTCTGGGTAAGATACTCAATCCCCATTCAGAAAGGCAAAGAGAATGGACATCGGAGGAGGGAGAAAACAGGGAACAGTACAAGAGCCTACCACAGAGGGCTTCTGAAAGGCTCTACCCTGCATGGTATCAAAGCAGATCCTAAGACTCATAGCCAAACTTTGTGCAGAGAAATTTCTTAGATCACGTAGGCCTGTGGAACTTCTCTGTGGGGCTCTTTTTTGATACACAAAAGACCAAACCAATTATAGTTGGAATCACTGTTCTTGGCTGGGCATGTCCAAAAACAAACAAACAAACAAGCAAAAAACGCTCAGGGGCTCAGGTAGGTATGTGCCAGAGAGCAAGCCAGCAAGCAGAATCCTCCATGACTTTTGCTCCAGTTCCTACCTAAGTTCCTTCCCTGACTTCCCTTCGTGATGGACCATAACTTGGAAATGTAAGCCAAGCCAAATAAATGCTTTTTGTGATAATATTGCTACAGCCACAGAGTGAAACTTTTAACAGTGACCATTATATACCTCTGCATACCGTAAGACTCTGGTTCTGCAACACACCAGTGTCCTGTTTAATAAATGTTCAGTGAGCACGAGCTCGGAGCTGATTCCCCGACCCCTTCTGAGATCTCAAACGTCTCTGACCATATATACTTAAAATTGGTTACTTTTAAAATGACATATGATGTCTGATTCACAAATAGACAAATGGTGAGAGACCCAACTACCGAAGTCTTGGTATATTCAGTATTTTATGACCTCCTTGTTTCCATAGCACAGAGTAGCTGGTGGTCTTCACAGAGGTTTGACTGTGGATACGGAGGGTCCCATCGGATGCGTACATGTTTTACCCCAAACCTCCTTTCTAGACGTCTAGATTGATCGTGATTCTGTTCTTTAGTGTAGATATGTTTATTCCTTTTGGAGATATATTTTTTTATGGTAAACTTACAGAAATGAAGCGAATGTATCAAACTGGCTAAAACCTTTCTATGTCACATGCTATGTCATTTTTCTTGAGGGTTGAAAATTACCTGTTGTACTAGTAACTGTCTTGAGGAGTTTCATGCAAATAGTGAGCTAGATAAAACTTTGGAAAAGTTTTTATAAACTAATAATTACAAATGTGTACCTTGTGTTTTAAAATTATGCTTTATAACCAAATAAGGTAAATATTAAAAAATTATTTACCAATTGTCTTCTTTCTTCTGTTAAGTTAGTTCCTCATCTTCCTTTACCTAACTGCTTTCTTAATTTCCCTGGTATTTAATTATTCTTATTTATTTATCTATTTATTTATTTATTTATTTATTTATTTATTTATTTATTTATTCGGTAATTTTCTTCTGTTTATATCTCAGTGGTCACTGGGAATAATAAGACAAAAAGTAAGGCAACTCTAATTATTTTTCAAGTTTCCTACCTGGATCAAGAAGGAAATGGCATTAAGTCATCTTGAACAATAATGTTTGTAGTTAAGTCAAAGCTGTCTCCATTTAAAAGAAGATGCTTTCAGTCCCTAGGGTTGTCTGTTTGATGTAAATTTCAAGGTTAAATTGTACACATGGGCAGGTATAGTCCTTCCACTTAAAGGATCATCCTGAGTGAGTTGTCCCAGAAGCAAAAAGACACACATGGTATATACTCATTCATATAAACATACAACATAGAATAAACCCACTAAAATCTGTACATCTAAACAAACTAAGCAAAAGAGAGGACCCTAACTAAAAATGCTCAATTCCCATCCTGAAAGGCAAAGAGGATGGACATCAGAAGAAAAAGAAAACAGGAAACAACCTAGGAACCTGCTACAGAGGGCCTCTGAAAGCCAGAAGAAGAAAACAGGAAACAACCTTGGAACCTTCCACAGAGGGCCCCTGAAAGCCTCTGCCGTGCAGACTGTCAAAGCAGATGCTGAGCCTGATGGCCAACTGACAGGCAGAGTGAATGGAATTTTATGTAAGAAGTGGGAAATAGTAAGAGCTGGAGAGGACAGGAACTCCACAAGGAGAGCAACAGAACAAGAAAATTTGAACACAGGGAACTTCCCAGAGACTCATACTCCAACCAAGGACTATCCGTGGAGAAAACCTAGAACCCTGACAATGCAGCCACTTCTGATGAGAACCGATAGACTAAGATCAGAAAGAAGGAGAGGAGGACCTCCTCTATCAGTGGACTTGGGGAGGGGCATGCATGCAGAAAGGGGGGAGGGTGGGACCGGGAGGGGAGAAGGGAGGGGCTTATGGGGGAATACAAAATGAATAAAGTGTAATTAATAAAAGTTAAAAACAACAACAACAACAACAAAATAGTAATTTCTTAACATACAGCTGTCAACCCCATTAGTATGACTAGGCCAAAATCAAAAGAAGAATAGGTAAAACCTCTTAGTAAAAGTTTCTTGTTCTCTCAACTAATGCTGGAGGAAATTTCAGAGGGAGAAAGGGAAGGGGGAGGGATACAGTATCTGTTTCCATAGCAATACTTTCATCATGATGTGTGTCAACACCTTTGGCCCAGACCTGTTTCAGAGCCATAATAAACATGTCTAGCCATACAGATACATAATACCAATCTTTGTCACATTAATAGACTGGTCACATTCTAACTGGAATAGAGAGTAGGTAGCTGGGTTTAGGAGGAGGAAAAGGTAGAGTAGGTGTCATTCTCCCTTCAGTGGGAGCTTGGATTTTCGATTCCAGGTTGAGAATGGAATCAAAGGTCCCAGATCTCGGGAATGGCTGGAACATTTTGGGTGAGGCCCAGGTAAAGCCCAGGTGCCAGGCTGGGGTGTGGACAAGGTTTGCCACAGAGTGTTACAGTTCAGTTCTTTTAGAATGAGATCACTTGTGACAGTGGAAACTCCGGCTTTCCAAAGCCTGTGGTGATACCAAAGTATTACTCTTAGTTAAGCTGCTGTGCTCAGCATGGCAGAGGTTTGGGCAAAAGCCCATGTGTGGTGGTCTTGCAGCTGAGACACAGGCCTGAACAAGGCCCAGGCCCAGCAGACTGGAGGGTAAGGTCTGTAAGATGAGGCCTAGAGGAGATTAAATGAGGAATCTCAGGTGGCCATGGCTGACAGTATCACAGAGCACACAACCAGCCAGCACATTTATTTGAAGTGAGGGATTTATAAACCTTGTGCAGCAGGAGGGATTTTGAGGGTGAATGTATTTGATTTGGTGGGGTCAGGGGGTCAGGGATACTTGATTTACATTTAGTGGTGCAGTGCCTCATTTCCCATGTGGTAGCATGGTCCTATCACGAGAAAGAGAACATGTTACCTAATTATCCTTAAGGGTGAGGGGAAAATCTTCAGGTAAGATCAAAGGTCTTTTGGAAAGTCAAAGCACTAGGCATATTAGCACACGGTGTGTTTCTCCAGGAATAAATAACTAGCTGAACAGCTTTCCTTATCAAAAAATGGTCTGGCTGTAATCTTCCCTGAGGGCTGTGTGACACTTCTTACAAAATCTGAGGTCACCCAGAGCAGGGGGGATTTTTAGAACCCCACTGAGAAAAGGGAGTCTACCATCATACACCAAGTGCAATCAAATGGCTATCCTGAGATGTCAGACTTTAACCTAATCCAGCAAAGCTCCGCAAGTACGTTGGGAAACCACTTATAATTTCATCCAAATTAAGCACTAAATTCAGGTGTCAAATGTAAAAAAAAATGCATAGAAAGAAAGTATGCCAAAATCTATTTAAAAGGTTTCCACTGTTGGTATATGGATGAACTGCAGCTCTTGGCTCTATCTGTAGACGGAATCCTTCGCATGGTGAAATTGTGGTGCTTTTTTTCTCATGTGCTCCTTTTGCTGGCTTTATTTTCACAAATGGTCCATCTTTAAATATCAAGGAAAATATTGTATTAAAACCCTGGGAACAAATTTCCTTTCCTAGTTGTTTATTTCTTTATTCTTATTTATCCACAGTAAATTTCCCAAAAGAGATGTACAAAGTATGAGACAGCCTTCATTTTTACAGTCTGGATGTTTGTGATGCATGTATTACATTTATCATAAAAATAAATACTATGTCTGTGTAGTGCAGCACTTGACAAATGTCACTCAATTCAGTGACAATCTAGCATACAAAGCTGAATAAAAATAAACCAACAACCCATAATATCTGATGAAACCCACCAATACAATAAATAATATTACTATATGGACATAGATGTTATTGAAGTTTTTGCTGTAGTAAACAAAGAGCTTGCTACTGTGAAACAATTGTCAAGTCAGTCTCCTCTAAATAATCAAATACGCATGGTTGGCAAAGTTATGGTCATCCTAGATATGTTTACTATTTCAAAGGATATAGTGTTTCATGGGCAACAATAATTATTTTTATTATTTTACTTTGAGCTAGTTGGGATTTAAAATTTTGATTATTTGAAAATTTTGTCGTATCTAATTTTAGATCTGCACTTACAGAATAATTAGGTAATTAACATTTTGGAAATAAACAAATGACTCCTTAAAAATATTCAATGTTTATTTCAGATATTTCAGAATTTTTAACTAATATATATGTATATATCTCTATCTATCTATCTATCTATCTATCTATCTATCTATCTATCTATCTATCTATCTCAGCATCTCACCTAAAGCTAGGTAAGTTCTATGCCTTAGAAGTTAAGGGCTCTTGTATTGACCTAATAGTAGCTTTTTAGAGTATATTTTATTTGTCGATAAATGAAGATTCTTACTTTATTGAGTAGATTTTATGTTAACATATTTGTTATCCAGGATCCTGATGGCCAGCAAGTCTCTGGGAATAATTTACATCAGGTTCCCTGAGAAAGCCTGTGTCAGAAATAACGTGGAGAGCAATTGAGAAAGATGTATGACACTGTCTGGTTTGCACATCTGAACAAGTAAAGGTACGGGCGGTGCACCCACCTCCATGCGTGTGCACACATCACAGTCTGTGCATGTATGCACACATACAGACGTTTTTGGAATGGCGGCCTTTTAAAACAGATCGGTGTAAAGAAAGAACGCATGATTGCCTAGACACTGAAGCTGCGGGCTAAGTTCAAGGAAGTGAACTTGAAGTTAGACACTCCGGTGTATTTTCTGCCAGAGAAGGAGGTTGTTAACAATTTCTTCACGTATACATGTAAAGTAGCATGCAGGAAAAGTCTTGGCACAAAAATCCTTGTATGAGGTTTTTTTTTTTGTTTTTTTTTTTTTTTTTTTGAAAAATCAAGAAATCATGGGGAAATTTAATTCTTATAAATGTGTTCTGTATAAAAATCTAGTTTTTTTCCCCCCCATTGGTTGAAGGTGTTACATTGCAAAGGAGGCTTTATACAGTGTATCCCTATGGGAGGAGAACTCAACGTGTTAGATTAATTTTTTAACAACATTCTACTTGGTAGTGCTAAATGCATTTTCTCTCTGAACTGTTGTGAATTTAATGGGCCATTCTCTGTGTTGGCAGGAGATATTATTATGGGAATTACAGTGGAGCATTCCAATCCATATATTTTTAGAGAGTTCAATTCAGCTTTCCCCCTATTATGCTGCTCCAAGACATACATACCCATGGGAGATTTAAATCTCAGAAAATGAGCAATGCTATTTTGCACTGGGATGTTTGATAGATAACTCCTAGCTAGAACAAACACTTGAAATAATATTTATTAGAGCAATTAACACCTATAATTTGCTTGTGAATTCTACTCAAATGTCTGGTGCTTAAAATTGACTTCAACTACCCGAGGTCTAAGCTTAGTTTTACTTATCGTTACCAGAGAATAACATAGGGAATTGTATTAATGTCAGAAATGGCTTAGCTTACTGTTAGACTTAAATATGCCTTTTGGATATGATATATGATGTGATATATCAAACTATACTACTTTCGCAAGTTCTTTCAGAATTAATAATACAGATGTTTAATTGTACTCCCAGTTTTAGCATCACATAGTGTTAAACTTAAGTATAGGGGATTAAGAAGATCAAAATGGAAACCCTTGCTATCACAATTATTTAACAGACTATCTCTTATTTACTTTTCTCTTGCCATGACAAAACATAACCAAGGCAACTGATAAAATAAGGATTTAATTGGCTTTCTCAGAGAGTCAGAATCTATGATGGCAGACCAAAGGAGCAGCTGAGTGCTCACATACTGATCTAAAACACAGAAAGAGAAAGAAACAGTGATACACAGACACACAGACAGAGACACAGGGACAGAGACAGACAGAGATTTAATTAGGAAGCTCGTGAGTCTTTTGAAACCGCAAAGCCTGTACCTGATGACACCTCCTCCAACAAGGCTACACCTTCTATTCTTCTCAAACCGTCTCACCAACTTGGGACCAAGTAGTCAAACTTCTGAGCGTATGGTAGCCACCACACAGACATGCACTGAATTAGACACTGTACTGGTTTCAACAATAAACGAGCCATTCCAGCACCAAGTCTTTAATATAGGTATGTCAGCACCTCTCTCCACAGATTTCTCAATCAAAACAGCATTAGTTGCTTCCTGAGTCTGTGTTTTTGGGATAAAACCTCAGAGCAAAATAGTTTATACTTATTCTCCCAAATAGCACTTTTTCTCAGCCTTTCACTGTGCTGATTTTATTTATTGCATTCTGGAAAAATGTCACTAGGAGCCTTATTTTCTGTTACCATCTTTTACAGCAGTGTATATATTTGTAGCACCCCATTTGTTTCTTGTTACCCTTCTCTCTTCAGGCTGCTAAAGATATCTGTAACCATTTCAAACTGATCTGTGGTCATCTTCGCTTTTCCTTTATTATAGGTGGGACTGACGGTGTGTGTCTGGGATGGCAGTCCCATCTTTTGTTGTTGGTGCCCAGGATCCAGCCTAGGGCCTCACACATGTTAGGCAAATTCTCTACCACTGAGCTAATCTCTCCTCTTTCCTTGTTTTCTATTTGATTACAACATCCAGAGAAATCCATTTTCAAACCCAGGCCTCTTTTTCTCCTAGTTCTGATGTCCCTTTACAAACAGTAGTGCTCTGTACACTTGCCTGGAGCCTTCTCTGTACTTCACTGTGCCCTTTAGCCTCTGTCTCTGATGAAACTGATCCTTTGAGCTGTTATATTCTCCAAAGACACTCTGAGGCTTTACTCTTATATCATGGTTTATGACAATTCCATGAAGTTTTCTACCATTCCAAGTCCCTGAAGATGGCTTATTCTTAACGTCATAGGAAAGTATTCATTGTTTTGACCAGAAAGTCCACACTCTCTCCATGATCTAG
>NW_026593009.1:0-8641 GCF_907164565.1 Psammomys obesus | reverse complement strand
CTCTGGTTCCAAAAACCTGACATGTAAAAAGAAAAAAAAAAAAAAAAAGCAAAAAACAAAAACCTTTGTAGACGGGAAAAGGAGCGTTTCAGAGCGAAGATAAAGATGAGCTGGCCGAACACCGAGTGTGTTTAGAACAGTGAAAATATTCAGCATGGTGCTGTAATGGTGGGTACAGGACACAGGCTCAAGTGTTCGAAACTAAAACATGTTAAATCAACTCTTGAAAGTTTCTCAGTTTACATTTGATAACCTGAAATGAATCAAGATAGAATCACACAAATTTAAAATCTAATCAATCTTTTACCCAATTACCAATATAAAAATGCTTGCCAAATACTTCTTGAGATAGAATCATATTTTAAAATGAAAATTTCACATTTCTAATTTTTATTCATATGCCGCACAATATTACTTTTAAGCTTAGAACTGCTTAGTCTCCTTATTTTAAACTTTACAAATAAAATTATTTACTATCCCAAGAAAATCACTATGAGTTTGTATCCAACACTTGGACAATATAATGCAAACTGCCATAAGAAATGCCTATGTACTCTAATTCCCCTCACAACTCTCTCCTAATTCAGAAAAGAGTAAATAACATATATAATTAGAAAATCAACAAATAAGCTTATGCTAGGTGAAAACATATAGAACAATGAAATCAAATATTTCTACATTTGTAAAATATGCAATTCTAACAAAAGTCATGCTTTTCGGCTTTCTCACCAGAGAAAACACAGATGGTTATGCCACAGGTTATGTGGAATGTCTTGCTTTTGTCCAATAATCTTCTTGTTCTCCTGCTTGGAACCTAAATAAAAAATAAACTAATATGAAAAGAGTAACAAAACCACTTAAAATATGTATAAACATTTTCACTACAGCATCGCTCATATTATCAAAAATTTGGAAACACAACACCAGTCTATTAGTCAAAATGAAGAGAACCATGGTATAACTATTTGCTGAAGCCATTTAAATGAATGTAAGAAGGTACGTTATTGATTTGAAAAAAAAAAAATTGAGAGACCTACTGTTAGATGAAAAAGTTAGAAACCACCTTGTGATCTATGTTGCTCAACTCAAATGCTACTGAACATAAATGTCTGTGCTGACATTTGTCCCCAACTGTCACAACAGTTGTTCTGTCAGGAAGCAGAGGAAACTTTCTGATGAGGTAGTATATATGTTGGAAGTTTAAATTTGATAAAATATAAGATTTCCTTTGTGTTGCAAAAATAAGATTATTTTTAAGTTAGACCAACCCCACCTGTGGTTTTAAATGCTGGCCTGATCTTGTAGAAAAATAAATGTCAAGAATCTTTTAATATCTGTGCTTCATACTGGGCAATGACTCTTTAAGACCTATTATCTACTGAGAAACCTAGGAGGGAACTTTTCACTTCCTGGCACTTCTATTCCTTCTCCTGACACCAAGCCAATGGCCAGTCAGAAGGATCAAATTCTGGCATTTAACAATAGTAGGCAACCTAGGGAATCGTATTCCCATACATGACTGCAAGATAAAGAGCTTCCAAATATAATTACTTGAAAAAAAAAAAACCTGAGTTTTGCTAGAGTAAATCAGCATTACACACGTCAAAGATCACTGAAACAACCTCTGAAAACAGTTATCTATTCATGCCTCCCTGAACTCTTTAGTAAAGAATCAATACATGCATGCTAAAATGTGCACATGTACACAAAGGACTAATCAAAAACAACAAAAATGTAGCTGAATTTTTTTAAAAGGACAAAGCAGTTTTCTTTCTTTCCTCTCTCATTTTGCAACAGAAACATTAGAGATGAGGACCACTCTTCAATGGTCATCTATTTAAGACTTTTGCAAAGCTCAAAACAAGTCACGTGTGTTAACCGATGAGAAAGTACAAACACTAGCAATCATTCTGTACAATACTCAGAGGCCACAGGACTCTGGTTTGCTTACCTGGATATTCTAAGTAAAAGACACATCTCAGTGAGGTCTGAGACAGTAGATGAGAGCTCAGAACTGCAGTTAATTTTCGCTCTGTCATTCACTCATTTCTGATCCTGGTCAAACCACACTCTCTATAGCTCAGGTTCTCAAGCTTAGATTGAACCAGCATCATGTGGTTGTGAAGCTGTTGTTAGGAGTCATTATCGCTGGAAGCACTGAACATAATAACTGAAAGTGTGAAGGAAGAAACGGCTGCAATCGTCTGCCCAGGTCTAGTTTGCAGAGTAGCTTTCTGCTCGCTTTCACAGGTAACGTGTCTCTTACCAACACTGAGAAGAAACAGTCTAAATAGAACCAGTTCGTGAGAACAGCACAACTGACTTGTGATTATTATATTTGATCTCTCCACAGAGGATTTTTTTCATACCTTTTGTGATCCTCGAAGGTAAGCCAGGAGCATCCGGCACATGGGTAAAAGGATAAGGCTGCAGTTGAGGTTCAGGACAGATGCAGAGGCTCTGCTTAGACACAATCCTAGCTGAACAAACAAGGCAAGGGTCAAAACAGTCAAGTACAAAAGGAAAAAAGCCTTGACCTGCAGTTGCAGGTCTCACTCTGCTTTGTAAAGACCACGCCAAATACCCACTCCTTCAAGAATCATGAAGAATCCTTTCATCTTAGTAAAGCTTCAAAAAAATTTTTTTTCTGCTCTCAATGCCCTTATGACTGATTTTTTTTTTTTGGTAATATAATCACCTTAATATACTTTTCATCTCAGTGTCAAATTCTTATACTATTCTAGGCTTAAAAAGCCTAGGGTCTCATCAGGATGTGTTCTACACTTCCACAATCAGAGAAAACAGGAGTCTGCATAAGAAGCCTCATTTGTATTCTCCCCCTTCTCTCAAAATCTCCCCATTTCTACACAACCTACTCATTCACACACACTTGTCTCACTTTTTCACCCCAGTATCTCTATTCCCCTCTGGCTTCACCTTAAACTCTATTCCCCTTGAGTACTCCCCTGGCGTGAAGATTGGCAATATCCCAATGTTACAAGCATTGTAATTTCTTTTGTACTGTCTTATCATGTTTTCAACACTATTTCCTGACAGCTCTTTTTTTAATTACAATTTATTCACTTTGTATCCCTGCTGTAGCTCCCTCCCTCGTCTCCTTACGGTTCCACCCACTCTCCCTCATGTCCCCCTATACCTTTTTTCTAGTCCCCTTATAGGGAAGGACCTCCTCCCCTTCTATCTCATCAAGGCTGGCTGCATCATCTTCCTCTGTAGACAGCCTACAGACTGGGGAAAGATCTTCACCAACCCTACATCTGACAGAGTGCAAATATCCAGAATATATAAAGAACTGAAGAAGTTAAACACTCACAAGCCAAGTAATCCAATTAAAAAATGGAGTACAGAGCTAAACAGAGAATTCTCAAAAGAGGAATATCGAATGGCGGAGAAACACTTAAAGAAATGCTCAACATCCTTAGTCATCAGGGAAATGCAAATCAAAATGACCCTGAGATTCCGCCTCACACATCACCTCTGTTATATATAATAGATTAAAAACGGTTGTCTATCTTCACTGGTTATGAACAGTTTGGTTACTTTATATTTATTAACACTGACTCTCCCCTGAAACTTTATAAAGTAATTACTGTTAATAATATCTCTTCTATATTTAAGAACAATGTGTCATTATGTTATTAAGATTTTTACCCAACCACAATAAACAACAAACGTTCAGCGCCAAAATGCCAACCTAAGGGCTCTGGCTCAAGCACCTGTGCATATGCTACTTCTTCACTGTGGCTTTAATTAGAGCACAGAAGCAAAGAGGAGGCAATAAATACTTTGTTGACAGATCAATGAAGGTCAGAAGTAAGTGGCTTTAGACAACTATGCTAAATAAGTCTTCCCTCCTAATAATTCTTTCCCTTCGTAGGACCATCCTTGTTCCTTTTCTTAAGGACTGGAGAAGCCTGAGATGTGAATACTGCAGTACTACAGAAAGCCACAAGGACATGTTAGTTAGGAATTAGCTAAATGGTGTGGTGGAGATGGGACTTCTCTCACTCCCTTCAATACATGATATGTTGTTCGTTCCTTTTCTCCTCTTTCTTTTAGCACATGCTGATCTCCCTAAAAACACAACACTCTAAAATGCTTTAAGATTACTTTGCATCAGCTGCTTTGAACCAGATTTCTATGATGATCCTCAGATAAACTCTATAAGGTAGGCTCTGCCACCCTTTAGGTGAAGAGCTGTTAGAAAATAAGAGCTACTCAGTCAGGAATTCTCAGCTCAGTGGATTAGGGTAGTACCTGGAAACTATGCAGTTCTTCCAGGTGATTCTAACATGCAGCCTGGGTTGAGGACCATAGTCTTAAGTTGGTTAACTAAGATGTGTTGTTTATAAGTTAAGAAACATTAAATTATAATAAGTAAATGCAAATGTGTCTCCCCAAGTGATCAAATTTAACTTCAAAACTTAATTTTCGTAAGAAATTCAAATGCAATTATTCCAAATACACATAAACCAAGAAGTGACAGCGACCTCCCTCTTTAAATCTGACACAGTGTGTAGAACAGCAGCGGAGGCCACTGCCTGATCATCTGATGCACAGTATGTACTTCAATGAATACAAGATGTTTTCAAGCCTTTGTAAGAAACTATTTCACATATTTTGAAGATGATTTATTCAGAGGTCTGAAGAAGTGAAATAGCCTGCCCAAAGCCACAGAAACTGTAGAAGGTAAATTCCTTACCCAGACTATGTCTTTTCATCTCATATTAAAAACATGGCAAAAAAAAAAAAAAAAACCCAAAAAACATCAAAGGCTATGGGAGGAAATCTTGAAATGGAGTAAGCTAGCTCCAATAGTTCCCATGGGCCACATATATCATGTCTCAGTTGCCAGTACAACTCACTAGCCAAGTCAAGATCTTGAATTTCATTTCCCACCAAGTCCATGTGCCTCACTGCATTCTTGGGTTGTGAGCTACCATTGTGGTCCTCGCCAGCACCACCTCCTCTTCAGTTAGTCCACTCAAAATGAACGTGTGTCTGATTAGACATCAACATTTCCCTGTAGTGCCTCGACTCTCACAAAGCCATTTATAGAGAGAAACAATATCTTCACAATCATTAATCTCTCCTTATACTTGGCTCTCAATTACATGATTGTAGACACTTACTTGTTCCTGTCTACTGTTTCTTCACATCCATGTTGTTTCTCAGAAGTAAAGTCTGCTCTTCGTAGAAATTTATCATCAGCCCTAACATAATGACAGTACTCTAGTAAAAGCAAAATTTAATTGACTCCACAAAAAAAAAAAAACCCATGCAACCATGCTTTAAAAGTTATCTTATTATTAGGATACAATATTACATGGTGAAAATATAAGATACAGGCTTTTATGAAGATATTTAATAATATTGTTCATTAACTGGATACCACAAAATTATAAGTAACTCCAAATAACTGGATATAAAACTAGTATAAATTTTAAAATATAGATAACATAAAGTTTATTTTATCAACACTATAAGTAACTTAGAACTTAGCAGCAAAAACATTTAAATCCATTACTTAAACTATTAAACTAATATTGAAGCCAGTATGTTTATAACTGAAAGAAATATGAAGCCAAAGTTCTAAGCCTAAAAGAATCAAAAGCAACAAAAGAATCTCTCCCCCTTAGCAAAGAAGTTATTTGTGCAAGTGATGAAGTTGTTTACAGAAATCCGTAAGGGTCGAAATGCAGAAAGTAAGTGTCCATGAGGTGCCCAGCTACACGGCATAACTACAACGCATCTAACATTCTAAGAGCATCAAAGAAGAGGAGATATTAAGATTGCATAAGGCAGAGGATTGGTATTGCTGATGGGAGATAGTGCCTCTTCAACATAAAAAGGATGATGAACCAGTTAAATCTCAATAATCAGCTGCCTAAACAAGACCTGAATAACAACCACACAAGCTGATATGCCAACATAGTTGTCAAAAATTCACAAGGCCCACACCTAGGTAAAGAAATGTAAACAAGGCTCTTCCCCACTTTTTCTTCTAAGCGGTTTAGTGTGTCTGGTTTTATATTGAGGTCTTTGATCCACTTGGACTTTAGTTTTGTGCAGGGTGATAAGTATGGATCTATTTGCATTTTTCTACATGTAGACATCCAGTTAGTCCAGCACCATTTGTTGACTATCAATGCAGATTCTGAGACTTAAGGGCAACCTTTGGGCAGAGTGCAGGGAATCTTATGAAAGAAGGGGGAAACAGTAAGATCTAGAGAGGACAGGTACTCCACAAGGAGAGCAACAGAACCAAAATTCTGAGCACAGGGGTCTTTCCTGAGACTGATACTCCAACCAAGAACCATGCATGGAGATCACCTAAAACCCCTGCACAGATGTAGCCCATGGCAGTTCAGTATCCAAGTGGGTTCCATTGTAATAGGAACAGGGACTGTCTCTGACATGAACTGATTGGCCTGCTCTTTAATTACCTCCCCTTGAGGGGGAAGCAGCATTACCAGGCCACAGAAGAAGACAATGCAGCCACTCCTGATGAGACTTAATTGACTAGGATCAGAAGGAAGGAAAAGAAGACCTCCCTTATCAGTGGACTTGGGGAGGGGCATGCATGCAGAGGTGGAGGAAGGGAGGGATTGGGATGGGAGGAAGGAGGGAACCACAGGAGGGATACAAAGTGAATAAAGTGTAATTAACAAAGAATTTTAAAAAAAGAGAACTGTAAGCAATCAATAACCACAGAAAGAGGAAGGACCAGTCTTCCCCAGGGAAGAGCCCACAACAGGCTATCCAACCCCAAATGACCAGCTCTAGCACATGTGCATATAAAGAACAGTAAATGGACAAAGCAGTCTGCATATGTGTGTAAGAGGCAATAATCATGGAAGAGGTGGTAAAGTTTAGAAGAGGTAGAGAGGACAAAAGAAGTTGGAGAGGGCAGAGGAAGAGTGGAAACTATGTAAATGCTGTACCTATATACGGAATTATCAAAAACATTTTTTAAAAAGATACAAATATAACACTAAGACTGCCACATAAAACACAACATAGAGACTGGAGATATGGCTCAGAAGTTAAGAGTACTTACTGCTCTTTTAGAGGGCTCAGAGCTAGGGTCAGTTCTCAGCACCCACATGTTGGCTCACAACCACCCATGACACCAGTTTTAGGGGACCTGTAGCCTTCTTCTGGACTTTGCGGGCATCCAGGACACATACAGTACATATACATACATGTAGGCAAAACACATACATAAAACACAATAAATATTTAAGGCACAAAATAGTTACACAGAGAAAGCATCATAACTAATTATCATAAAATACAATCAAGTGAACTGTCGTGACTGGCCATTCATTTAGTGTTTCAAAAAGCGAGTTGCTTTGCTGTAGTATTTATGGGTGAGCAGTAAATATTGTTAACTATTATTTTAACTATTTTTAATACTTTATTTTATGACCAATAATTTTTAATCTTTACAGAATAAACTTAATAAAATAAGTGTAAGAATTGTATATAAGAGCAAATAATAGAAAGATGTAAAAGAAGCGATGGGATGTATGTATGATATTATTTTCACGGGAAGACATGGTCAACATAGATGCTAACGGTTTACAAGTTGATTAATGTACTCAATGAAAGGCCAATCAAAACCCAAATATTTTTTTTAATGAAACCTAACTAACTTAAACATGGGTTCACAAAAGCTAAATCACAAAACGTTAAGACAAAAATAAAACCTGTAAGAGAAAGAAAAATTTGACCTCTGTACTGTTACTACAAAGTAACAGTGATTTAGAGTGTTATTTTGTGGAGATACAAATTGCCACAGAAACAAAGCAAAGATGCCAATACAAGTGTTCTGATCTACGGCGTCTGGCAAAAGTTGTGTGTGGGATTAGTGGCAAAGAAAGAGCATATTTGCTTAAAAGAAAAATTTGTTATACGCGTTGGAAAATGTGAGCGTATATCTCTATTTCTTGCATTCTAATATAAACATTGTTATTTCTTAAATGGTTAAGAACTTAAATATCAGAAACAAAGAATTTTCAAGAGTCGAGTGTGTGTGTTATCACTAATGGATTCCTATCACAGATATCCTTTGTCTCATTCACACAATCACATTGCATAACACACATTTTGAAAACTCAGTACTGTTTGATATTGATGAAATAGCTTTCAGATACTGGTTCAAATCATACTCTGGCAAGAGCATCACCCTTATTACGTAGTACTACTCACAAAAATATAGATGGGGTCCCATCTGTACATATTTTTCAGAAGTAGGCACCAAATGAACCTTCTTAAAGAATAAGAAAATACATGTAAAGCAGACGTGTTTCCTGTCATAAATGTGTCTATGCCTCCAAGGCGCCTAAATTAATGCTTAGCAAAATATCAACTATGCTAAACCAGGGTTGTTGTCAAAATATGAAATATTGCTCCCAGAGGATAGATGTGATAAGTAGCTGTTTTAAAAATAACTTTCCTTGAAAGATAAAAAGTAATTAATATGTCCACAAGACTAATCCATGGCAGAGGTTACAATACCTTAGTGATACAATTCAGTGAATAAACCTGAGTCAACACATAAACATCATTTTCTCTGGACTGCCTAGTGAAGATGTTAAAGATCATGATTTCAGAG
>NW_026593008.1:0-21480 GCF_907164565.1 Psammomys obesus | reverse complement strand
ATATTTCATCTGCAATACCAACATAGTAACATCCCTTGAAATATCTAAAAAAAAAGATAAAATTTAACATAGATGTTCAGGATTTAAAAATACAAATAAATTATCTTTACTTCCTTTGGGGTTCAATATTCTATAAAAAATGTATAGTTCTCCATTACCAGTCACTGAATGTCTGAAGTGTGTAATTATTGTGAGTACATTAAACTACACAATAATTGAAATCAAAATGACTTTAAATATCCCTTTTGGAAGAGGACAGAGTTTATTTGGAATTCTTTTCCTTTCTAGGATGCAAACTCCGACTGGAAATTTTACCAGTGATTCATTTCGTCATATATGCTTCCTCAAAACACTTTATATATAAACTAAAACCAAAACATTCCCATCAGTTTACAGAGTACAAAACTCACATATTGAGAAACAGTGGAGAGTGAGGAAAACGGAGACAAATCCTTTCTAAATGTCATTATAGGAAAACATTTCACCTGCTTACTTCTTGAGGAATCTTCTACACTGGTATATTTGCTAAGTCTATTTGTTTTTCTTTAGTCACTATCCCACAGTAAGCTCCACAGGAGTCCACAACCAGAAATGTGCACTCTGGAGTTTCCACATGTCAGGAAGCTAATTGTCACTAGAGGGCAGTGAGGTTCAGAGTTCATGGTTTGTTTCTGGGATACATAATTAACTGAGAATTCTGGTGTTATGTAGTTTTAAGATTACAAAAACACTTTAAATGAATAGGCACAAATTCTTGCTATAGACTGCTTGTTCTGCCCCCGTTTATTTCTTTTTTCTTCTTTTTTTATTTATTAAAATTTATTCACTTTGTTTCCCAGCTGCAGCCCCCTCTCTCTTGCGCTCCCAATCCTGCCCTCCCTCCCTCTTCTCCTCCCATGCCCCTCCCCCAGTCCACTGATAGGGGAGGTCCTCCTCCCCTTCCATCTGACCTTAGCCTATCAGGTCTCATCAGGATTGGATGTATTGTCTTCCTCTGTGGCCTGGTATGGCTGCTCCCCCATCGAAGGGAGGTGATCAAAGAGCCAGTCACTCAGTCATGTCGGAGACAGACCCTGCTCCCCTTACTAGGGTACTCACTTGTGCTACATCTGTGCAGGTGTTCTAGGTTATCTCCATGCATGGTCCTTGGTTGGAGTATCAGCTTCAAAAAAGACCACTGTGCCCAGATTTTTTTGGTTCTGTTGCTCTCCTTGTGGAGCAACTGTGCCCTCCAGGTCTTTCTCTCTCCCCCTTCTTTCATAAAATTCCCTGCACTCCAAACAAAGATTGGCTGAGTCTCAGCATCTGCTTTGATACTCTGCTGGGTAGTCTTTCAGAGGCCCTCTGTGGTAGGCTCCTGTCCTGTTCCCTGTTTTCTCCCTCCTCCATATCCATCGCATTTGCTTTTCTGAATAAGGATTCATCATCTTACCCAGGGTCCTCCTTCTGGCTTAGCTTCTTTAGGTGTACAGATTTTAGTGTGTTTATCCTATCTTATAGGTCTAATATTCACTTATAAGTGAGTATATACCATGTATGTCTTTCTGCTTCTAGGATATATTAGTTCTCTAGGTGAAATTCTTCATCATAATGGAAAATAATAGTTTAAAGGAATCAAGACACCCAGGAAAGAACTAGAACTCCTAGAGAAGAAGAAAAGACTAGTTCATGTTCCATATATGTCTGTATGTGTGTTTATATCTATTGATTTTCACCATGATGTTCAAATGTGCCTGAAACCACGCATCTGCAAAGCATGAAGATGCTCCTCACCCCCAAGACACAGTGAACACACCGGCAGCTTGTTCTTGGATTTCCCACACTCAAAAGCAACAAGAAACCAACATCTGCTTTTTAAGTCACCCTCTTTATGGTGTGTCGTTAAAGAAGCCCAAATTAACACTGCACAATTATAAAACAGCACAGTACAATATCTGTGTACAAGCTCTTGAAGTTTTGAACACTGGGCTTCATAGCTTAAATTTGCTACTTACTCTTTATCCATAACTAGTTAACTGTGTATAAAGCTAGTCTAATGTAATATTATGGAACATTAGCTTTATGAAATAAAATTATATAAATGTATATAAAATTATAATATGGTAATAGAATAATTCTAGATTTTAAGGCTTTTGTGAAACATAAAATTTTTTTTTAAATGCAGGCAGGATAGAAATTTAACAGTGCCTATTAGGTCCACTGTATCATATTATTTCTCTAAACACTTTTTTGCACATCTATAGCAAATACTATCTGTTCCACTTGCATTATTCATTCATCACGTATTTCTGTGAAATATGCTACAAGTCACAAGGAGGAAACTAAAATTAAAAAAAACACTTTTGCCTTTATGGTGCTTATATTTTAGTAGGTGAAGCAGATATTAATCAAACTGTCAGATAAGCAAAAGTATAGTTTAACAGTAACAAATGCCAGAAATGAAAAATAAAGAATATGTGCATGTGTGACAGAAAATTAGACCTAAATGGTAGATCACTCAGCTTTCTTTGATTAAATAAAGCTATGAAGCTTTGTTTGAAAAACAAAGTTAACTAGAAATGAGATATATCTTAGGTACAAGAATGGTATAAAAGTGGTGTGTGGCAAATGGGAGCATGGTGCATATAAGACTAACTAAAGCTGGCTTGTCCTGAGCCTGGAGCGATGGCTCAGTGGCTAAGAGCAAGCTCCCCTCCTGTTGAGAACCTGAGTTCAGCTCCCACCAGCCACATGGCGGCTCACAACTTCATATAACTCCAGTTCCTAGTGACCCAACACCCTCTTCTGGCTGCTGTAGTTACACGAACCCATGTGCCCATACACATATATACATAATTTTGATTTTAAAGATGGCCAACAGATTTTCAGTAGAATAATGGGATGGACAACATGAAGCTGGAGAAGCACGTGGGGAAAATAATGCTAGACTATACACATTAATTAAGAATGCTCTTTTCTCTCTCTCTCTCTATCTCCCTCCTTCTCTTCCTTCCTCTATCTCTTCTGTGTTTTTGTTGTTGTTGTTGTAGTTGTTGTTGTTGTTGTTTTAGAGTAGAGTGTCTATACATTCCAGGCTTGTCTAAAACTATCTAGTACAGGCTAACCTTTTAGTTCATGTTCCTACCACCTCAACTTCTTGAGCAAAATAATCTTACATATTGTCTGAGTAAGAATTTGCCTCTCTCCCAAAGTCAGTTCAGAGTGAGTTAGTCTATAGTTGTTGTATAACAGATATAAACTAAACACTCTATAAAGAGCAAACATTTCATTCTCACAATTTGGGAAGTGTCACACAGTCCATTATTGTGGCATATGTGGTGTCAAGTGAGAATGACTTCCTCATTGCCACGCCTTCTTTCTCCTTTCATGGTGTAAACTTGTCTCTGTCTCACAGACTCCACCCTTGTGGCCTGGTCACCTCATCAACCAAAGATCTCACCTCTTAAAACTACCACTGTAGTGGTAAAAGGGGAGAAGGTACATACATTCAGACCAAAGCACACAGCAAATGAATTATAGATAGTGAAGTGGGCATCAAAAGGACTGAGGTTTAATAATGACTACACTCAATGAACAGCCTAGAAGGAACTTTGAGGAGGGGGCGAAGCACCTACGGTACTTCCTATGGTTCATATTTCATTAGCAACGAGGACAGTCTTGTAAGCCAATCATGTCTGAGTTATAGATAGATGGGAATCAGTGTTAACTAGGATTTCTGAGAGAATTAATTTTCCCTCTGACTTTACTATAAAGTAGAACTCTTTTTATTGAGTTGGAAATAATTTTAATTACCTTGATTTAAGTGATTATTTCACAATTATACACATAACAAATTGAGTTGTGTATCTTTGGTATACAGTATTTTGAATTGTCAGTCTTAATTTCTTTTACTCAATTAGGAGAAAAAAGTTAATCCTAATTTCTTAAAAGTAGATGGAGGAAATGGGAAGGGAAAATGATAGATTACATTAAAATTCCAAAATGAACTTTTAACTATATTTTAAATTCAAAAAGCTCTATCTAGCTAAACAAACGTCATTCTTAAATATGATATTTTACCCATGAAATGATGTATCCTTCAATTTAATTAATGTTAATTACTATGATATCCCATTGTTTGTATATATGATAATGGCTTATTAGCATTTCTTTGGGCATTTACATATAATTAGATATTTAATGTTTCTAATGTTAGACAGATTAAAACACCTATGTAAACATCTCACATAGAAACTTTCCCTATATACCTAACATTTTAGAAGACAGATTTCTTATAACTGACTACGAATGGCAAAGCTGTTAGGAATTATCACACTAGCTGGTGACGTGGTCCACATACTAATTCATTGTCTTTTAGTGACTCATTCTCGCTCTGCTCTTTTCCATAAGCGTATGCTTCTCTGGTAATCTGTGTGCTTATGACTCAAACGCTCCCGCCTATGCTTTGTTTATCATTATCATGTACTGACTACATTAAGCAAAGGGTCTCATGGTGATACTTAAATACCTGCATATTATGTGCTATCGTAATGTCACCCCTTACTGTTGTATTGCCCCCTCTGCTCACATTGATCCTAACCCTCTTCTCTGATTGTCCTTTATATACATTTCTGTACCAAAAAAAAAAAAAAAAAAACCCTGATTCCACATATGAGAAAAATGTACAGAATTTTTCTCTCTGTATCTGACTTTGAGGAATGATATAGCTGGGTCATATGGTAGCTCTATTTTCAGGGTTCATTTGTTGTTGTTCCGAGGTCCTCCCATGGTCCTCGGAACAACAACAAATGTGTGTATTATAATAATTTATTCCCATCAGGAATGTATGGTGGTCTTTTTCCACCACTGTATCATCAACGTCATTTGTTGAAGAATATACTTAAAAAAAAAATACAGAAATAAGGGCTTCATCTACTTCCATCCAACCAAGGGTCTGTCTCTCCTCTAGGAGGCTCCAACCAAAAGGAAACATCCTGTTTGAATTCCTCCCAAGACAGCCGTCTGTCTACTGTCAAAACTGTTTTAATTTCTTATAAGGATGTGAAATTTGTTTGAACCCACAGAGCTACACTGGAGAACAATTTCCTGAAGTGGATATCTAAAACAGAAGATAAGAGGGTCTGAAAAGAGTATGATTTCCTGACCTGATCTTGTTTTTCATGTTGAAAATAGTTGGTGGCCTCTATGACTCTTGAAATAATTTTAAGAGTTGCTTATCATCCAAGACACTTCCCAAAGCACCTGTGTTAAACAAATCTTTAACAGACACACAGGAAAGCACTGACAATAACCATAGCCCTTACTCTGCTGCCATCTGTCATCCTAAGACCTCATAGTATAGGACAATAACAATTATACCCAAAACTGGTTGTCCTAGCATTCACGATGCATAAGCTTGATTCCCAGGAGTTACTATGAAGCAATAACCCTTTTAGAAAGAAAAAAATATGATGAGGAAGAGAGAGCAGACACAGAATTTGCCCTTGCCACAGCTCACTAAATTATATTCTGTGGAAATCCAACATTCTATTTCCCCTCTTACCTTTGCCAAAATTAAAAGCTTTGTATTTATGGGTTTTAATTCTTCATCCAAATTCTTGGCAACCTAATAAAAGACTTTATTTTTAGGAAAAAAAAAAAAAAAGATCTGTGAATTAGCTAACTTCAGAACACACCAGGTAACCTTTTCTATTTAATTGATTTTCAAATAAACATTTTCCTCTCAACTGGTATTTTTTCCCACTATTTGGAGAAATAAGACATTCAGCAAACAAAAGGCTATGCAACTCTGTTGTTCTAAGGGTGTAAAAAGGCCTATGGATATTATGTAAGCTTGTCTGGCTGGTCACTACTGTAGCTTCCTCCTTCTGAGTCAATTATTACCATTTTTCAGAAACAAAATAAAATAAAAACCTCAGAGTTCCATAGAGTATATTTTATTGTGGTTTGGTATTTATATTTGTTAAAATATATGTAATTTTTTTTACCCTGTAAGGTTAATTTTAATTTAGTCTTCTCTCCCACAGATGTATTTTAATTAAGCCAAGTGAGGACTATACATTGCCCAGTTATCACACATTTTAAAGCCACAGAACCTATAGCTCTTTCATAGAATGGCAAGTCATCAGCACATCTTCCTGAGTGTATTTGAGTAAACTATACTCACATTTTATAAAGAAATAAGGATGGGAAGCCAAATCCCCTCCAAATCCCCCCACCCTTCACTTCACTTTCTAAAATTCTGCGATTTTGTATCTTACGATGGGTGGCAGGCTACAGAGACAGCTCACGGGGTAAGAGTGTTTGCTGAGTTCAGAGTCCCAGAATCCACATAAAAAGCCAGAAAGGGCCATCTGTCTGCAACCCAAGCATGGTGGGGTCAAATCAGAAGAATGAGAGTTTCACTGATGCCAGCGTAGGTCCGGCAACAAAGAGAAATCTGGCTCAAGAAAATGAGGCTGAGAGAAACACCTCACATTGTCCTCTGTCCTTGACATTTCCACTGGAGTATATGGTCACACATTCACTCGTGTGCACGCACACACACGTACTCATAAACCACACATATGTACACACACATACACACACGTGCCTGCACCACACATATCAAATGAGCATGCATACAGCACACATGCGCACATACCACAAACACACACACACACACACACACACACACACACACACACACACTCAGATATAAAACAGCTCTGTGGCGGATCCCTTAAAGCACACAGCTAGGTATGCTCTCCCTGTTTAAGGTGCATTCTGACGCGAGGTGAATTTAAAGTTGAAGCCCCTTTATTAACTGTGTGAACTTAGGTAATACTTCCTCTATCTCAAATTGAAAAAAAATTGAGAGAAATTGAAAAAAAATAAAGAGATAATATGGTATTAAGTAAATGATACAAACTTAGTGTACTGGTCCATGGCAACAGGTGCTGCCTGTTGCCACAAACATGATTCAGTTTCTTTAGTTACCATTCCCTCACTCTTCCCATCTTCAGTTTGACAGGCTGGGGTCCCCATCATAGTTTTGAAGGTGAGCTTTATTTCACTCATCCACATCTAATTAATTCAATAAAAGTTCCAACCAAATATTAGATGGTGAATGAATGGTCTTTCAACATTCTTCCATTAGGAAAACACAGGGTACTAAAAATGATTATCCAAGAAATCTATTAATATCTAGGACAAGAACTCAGGACTGCTCTGTCTTAACAGCCAAAAGTAGCCAGTCTTCTTCTTTTTCTGGGGGGGGCGGGAGAGGATCATTCGTTTTTGATGGCTTTTAGGTGATGATGATACACAAACTTTTGTGATACGTTATTTTCTAGGCTATCACATATATAGAATAAACGTAGCAACTGAGGTCGTTATAATTAATTATTGCATCTATATTAGTCTGTCCAACATGTGTTTCCTAAGCCTTTGGGAGTAGGATTTTCTTTCTTTCTTTCTTTCTTTCTTTCTTTCTTTCTTTCTTTCTTTTTCTTTCTTTCTTTCTATCTTTCTATCTTTCTTATTTTCTTTCTTTTTGATGGTGCAGGTTTTTTTATTTTTTTAATTATTTTTATTTTTATTAATTACAGTTTATTCACTTTGTATCCCCCCATAGCTTCCTCCCTCTACCCCTCCCAACTGTACCCTCCCTCTTCCCCGTGTCCCTTTCCCAGTCCACTGATAAGGGAGGTCCTCCCCCCTTCCCTCTGGTCCTAGTCCATCAGGTCTCATCAGGAGTGGCTGAATTGTCTTCTTCTGTGGCCTGGTAAGGCTGCTCCTCCCTCAGAGGGAGGTGATCAAAGAGCAGGCCAGTCAGTTCCTGTCATGGACAGTCCCTGTCCCCATTACTATGGAACCCACTTGGACACTGAACTTCCATAGGCTACCTCAGTGCAGGGGTTCCAGGCCATCTCCATGAGTGGTCCTTGGCTGGAGTATCAGTTTCAGAAAAGACCCTTGTGCCCAGAATTTTTGGATCTGTTGCTGTCCTTGTGAAGCTCCTGTCCTCTCCAGGTCTTACTATCTCCCACTTCTTTCATAAGATTCCCTGCACTCTGCCCAAAGTTTGGCTATGAGTCTCAGCATCTGCCTTGATACCCTGCAGGGTAGAGCCTTTCAGAGGCCCCTGTGGTAGGCTCCTGTCCTGTTCCCTTTTTTCTCCCTCCTCCGATGTCCATCATCTTTGCCTTTCTGAATGGGGGGGATTGAACATCCTAGCCAGAGTCCTCCTTCCTGATTAGCTTCCTTAAGTGTAGAGATTTTAGTATGTTTATCCTATATTATATGTCTAATAGCCAGTCTTCTTTTTTTCTCAAGTTTTCAGCAATTCAGACTTACTCTGCAACTGAGCAAAGCCTAGTTTGAAGAAACTTCTGAAAGCAACTAGAACTCTTTTGTGAATCTACAGAGGTCAGTCTATCCAAGCCATTTTTGTCTCCATTTATAGTACAAGTGTCTTTTGACAAGCCAAATTGATGATACCATAAGGCCATGTGGCCATATTTTCATGTGTGGCTCAGATTAGCTTCCAGATGCATTGCTTAAACTAGTCCACATTATCACTACAAACCTCGGTTCCCTATCCACAGTTCACACTGTTTCCATCCCATCTGCGATGCAAGTCGACCTTACGAAGTCTCCATGAGTAACAGACAAACTTAACCGGCTTATAACTCCAGGTCCAAGGGTTACTTTTTCTAGAGGGCGTATTAGAAAACAAAACAATACCAAACCAAACCCTCATTCCACCTTCTATGTTTTTTTTTTTTTTCCTCCTCTTTTCAGATACTCTGACAAACCTGGAGTTTTTCTAAGTGATTTACCCTCAAAGAGAATTTAATTCTATGTCACGGTGTTTTATCTTTGATTCTTCACATATCCCTAAGTTATCAAGTGTCAGTACAAGTAAAGTGTCAAAGCCAAACTGCCTCTTAATCTTGGTGGTCTCAAAATGCATGGTCATTAATAAAGATACTCATTTATAATAAGTACTCACTGGGCAAAACATGCCTTGAGCAATGAACTGCAAAAATAAATGTAGTCATCAAACAAATCCAGATAATTGTACACCCCCTGAAGAAGTGTATTCTACAATGTTCCAAATCTTGTAAATATTCATTATTTTATCATAATCTAAAATGTCTATGACACTACTCATCTTGTGTCTATAAATCAATTTTTTTATTCCTAATGTGAATGGCTTTATCATTTTATTTGTATAATGAATGGATCATTACAAGGATATATTAATAATACAATGCATGTTCCATGGCAGTAAGACTTAATTCAAGAAGAAAACACGTGTTAGAGGGCTGAGGAGATGGCTCAGTCAGTAAAATTCTTGCTACATGACTATAGGAACTGAGTTTAGATCCCCAGAACCCATTTTTAAATGTTACGGCAGTGCATGCCTGTGCCTCCAACAATGGGAAGAGACAGGTGAATTCTGGAGGCTCAGTGGCCAACCAGTCAAACCAATCAGTCTGTGACAGGTTCAGTGAGAAATCCTGTCTCAAAAGTAGAGTAAAGGAAAATACAGAAGACATTCAAAGTTGCTCTGTAGTTCCTATACAAGTACGCATGGACATTCATACCTGAAACACACACACCAAAAACAAAGTAAGAGTTAGCTGAGTAGTGGGGTACTTGCTAAATAAGTATGAGTCCATACGCTTGACTCCAGCACAACTAAAAATAAGAGTATGAGGAAGGGGAAAGGTGAAAAGGAGGAAGGAAGATGAAGAGAAAGAAAGAAAAAGAGAGGGGAGAATGGGAGAAGGAGGTGGAAGGGGAGGAGAGTAAAAAAGAATTTCAAGTAAAGGCTACTTAAAAAACACATCAAGTGCATGCTTCGGAAGCACATATACTAAAATTGGAGCGATACAGAGAAGATTAGCATGGCCCCTGTGCAAGGATGACACACAAATTCTTGATGTGTTCCATGTTTTTTCCTGATGTGACTTGATGTATTGGGAAAACTTGATACGGGGAGGAGGAGTCTCCGCTTATCTGGAGGTAAAAGGAGAGGAGAAGGGAAGTGGGAAAGGAGGGACTGACTGGGAAGAGAGAATGGAGGGGGCACCCTTGGAATGTAAAGTAAATAAACTGAAAGAAAAAAAAGTAAATCAACCAATAACACTTTTGATAGGCTTCATCGAATCAGTAATAGCTGGCATGCCACAAGCAACTAAAAATTAGATCACAGTAACCAATCATTAAAAAACATCCTCTCCAGTCATCACTTCTTATAATACAAATGAAAGTGGGTGGAAATACTTCAGAATGTAATAAACCATAACTAAGTCTAAATAATTCTAACTATTCGGTCATACATGCTAAACATATAAATAAATAGAAAAGGTCAATGAATTGTTTTGCCTTAAAAATTTAAAATATAACCAAATAGTTAGACCCTATCCTAATATGTATCCAGATTTCCTTACTGCCAAGTTAAATCTTCCCTCTGATACATGCTACTGTGTCACTTTCTATCCTTTCTAAAAATGAAGATCTTTCATTTTCAATGCACATGTGTTTTTGTTCTTATAAAAGTCTAACACAAGTCAATGGAACATGTAGCTTTTATATAATAGCTTATAGTTTCTTTCTTTACAGAGTAGAAAACAATATCAGAACTTGGTATCTCTGTCAGGTTGTACCTACTGTGTCTTTCGTGTGTCAAATCCCCTAGGGCAACAGCAGTTCACTTCTAGAATGTGCCTGTCTGGAAACGTTAATGTTCAACATGAACGGAATTCAAGACCGCATATAAGCATATCCATGAGTTTCTATAGGCAGTGTTGTTGATGGAAGAGATCGTCAGCAGCAAAGCAATAAAATGGGTATCTCAAATAACACCTGTGGCTTCAGTTGAGGCCACTGGATTCCAGAGCCTTGAACTGAAGAATTTAAAGACCATTAAAATATGCCTTCACTAAATCTATTAGCAAAATTAGAAAAGAGCCATGAACTTATTGGCACAGGAGAAAAATTCTGTCTCAGGCTCTAAGATCAACAATTAATGAATGGGACCTCCTGAAACTGAAAAGCTTCTGTAAACAAAGGGCACTGTCAACAGAACAAAGCGACAGCCTATGGACTGGAAAAGATCTTCACCAAACCTATATCTGACAGAGGGCTAGTATCTAGGATATATAAAGAACTCAAGAAATTGAACACCAAATAATAATAATAATAATAATAATAATAATAATAATAATAATCCAATTTAAAAATGGGGTACAGAGCTAAGCAGAGAATTCTCAACAGAGGAATGTCGAATGGCAAAAAATTAAATTAAATTTAAAAAAAAACATGGCCCAGGTAGAACTGCAGAGACTGATGCATCAACCAAAGACCATACACAGAGAGGACCTGGCCTCCCTGGTCAGATGTAGCCCATAGACATCTCAGTCTCCATGTGGGTTCCCTAGTAAGAAGAAAAGAGCCAGTCTCTTGACATGAACTCAGTTGCCTGCTCCTTGATAACTTCTCCCTGGTGGGGCAATCTAGCCAGCCTACAGAGGAAGAGGATCCAGGAAGTCATGATGAGACCTGATAGGCTAGGGTCAGACAGTAGGAGAGGAAGACTTCCCCTATCAATGAACTAGGGAAGAGGGATAGGGGAGGAAGATGGAGGGAGGGTGGAACCAGGAGGAGAAGAAGAAGGCTACAACTGGGATACAAAGTGAATAAATTGTAAATAATAATAATAATAATAATAACAAAAAATTCATATTCTTCCTACTTCATCCACTCTTCTATTGTTCCCATTGTCACTACTAGAAAGAAACTTATTTTCATAAGAAACACTCTGTCACACTATTTAAATTCATTGCAGTGCAAAATTCATGTATATGAAGCTATTAAGCGAAGTAGGCTCAAAGTACTGAATTATTTCCTATCCTAGTAACTTGCTACTAAACAATTGTTATTGTTACCTAAAACATGTCACAGACATTTGAAATCACACTTCAGAAGTCACCTCTGCAAATGTAAGTTTTATCTGACATTGAGAATTAACAGCATTTTTTTTTTCAAGAAGAAAAACCCATCTATTATTCCTTTCGGCAAATGTTTCTTCAGGAGAATCAAGGCATGGCACCATGGTGATACCCTTAGAACCTGCTGGATGCTGAAGGACACACATTTTATATAACATCTTTCACATCTGTGGTGCTTTCAATTCCAAAAATCACTTGACATTCATGTCATAATTCTCAGCGTAACATGGATATGGCTAGTACATGTTTGTATGTCCTAGGTACCAAATAGGAACATGAATTACTACTATATAAGGTTGTAAAGGAAAAGAATACAGGAAAGCAAAAGAAGGAAATTGCATTTTCAAGCTTTTAAAATAAAACAATAGGTTCCATGTTTACATTCTATTCTTTAGCTTCCTCTTATGAATCAAACCCACTTTTAAGAATATCCTAGGCTTTGAAAAAAAATATAATATGAACATAAGCCACTGTCAAGGCCATGAGAAGGATTCAATGAACATTGTTTTGTTATTTTAACTTCTTTGTTTGTTTGTTTTTGTTTTTCAAGACAGAGTTCCTTTATGTAGCTCTGGCTGTTCTGAAACTAAGTCTGTAGACCAAGCTGGACTCGAACTCACAGAGATCTGCCAGCCTCTGCCTCCCGAGTACCAGGATTAAAGGTGTGCACTGTGACAGTCCAGCTTTTAACTTATTTTAAGGAGTCAAAACAATCTGATAAAATAAACACTGCTTCTCTTGTTTAATTATTGAAAAGCCCAAGCTTTACTTAATATTAGCAAGTCATTTTTAATGACGTCTTAATGATAGAAATACAATTCCACCTCAAATAAAAATTCTACTCAACAGTAAGCCAAGTTTCTACAAACTTTGTGACAATCACAAAAAGCAACACAGACTCATAACCAAACCTTCGGCAGAGTGCAGGGAATCATATGAAAGAAGGGGAGTTAGTATGGCGTGGAAAGGATAGGAACTCCACAAGGACCAAATATATCTGGGCACAGAGGTCTTTTCTGAGACTGACATTCAACCAGGTACCATGTATGGATATAACCTAGAACCTCTGCTTGGATGAAGCCCGTGGTAGCTCAGTAACCAATTGGTTTCCCATAGTAAGGGGAACAGGGACTGTTTCTGACAGGAACTCAATGGCAGACTCTTTGACCTCCCCACCCCCCAAGGGAGGAGTAGTCCTGCTAGGCCACAGAGGAGGACTTTGCAGCCAGGGTCCTGAAAAAACAGGGCCAGATGAAAGGGGAGGAGGTCCTCCCTAATCAGTGGACTTGGAAAGGGGCAGGGAGGAAATGAGGGAGGGAGGGTAAGATTGGAAGGGAATGAGGGAGCGAGATACAGCTGGGATACAGAATTAATAAAATATAACTAGTAATAAAAAATTAAATTAAATTAAAAAAAAAAGCAGGGAAGGACCAAAGTTCAATTAAATACCTCATATTCAAATGTTCCAGCTAAGCAGCCAATACACAGCCTCATCATTGAGTATCTATTTACTAAGCATCCTATAAGCACTATAATAATGGAGAAGGGGACAAACCAATTTTCCCTACAAGCCATGTGCAATGCGCTCAGCAAATCCCTCCCATGTCTATGTCATTGAATTCCCTTTAACACGTTTACTCACAAACACAAATAATCCACACTATCACTATAGAATGGTTCCTACAGTAGTACTGCCAACAGTACTAACTACAACTATACAGTGTTTATAGCGATACTTGTTTTCTAAGGACTTGTGTATCAGGTACAGTCTGCCTGTTTTTCCTCATGGAATCTTCAAGACTTAAACCTCATTTCAAAGATCAGAGTTCATCTCAGGACATTAGTTCACCCAAATCCTAAATGCATAGCAATGTCTGAACTGTGGTTCAAACTCATCTACACAGAATTCTAAAACCTGGGCTCTTTGCAACAAAAAAATTCAAAGTGATTTTCTTCTTCAGATTTAGCCCTGCAACTTTAAAAATTATTTTCGTGACAACCACAGTAGTTAGCATGATGAACATGAAGGAAAATGGACCAGAAGTTAGAAGATGGGCTGTCCACATTCAGCTTTGCTCTGACTACACAAAATAAGTGCTAAGTTCATCCATCACATGACATTAACTGACCTTTTTTTTTTTTCTTTAATATATCACAGTACTGTCATCCCAGGCTGGTAATTCTCAAAGGAAAGCATTCTTGGACTCCCTGACTACAATATTCACAATCATCACTAGTACTACTGGCCTCTGCTGCAGTAAACCAAACAGCCCCTGAGATTCACAAAGTCACTTGTCTGAAGTCACATTCAACGGCATTTAAGCTCTCAAATGAAATACTGAGACTACTGATCACAAAGTGCTTGTTAATTTGATTTTCTTCAAGGGCACAGAGAAAGAATAAGGACGACATACAGCATTATCAAAAACAACAGTAGTATGGAGGGCTGGAAAGATGACTCAGTGGTTAAGAACACTTGCTGCTCTTCCAGAGGAGCCAGGTTTGATTCTCGGAACCACATGGTGGTTCACAACCTTCTTTGACTCTAATCCAAGGGAATGCAATGCTATCTTCTGTTCTTGGCAGACACCAGGCATGCATTGGTGCAGAGACATACAGACAGGCAAATCAGTCACACACAAAATCATATAAATAAATATAAAATATTTTTTCAGAATAATATAATCTCATCGTTGCTTTTGATCAAGAATTATTGACAAATATAAGTGTATAACAATAAACATACAAACACACATCCAAACAATCTTATTCAAGACCTCTGTGAGACGATACATATGAACGTCAGCTAAAAGCAGAGAATGTAGGACTGTACGAGAGCTCAGTAGATACACACGCCCACTGTCAAACCCGGTGGCATCAGTTTTATCCCTCAAATGCATGCATATCATGGCAAGAAAGAAACCACTCCTGCAAATTTATTCTGCACATGTACCACAGCCTGTGTGCCCCAGCCACAAACACACACATTGCACACACAAGAATATTTTCAAAAGCCCACGTTATAGCACATTCTAACTGAGAGCCCTGCACAGGAGAACAAGTGAGCAGAACATGGTTTCCACTGTCGCACCAAGGAGAACCCAAATTGGACTTTGACATTTGCTAGGTTCAGTGATTTGTAGAACATTATCTAACCACTAAGTTTCCCAATTTTTGTTACGTTGAAATTTTCTATGTTCCATGATTGTTGTAATAATTGAATTAAATATAAGGGTCAAGTAAGTTTAAAGACAAATGAGCCAAGAACTGTACCTGGAATATTCTGTGTGATCAAAAAATGCTACCATTTGTTACAGGTTGAACTGTATAAAATGGCTGATGTCTGAATGTGACTGACTCATAAAAATGGCATTTCCATTATGGCCTACCCTGATATTAGTGTGCACAGCGCACAAGTTCTGTCAGTAGACAAAGACACAAATAAAGCATGGAACATGTGCAATGAAACAGGATTCTGTGTTGAAAAAAAATGTGTCAAATCCTGTCACTTGCACAACCTGGAGATTGTTGTGTTAAGTGAAACTTAACAGACACGGGAGGACAAACACCTCATGATCTCACTTATATATGGAATCCGGAATAGCTAAATTACAGAAGCAAAGAACAGAACGGCGATTCCCAGGATAGAAGGATAGAGGCAGTAGGTAAAGTTTGGGTCAAAACGCACAAATCTTCAGTTACCTGGGAAGTAACTGAAGAGTTTAGGAAGTTCAAGCAATATTGAACTTATGGTGACTGTAGCAAGTAAGCACTATCTTCTGGAACACTGCTAAGAAAGACTGCTGTTCTGGCCTCAAAAAAAATGATAATGTATAGATTAATTAGTTTATTGAGCCATTCCACATCTAAACATGTTTCAAGACAATATGTTGGAGAAATAAGTATATTCAGTTTATATTTGTCGGCTAATTATACAAAAACACAAGAGAATAAAACTCAACAGCTAGGAATATTGGGCTGGTTCCACAGCATGACTAGGAAATCAAGGACTCTCTGTAATTCAGTTTCTCAGCTACAGAACAAAAAACTGAAAACCTCTAATCCATGGTTTAATTTTAAAAATTATTCAAGTAATCAATACAAAGCTATAATGTATTCATGGTATAGATTCCACCAGCCTTCAACTATGCAATGTTATTGATAATTTTTCCATAGCAAAATGAAGAAAGTAGATTTGAAAATGTCTAAGATCCATCTCGGCTTCCACTTTAATGCTGTTCTGTATATTTAGAAAAGTGAATGATGCAGTAGATATAAAACAAAGAAGCTAAAAGTTGAGCCCTAAATTTCTGATCTGTGGAATTAAAAGTAATTAAAGAATATATTTCATACTTCTTTAACAGTTTAAAAGGAATCAAAAACAACCATGATGCTGAAAATATATTTTACCTTGAAGGCAAGTCACTATGTTTCCTTAACTTCTTACACCATCAAGGGTTTTCAATTATCATTTCATATAAAATGAAAAGCTAGAGATCTGTACAATGTGGACTTTAATGTGTTCTTTCTGCTTAATTTCATCTATGGTTATTGTGTATGTACATGTATGAGTTTGTGTGTGTGTGTGTGTGTGTGTGTGTGTGTGTGTGTGTGTGTGTGTATGAGAGAGAGAGAGAGAGAGAGGAGGAGGAGGAGGAGGAGGAGGAGGAAAAGGAAGAAGATGAAGAGTGGAATGTCCTACAGAGTGAGGATTCAGAGATTCAACTTTTTCATGAGTTCCAGAGATCTAACTCAAGTTGCCTGGCTTGTACAGCAAACACCCTTACCTGTTTACCCATCTCAACAGTCCAATTAATATACAGCTATTTATTTCAGGGGGCTAAGACTGGCCTGAGAATCAACAGACTAAATAGTGATCAGTCCGTTGATTCAGTGGATAATAGTAAATAAACCATTTCTACCTTAATCTTCTATTTCAGAAAATAAAAAAGGAAATACACAAAAGGCATGCAGACTCAAACTAGATCACTGCCCATAGCTGTGATAGCAGTACACAGAGGAAGCATTGTCAGGTCATGACCAGTGTGTGTCTGTGCTACACAGTGACTCTGAAGCCATTCACTCTCAGAAGAACAAAATATCAAAACTCCCAGGCCCCCAAATTTATGCTTTGCTATGTAGCATGTGAAGATAAAGAATGTGTGATTGTTTTCAAAGTAATATATAGTAATATAGTATATAATCTCACTAGTCAATAACCAGGTCCTCCCATTTCAACATCAACAAAAACACGTGCCTAAAAATGTCTCTGCATTGAAAGCTCAATCCATGCGTGACTAAGTCTAGACAGTGACTTTCATGTTTTGCACAACAAAAAGGGAAAGTTAATGATTAAGCCCTCCTTGAAATTTAAAGAATGTATATTTTCTACCTCAGCAGAATTAAAGCTGTGAAACTAACACTGACTTGAAATCCCAGGGTTATTCATCTGGATACCACAGACAAGGAGCAAACAGATACCTGCTTCCTAAAATGCTATGTTATAGCCCTTAAAATCAAGAGATGATAACTGTCCTTAGATATGTCATCCTTGCATACCACTAGAAATTTAAAAGACTCAGAACACTCACAACTTCCTTCCAAAAAACATGGAAATCTCAGTTAAGACTTTCCAACGTAAAAGAAAAACATCATCACTGCAGTAGATCTAAAAAAACAAAAAAAAAAAAAATATTGGGGGGGGGAGAAAAAAATAAGTTCTCATCATAGCACCAAGAGAACAATGGCAAAGAAAATGAATATTTTACACAAAATTACTCTGCAGAGAAAACAAGATAAAAAACTAAGTGTGATCTATTACTAGAAGATATACTCTTGCCTCACATTAAAATATTTATACAAATTAAATCACATCATTTGCAGGAGATAGAATCAAAAGCCTCTTGTATATTAGGCAAGAATTGTACCACAGAGCTACAACTTTTTTTTTTTTTAATACATGATGCATTGGCAAGAAATTGTGTATGAAATCTAACACTAGAAGCAAAGACTTCATACCAATTAAAAAAAAAAAAAACGAAAACTAAAAACTAATGTTCTCAGGGTGGCTCACAACACACTAGTATTCATTAAGGTGGGAAAAGAGTAACCACATTTTGCATTCCTTAAGATAAATGAATGGAAACAGATTTCATCTTAAATACTTAAAGTTACTATGGATATTAGATGAAGTTATGAGTTGACTGTACTTATTCACTTGTTTGGATGTTTCTCTTGGCTTTCACTCATATTTTTGTTTTTCTCTTGACCCATGTTAAGATTCCAAAATGCCCAGCATGTCACAATTAAACATCTCCTGAGAGGCGCACAATCTGATTAGCACATTAACTTGAGCATAAACCAGCCGTGACCATGCTGCCCTCTCTGTCTGTATCAGACCTCTCCAGGAATGAATAATCATAAGAACTCCTACCAAAACGTATTAATCTCACCTTCCCTTCATCTTCCAGTGCTTCAGATCTAATTTTCTCTGTGGTCAAAAGTTTCTTAACCTTTAAATTTGTTCTAAGAAAAATCATAGGGAAATAAAAACAAACACTCCAGTTTTTAAAATTAGTTTTCCCAAGATTCTAAAGTGTTCCCACCAAGAAGTTCAGATCATAAAGCAGAACACTGAGAAGTTTTGTTGTTGTTGTTGTTTTAATGGTCCAGATCTATAACTACACTCCAACACCGTGCCCCCCAGTGCCAACCTCTGTTCAGTAAAAAATGAACTAGAAAGCCACCAAAATTTAGATCTAGGTTGTTGGGGTTTTTTGTTTTGTTTTGTTCTTTTTGTGTTTTTTACGTTTTTGGTGTGTGTGTGTGTGTGTGTGTGTGTGTGTGTGTGTGTGTGTGCAGATTAGAGGGTAACTTGGGAGAAACAGTTCACCCCTTCCACCATGTGAGTCCTGGGATCAATCAGTTCATCAGGTTTGGCAGGGTGTACCTTTAAGTCCTTCCCTGCTGAGCCATTTCATTGGCCCCGGAGGCATATAAAACTGAGCTCAGCTCCTTGCTTGGCCAGTTGTTTGGCTAGCTGTTTGCTTTAAGCAGAATGGTAAGGTCACCAGGACATCAAAGCAAGAATGTTCTACCTCTAAAACAAGCCACTTGCCCAAAACAAGCCTCTTTCCACACCTGGTAATTTGGAGTATGAACTGTGCCTAGGATTACCAAGGGACGGATGGGGGGGGGGTTATTAATTTATTTTCTGATTCCTCAGACATGGTCTTACTGCCATGCTTCTACAGTTCAAGCCATCCACCTGATAGTTTCTTAAGTAGTTGAGACCATAAGGCACTATAGGCACATGCCACAAGCACCTGACTCCTTCCTTTCTTCATAGATAAAATAGGTAGAAGAGCTTCCTAACAAAAAATAAAACAAAACAAAACAAAACAAAAAAAATACTTGTTAAGTGCCTGGCACTTTCATAGACAGTTGATTTTGATATAAAGTATAGGTTTCAAACAATTGATAATAATCAATGCTTCTGGATACCTGTATCTTCCTGGGAATGACACAGTCAGTGGCTCCTACCAGCATATGCTACCAGGAAAACTTTGTTACTGCATTTTACAGATGACCGACAACAACTTGTGCTATCATCGAAATGTTTGCAGAATTGTGCTATTTTTTTCTCTCTGGTATATGTGTGTACGTATGTGTCGGAGCAAGTGTGGTACAGGCACACCTGTGTGTTTGAGTCCATGCATCCATGCATGTATGTAGACACCAGAAGACATCTAAAGGCCTGCTCTAGCATTCTCATTCCATCGAGACAGGGTCTCTCACTGGCCTGGGGATAGGCCGGGAGCAGCAAGTCTCAGTGGTCCTGCCGTCTCCACCTCCCACAGCAATGAGGTTAGAGGAATTTGTGTTCATAACCCCATTTTTTATATCCCCACTGGGCATTTGAACTCAGGACCCCATGCCTGTGGAGCACATTCTATCTTCCAGCCTCCCTTTGTATTTGAAGGTAATGTAAATTCATTTCTAGAAATATCGCTATGTTTGTTGCTGTTTTTTTTTTGTTTGTTTGTTTGTTTGTTTTTTTAAGCTGAAGTTTACTTGATGGTGACTTAAAGCATTACAATAAATGTGTAGCCCTCAGCATTTCTACATTCCTGTCATGGTAGAACTGTTTCACATGTACAGCTTTAAGTTATCAAACAAAGGACATGCAAAAGATATAAAACATGGAGTCCAAAATGTATATTTTAAAATTAGTTAGGTCTCATCATTTTATTGTATTTGTAATGGGAGAACAAACTAAATTCTTTCCCTATGAACCATACCACACTCATCATAAGAAGACTAAAAAGGTAAGCCTAGGATGAGTACCAACAAAGATCCCATTAAATACTCTTTTAACAAAGCAGACAGTAAAACTATGGAACTCCTTGTTCATTAAAAGCCAATCTGTTAAGTTGAAATATCTACTCCAAATAGATACTCCAAATCAATACTACAACATTCATAACAGGTACTTTTTACAAAGTGAGACATGCCAAGAAAGGTCATTCCTGTTCCTACAGAGAGTATCCTTAAAATGTTGGCCACCCACTGTCAACAGTCCCGTGTTCCCAAGAAAACTAAGGTATGACGGGCCCTCCTCATCAGCCTGCTTGTTCTTTTTTTCCCCACATTTATACATTTATTCATGTATCCGGTCCCTGCCATGCACCAAAGTCCTTGGACTTCTCTGTTTTGTAACAGCAGTTTATGAAAAGCACTAATGGAGAATGAAAGCAGCAAAGTGGATGGTTCTTTAAAATGTCTTAAAAACGTGTTGGATTATGCCTGCTCCTGTGTATACGTGCATGTGCAAGCCATCTTAATATGATCTGCCACCAACATAAATTTGAAGTTAAACTACACAGCACCCACACACATAAAAACTATCAGGTTGGAGTCTAACATAAGCAGTTTGCTTTTTTTCTTTTTATGTTGCTATTATGGTAGAGTAAAACTCCAAAGCTGAGCTACGGCTTTTCCAGTTCTTAGATTTTTTACCACAAGCGCCCCGATCCAGAACATATTCTGCCAGTGTCATTCTCCAGTGTTTTTTACAAGTTGTTCACCACGTTATGTATTAAGTAAAATAAACCTCACATTAAATAAACTTTTAGTTTATTAATTCACTTTCAGTAGTGAGTTTTCAAGAAGGAGGGATGAAAAGCTAGGAGTCCTTGGGAATGCACTAGAGAAGTTTGAGTTGTTTATTAAACTACAGTTATTTGCTTGCTCTTGTGGTTTTGTTGCTGTTTTGCACTATAATGTAAAGCACTTGAAAAATAGTAAATATTTTATTCTCTGGGTCCATTTAGAAAGGAATTTGAAGAACAGTTCTGGATAACTCGTCGATCGAAGTTAGATGGATGAAGGAAATACAAACATGTCAACTTCAGAATCTTCAATAAAAGACCTTTTTTTTTTCTTTTTTCTTTTCTGAAACTATTTTCCTGAACCCATT
>NW_026593007.1:0-1451 GCF_907164565.1 Psammomys obesus | reverse complement strand
GATAGATAGATAGATAGATAGATAGATAGATAGATAGATAGATAGATGACACATACACACATACAGATAAAGGGATAGACAGACAGACAGATGCGGAGAGCTCCTTGTTTGTCAAACTGCTTTGTTATTGAATATTCAGCAAAAAACATGTTTTCACCCTGGCCTTCGCCTTGAGACAGAGATAAGAGGATGTTCTGCCAAGTTCCTTAAAACTTGTTTTGTGTGACCTTGGACCGTATCTTCTACAGTGAAGTAGTATAAGAAAAGAAGTTTGGCAGTTCCGTGAACTTCTTTCTTTTATTGATGTGATTTGGTTTTGCTTTGCCTATGAAACGGAATTTTGGAATAAACTTGTTGCTGCAGTCTTACTGACAGCCCTCTCGAGCTGATCCTGTGCATAGTGTGACTTGTTTTAATTATTTCAGTTCTCACTCCCCACTCAGGAACTGATCGATGATAGATAAATAAATGGATGGATAGAGAGCTAGATAGACAGACAGACAGACAGACAGATAGAGAAAGAGAGATGTTATCCTAAGCAGAGTAAGTTTCATGATATACCAAATTTAGAAGACATTGATTGTTCTTTCACTCTCTTTCCCCCTCCTTCCCCTTACCCCTCCTTCTCCAAAATATGGTTACACTGTAAAGAAACTGTCCTTCAGCATTGGAGTTGAACACACCCCCTGGAAACCCCATCTTGACTAATCTAAGTTTTCTTCCATCAAAACATCCTGGGAACACTCTCAAAAATAATGGGTGAGATCTGAGGAAAGGTTACTACTCCTAAAGGGCACAGGTGGAAAAATGAGGCCTAGCTATGGGGGTGTTTGGCACACCACCCTGAAACCAAGCAGAAGGAACAGACGAGAGTTGTCTTCGAAGTCTGAAATTGAAGCACAGAAGATGGATGAATGTGAATCTGTTCTAGTTTCTCTACATCTTTTTTTTGCTAGTTCTCAGGGATGACATTAGGGAATGCAATCAACAAAACCCCAGATTGAGAAACCCCAAGAAACAAATAATCTCTGGCCTTCAACAAATAAATTTCATGAGAAAGATAATGAAAGAAAGGAAGCATTTATAGTTCAAAAGATGCCAGAAATGTACTTTAACCTGCCAGTGTTCTGGTTTTATTAGGATCATGATGTGAACACACTAGCTACATCAAAGTATTTATGAGACTATCGAGTTTTAAGCACTCCCTGAATGTTAGATGATAGCAATTGTTGTTAATCATTGTAGGTGTGACAATGGTATTGCAGCTGTAATTTAGTAAGCCATTAGATTTAAGAAAAAATTATGCTACCTTTATGTACAAATTATATTTAGTCCAAGACTTGCCAAATAATAAGCCTTAAAAGAGGATATCAATGAAAAATGGACTATAACTTGATTAAGTGAAAAAAAAAATCAGGCTTTTTATTTTTTCTGTTTTTGTATTTTTTAAT
>NW_026593006.1:0-9537 GCF_907164565.1 Psammomys obesus | reverse complement strand
GTAGAAAAGTCACAGAAATGACTAGAGAGCCCAAAAAAAAAAAAAAAAGCCAGGAAAGTAAGTTTCCCTGAAATTCAAGTACAGAATTTAGCTCCAGGGGAAAATTTTTTTATCAAATGAAGGGAATTTGCTTCAAAGGATGACACAACATGAGGATGGTGGGTAGAAGAGCAATACTGTCAAGGGAAGGATTTATTCATCTTTTAAAAGAATTTATTCATTGTTTATGATTGATAGAAGTGATCCCCTGCAAAGGACAAACGGATGAGGCAGCAGGAGGAGAGGAGCTAGAAGGCTGTGTCAGATCTCAGCTTTCTCTGAGTCTCTGATAATCCCTGATTTATTGTGGGGCCTCAAAATAACTTTATGAAGTCAACTCTTTCCACATCACATCATTGAGTTCCTCAAACTTCCTTTAAAAAAAAAAAAACAAATTCAAAGCTATACTGATTTACAGCAGATTAAATGAAGGGAACACACGTGATGAGAAAAGAAGTTAAGACCAACTAGACGCAATCAGAGACATCTGGGTGGATTTGCCGCCACAGCTTACACACATCTGGGGATTGTTGAGTTCAGGCTCTGGAAAATCATACATTCCTAAATCTGCTGTTGCTTGGAAGAGTGACTCGTATCCATAAATTGTAGATGCTTCGCTTAGGATAGGAAATTCTGATAAGCACGGGACAAGTCACAGTAGAAAACAAAACCCAGAGGCTTCTAGCGTGCGATGGTGCAATCTCTCAACAAAAATCAGCTGAGATGTTGATATGAACAATGTGGATTTTTGTATGACATCCAAATATTGGATAGCCTACTTGCACACAGACGGAGTGTACCTGTGCTAAAAACATCCTGTTTCCCATTATCCTGCCGCGTACCATATGTATGCCTGTCTTCACAGTGAGAATCATACTTAATACTTTCTTCCTCTCTAGACCTTTCTCCTACATCCATTTATCTGATGACATGGAGATTTCTGTCCTCGTATATGGATTCTGACATTTTCTCACAGGGTTGCTTCCTTTCTGTTATCTGATTTGATGCTATCCTGTGGCAAGGTTGCTGCAAACCCTTCCTAACTATTCTCCTGCTCCCGAGTTTCTGCTCATCCAACTTGGCTGGTTAATCTTCTAGCCAAAGGCAACCTTGGTGAGAGTACGACAGAAAGACTATGTCTGCCTCCGGAGGATTCATGCACTGATAGAAGTGAGCACCCTAAAGAAAAACTGATTGTTCGCATAGGGATAGCACAGCAACAAGACACTACCCAGGCAGCTCTCCTGGTACAGCGCAGCTGCGCCTTCTGGGTAAGGCAATACAGAATCTTCATCGCTGTGGGGAACTGGGGATAAGGTAGTTCCTGGAAAAAGGGGATTTAGACAAAGCTGACTTAAACCAATGTAGAGAAGCACAGTGAGAGAAATGGCTCTTCAGAGAACCCATCACAGCAAAACCCCTCTCTGTAATCTCATGTGAATGCCTGAAATGTTCATGCACAGGCTTAAAATTATGCGATGCGCAGCCAGCACACTGCAGATGCCCCAAAGTGAAAACAACCACACCTGCCGATCAGAGGAAAGATCTACCCTGTTTCTGGCCCCTGAGGACCAGCTCCCCCCCTCCTCCCAGATTCATAAATAGAACCCCAAAATAATACAGAACTGTTGGGCCGGGTGCTTTGCCATTCTGTGGAGTGTACTGTGTGCACTCACTCCCACTTGAGAAAATATACTTAGTTCTGTTCCTGTGTCTTATCCAATTTCCTTGTTTAAGATGCAAAAGCCCTAGACATTGAAGACATTTTAAATGTAGTCAGTTTTTAAAGAAGCTCTGAGAGGGAACTGGAAGAGCCTCATTTGGGGAAGGTCAAGGTTGGAAGCAGGAAGGGGTCGTGAATCCCTCTACCTAGTCATGTCAATGGGAGCTCCTGGCCTCCCCAGACAGTCATTATTGGATGTGATTCTTCTCTGGTAAGACAAATTCAAAACATTCATAAGTTTCTTTCACTATCTCCTTATCTAGAGAACCAAAAAGACAAAGGTTTGAGTGAGAGGCTCTTCAAGATATTTTTATTTTCAGTGAGATCTGGCAAATGACAGTGTCAGTAAGAATGGCTAAACATGTTAGTGCTGCTGCATTCACCGTGATAGGAGCCCCCTTCAGAACCGTCTGCCACTTGGGAATTTTCTTCCATAGTTCAGAACGGTGGCAATAAGGTGCCTATGGCCATTTAAACATGGTGACATGCAGGATGGGAGAGCTGGCTCAGTGGATAGAAGCTCTTGCTGCCAAGTGAGATGGCCTGACTTCAGTCCCTGAGATTCACGTTGTAAAATGAGAGAGCTGACTCCTGTACGATGCCCTGTGACAACCCCGTATGCACACACACACACACACACACACACAGAAACAAAGAAGAGAGAGAAGGAGAGAAAGAGACACAGACAGAGAGAGATGGAGTGACAGAGAGAAAGACCTGTGGCATCCATAAACAATGTCAGGTAGTATTTAAAACACACTGAACTTTCCACAGAACTAGGAAGGAAGCTTTCCTAGCTCCTTGAGCCTCTGTCTCCTCTACCTATGGTTTTCCAACAGTTGCTTCTATTAAGTAATTTCATTTGGCCCTGATAGCCCAATAAGAGCAATTGGAGCTGTAGTTAAAAAAGAACAGAAGTAGAAACAAAGAACAGTTCATTGTACAGAAGAACTCAGGGGATAATGACAACTCGGGCTTCAAAAAGATGCTCACTGCAGACAGCATTCAGTTCCATCCAAGCAACCCAAGAAAGTAAGAGTCTTGTTCTTTGTTAATTTGTTTGGTTTTAGTTCTTTAAATGAAATCACAGAGCTGTCTGATAAATTCCTTTCTTTAAGACCAGGTTCTTCTGGTCTACTGTCCTTTATGTATTTTCCCACCTTTTGGAGGCTGGAATATCTCGTTTTGTGGAATACATTTCATTTATCCATTCATTTATGGGTAGACTCATAGATAAAATGGCTTTATGTCTTGGCTGTTGAAGGTGTTACTTCAATGAACATGGAATGAAGACATCTCTTTGAAGTGTTGACTTTATTTCCTTTGGATGCGTGCACAGAAGTAGAAGTTTTAGATAATTTTTAGTTCTATTTTTAATGTTTTAAGGAACCGTTTTCTATTTCCCATCGTTGCTATACTAATTTATGCTCCAACAACAGTGAACATTGTTCCTCTTTGTCTACCAACACTTGTTTTCTTTAAGTCTTTCTCAACCATAGTCATTTTAAGAAGGTGAAGAGGATTTGCTTTGCATCTTCTAGTAATCACTAATGTTGATAATTTTTAGAATAGTTTTACTGACCATTCTCTGTCATCTTTTAAGAAATATTTATTCTTTTCCTTTACCATTTTTTGGAAGTTAGATTACTCTTCTTTTTATTATGTTGAGCTGTCTTTGGGCATCTTTATCTCTGTTTTATTATTGAAAGTCAATACACTGAGGTTAAATCGTCTTTTTTTTGTGTGTGTGTGTGTGTGTGCATGCATGTGTGTGTGTGCATGTGTGATAGGGTTTCTTTGTGTATCCTTGGTAGTCCTGGAACTTGCTCTGTAGACCAGGCTAGCCATGAACTCACAGAGATCTTCCTGCCTCTGCGTCTGGGAGCCCCAGATTTAAATGTGCACCCTACCATTGCCAGGCGGGGTTCAATACTCTCAGCTGGTAGTTTTTTCTATTAACTGTTTGAAAGTGTCATCTAACTTTCTTCCAGCCCACAATGTTCTCATCCTTAAACTCTGTCTCCTTTCATCCCTAAATGCATATTTTTTTACAAGCTTTAAGTTGTCGCTGTATGCCATTAGATTTTATGAAGTATGACAAATGACAAGCCATATCACAGTGCAAGATAAAAGTTCCCATTGAAAATCAACTTCACATTGGGTATCAGAAATGTTTTGTCATTCCACCCTAGGAAATCATTCCTTGCCTGCACATGTCAAGTGTCTTTCTTAGACCAAATAAGACAGGACAGAAACATGGTAGGATCACATGCTACAGAACAAGAATACACAAGGAGTTTCCTCAGCTCTCAAGAAAGTAGGTAGGATCAACACTGTCCTGTGTCTTCCCCAGTCTTGCTACTCTTGGGAACTTCCACTGCAAACATTAACTTGAATCTACAACAGATTCAAAATTGTGTTCTTTCCACCCCTCATTCAGGACCCTTCTCTGGGCTTTGCCTTTTTCAGCCAGTAGATAAATCTCTGTTTACTCATTTGTCTAACAAACCTTGACATTCAAAGGCTCATGGTATCCAAGCTACTGTTAGAGATTCATCAATAAATAAAAGCATACCCTAATGGATGGGGGGGGGGCGAGCGTGTGAATAAATTCATTGCCTACTGCTGAGAAAAACAGAGTGGGGAGATGGGCATGTGTGTGCAATACAGTTGATAGGACTGTCAAGGAAGAGCTACCTGAGAAATGTATCACATAGTAAAGGAATATAGAGTACTCACCTTTCTTTGTTTTTGCTTGTTTGTTTCATTTTGTTTTATTTTGTTTTGTTTGCTTTTATTATGTCCACTGTAATCCTGTTGGTTTAACTTAAAAATGTCTTTTCAGGAAGATTCCTGAGTGTTTAATGAGCAAAAAAATCTCAATCAAAAAAATCTATAATCAGAATTTTACAAAAAAAAAAAAAAAAAAAAAAAAGAACAACAACAAAAAAAAAAAATCCTCCGGGAGACATTTGACCCAGCTCCAGCCCCCTGGGAGTTGGGGACATCAAACCAGATGAGATTTCTGTACAAGAGGAGGGACCATTAGAATTTGGTAACGACAATTACTTTTATGAATCTCCCTTGTTCCTTCTTGCAGATGTCCCCACTGTACCATCATGACTGGCCTCTTTGCTTTCTTCCTAGCAACATTAATGTCAGCACAGTTTTCACAAAAGGAAGGAAACAAACCAAAGAAAACATACGAAATCACCTCTGTCTTGCAATACCATACAGAATCAACTGAATGAATGGATGGAGGAACTCAGATGTAATGGCACATGCTTTTAATCTCAGCACTCTGGAGGTAGAGGCAGGTGGATTTTTGTGAGCCAGCCTGGTCTACATAGAGAGTTCCAAGACAGCCAGAGCAACATAGTGAGACTCTGTCAAAAAAGAAAGAAAAAAGAAAGAGAGAGAAAAAGGGAAAAAAAAGAAAAAGAAGAAAGGAAAGAAAAAAACAAAGATAAAGGAAAGTAATAAAGAATTCTGCCAATATTAACTGGTCATTCTAAATCTAGATTAAGCCAACCAAACATTACTGATACATATGTTTTCATTCTACACTACAAGTTACCTTCAAACCTACCCAATCACCAGTACTGTTCATCACAGGACTTCACCTTCAAATGTAGAAAACAATAGGAAGGAGAAAATCACTGCCAATATTCTGCCCATGGTGATGAAAGGTTGAGAAAGACAAGAAGTCACCGAAGAAGTGGGATTTCCTCTCCAACCTTGATCGTGACGTCACCCCAAACTTGATTTGGTCTCTTTTCCAAATTAATTTTAGAGAAGTCAAATAGATCAGACATACAAAGACAAAATTATGTGATAAGACGACCAAAGACAGATTCAACCATGTGAACTGTGGTATGGAGTGATTGCAAGCTATCTCTTTTCCTGTGGTGTGGAAGCATGACAAACTCACTGTGTTTCCTTATGTAATGAACTCTTTAGCCGAAACAGACAACATTAAACAGAAGGCAGAGGATGACCACTGAATTAATTCCCTGCATTTGTTAAATTTTAATTTACAAAGAAAAGTTGTTTTCAAAACTATTTTTTTAATTTATATTTGTATAGACGCATGTGTGCAGTTGCCCCAGAAGTCGGAAGAGGGTTTTGGGTCCCCTGGGATTACAAGAAGTTATGAATTGCCTGGTGTGTGTGCTGGGAACTGGACTCAGTTCTCCTGCTACAAAGGCAGGTGCTCTCAACTACTGTGCCATCTCTCCGGCCCCAGGAAAGGCTCTTTTTGAGACCTGAAAATTTATATGCTTCTATGCTTGATTTTCGCTACAGGGTTCTCAGAGGTAGAACAAGTTCAGGGTGACCTTTCCATTCAAGTGTCACTCCTAAAGATGATGGCACTTGATACTTTTGACAGGGATCACATCCATGTTTGCCTACTTCCCCAACACGTTTTTGAAATCCCCTCAAGGAAGAACGAAATTCTGAACCTCACACAATACCCACTGACTCCTCTGTCCTCCGTGCTGATGACACAGCGTGTCTCCCATTGGAATTATCACAAGAACAGTAGCCTCAGTCAGCAGCTGCTTATCTCCTCTTCCGAGGAGTTGGCACTGTTACCTGTAACCTTCGTAAGGATGGAAAATTTGGATTCCGTGTTTATTTTGTAGATAAGCAGACTGAGATTGAGAGGATTTATATCCTGTGCTTAAGTGTATGCACCTAGCATAAACAGCATGACTCGGAGCCCAGCCCAGGCACATGTGGGCTGTGATTATACCCTCTGTGCCCTACAGACACATAAGTAAGAAGTCATGTTAGGAGCAAGTGAGAGTGAAGCCATTTGTCTCTGCTTACTGCTCGCAGGTTGAAAAGAACATACCTGGGGCACATTTGCACATGCTCACGGAAGATCCATCTTCCCTCACAGCTCACTCTCCCTTCGCAAACACTAAGGCTACAAAGCCCAGTGGCTTTAGAACTTGCACCTCAGTCTGGTCCTCCATTATCTGAGCCCTGAAAAGCTTTGATTCCAGTCATATTCAGAGAGAGGTGAAACAAATTAAATGGAGTTAAGTGGGCTTTTTATAATAGGGCCCAAATCTCTATTAGAGAGCTTGAAAGACCATCCTTTCGGAGGAATTGGTGGAGGAGGACGAGACCAAACAAACAAAAACAACAACAAACAAACAAAAACCCAGCAAGCCAGGCGCTAGTACTAGAAGAGTATGCAAGGAAATGGGGTTTTCATTTGGCAGACCCTGGTGCTGCTCGTATTTAAGGTCCATGGTACCAGAAGGACACCCACAAAACAAGTTAGAATTGGGGACATTGGCCTGACAACTCTGGCAGGGTCTAGCTACGCTTTAGTCTGCCTCCAGGGTGGACATGTGGCTTACTCACTCTGTTACCGCCCTGGTGTATTGTCACTCAGGTAGCAGGAGGATTTTACGGTTTCCTTGACATGGGGAATATGACGAGCCCTGAGTTATGTAAAGCTGTTACGTCACAACCTGCCCAGCCCTCTTTGCGAGGCAATCAGCCAGGTTCATTTTGAGCAGAAACAGCTAAAGCCCGAGTTATTATTTACAGCGGACACTGAACAAAATAACTTTAAGTCCCCAGGATGATTGACACTGGTGTTGAAGTGGGAGGGGATGCAGGGAGGTCAAGAGTGTTCAATGAGCGGCTGCGCTGATTAAAACCCTACTTAGCCACTGTATCGCCTCGCTGTAGCTATAGCAAATGTTCCTTGTAATGCATTTTCAACTACAAAAATTGCTCCAGAAAAGAGCATTTAGGAAACCAATTCTATTGAAACCAACGAAGTGTTGACGTATTGCCTGATGCAGATTTGTTTAAAGGGGCTTGTTCCAAGTTATAAAAGTCAAATCCTGGAGGCAAAAACCCAGTCACTTCTTGGTCTAGTGACCAGGAGAACAGTGTGGCAGTCTGTGTGGCCTGCAGCCCCTCATTAATCCTCCCCCTTCCTCACCTTCTTCCTCGCCTGACACTATAGAATTTCAAACCCGCTTCTAGTCCCTGCTTATACAGGCAAGGAGATTGCGATGTTTGCTGCTGTGCCCTGAATGAGAACCCCGTGGTCTGCACTCCAGAGCGCTCTTTTTCATTATTTGAATTGTGACTATGTGGTGTGTCTCTCCAGGGGTTCAGACACTTGCAGCTTTTGTAAAGTACCATTTCACTACGCATTAACTCCAGGAATAAAAAAAAGAAAGAAAAAAAAAAAAAACATAGAAGACGTTTATAACTTAGGCGAGAGACATAGCATAAAGTAAAAGCTCATTATTTACCTCGAACTAGGCCATTGGCTCCCACAGACAAAACCGCTGATGGTTTGCCTTGCCTGCTGCAAGACATAAAAGCAGGCACCCCTGGCATTCTAAAGAGGCACACAGGAAGCCAAATCCATCAGCCCGGGGATGAAAGAATGTTCATGAATGAAGGGAGTGGTCAGAAAACTGGTCACGTCTCAACAAGATAAACCACGTCAAAGGGAAAGCACACAGAGCTGTTTGACCCAGGATGGTAGTTGGGGGGGGCACCCCGAAGAAGCCATGTGGAAACAAGGCTTCTCGTAGAGTGGGTAGAGGGACCCCTCCTCTTCCTCATTCACTTGAGTCTAAATGTGTATATTTCCTATGGCTATATATCCACAGTCATCTCTGAAAACATATATATATATATATATATATATATATATACTGCTTGCTATAAACTAAGGGCATTGTACCAGCCTCACACCGTCAGATTTTTTTTAACTGAAATAATGCATCATAAATCAGTATTTTAAAGTGAATGCTTCTATGGCATTTAGTATAGCCACTGGGTATGTATGTGAGAGAGAGTGAGTGACTGTGCGTGCGTGCGTGCGTGCATGTGTGTGTGTGTGTGATAAGAGAGACATTGGGTTTAGCTGGCTCAAATCATCATGGAGCTTGGCAGTCAAAAATCTGAAGGGGTAAAAGGGAAGGTGACTGAGAAGAGTGGCTACTCCAGTCCAAAACCAATCTTCTAGGAATATCCAACCTTTCTCAGAGAAGGTTTTCATCTGTAAAAGCTTTCCCCTGCTCAGAAGGAGCCCAGGAACCTTAAAGGAGGGCAGGTTCACAGATGATGATTTTAAATCTCCATCTCATTCAAAAAAAAAAAAAAATCAAGTGACAAACAGATAAAATTTGCCAACTACCGCCTCTGCTAGGATCCATGAATTCAAAATCACACACACCGATTTCCACCTTGTAGATTCTGAGGGTTTTGCAATGTGTCCAATGCACATTCTTCCTTCATCCAAGAGCGAGTTGATTTTTTTTTTTTTTTTTTTTTTTTTGTGAACAGTTTATTTTAAACTCATGTGCCTGTATAGGTAAGCTACATCACAGGAATTCAGTGTGTGTGTGTGTGTGTGTGTGTGTGTGTGTGTGTGTGTGTGTCCGCGCCTCCTCTGTGTTTCTTTCAGCACACTGGCAAAAAGGCAAAGACTTTGGTTAATTGGTGCAATCAGGTCTCAGTTGAGAGAGATGTGTTTTCTCAGCCCATAGTTTAGGATTTCATGCTGATCTGGTTGACACAGATCAGATCAGCTCGACCAACCACTGCAGTAGTTATCCTTTGATCTGCTAGCGAGGTTTGTAATTTGACCCATTCAGATGACTGGCCTGTACCAGTCAAGCAAGACAAAGCCAAATAACCCCTTCATCTTAATGTGTTTTTCATTTTTTTCTTGCTTGCTCCTTCCTTCCTTCCTTCCTTCCTTCCTTCCTTCCTTCCTTCCTTCC
>NW_026593005.1:0-13926 GCF_907164565.1 Psammomys obesus | reverse complement strand
CTTCCTTCCTTCCTTCCTTCCTTCCTTCCTTCCTTCCTTCCTTCCTTTCTTTCTTTCTTTCTTTCTTTCTTTCTTTCTTTCTTTCTTTCTTTCTTTCCTTCTTTCAGAAATGAAGCTTTGCCTATCCTTTATCCTTTGTTAATGTGTATCCAATGGGCTTTGAAATCCCATCTGGAGGTCACTCTGCTCTGTTCTCACCATGGTGAGCTGAATCATATCTTAAAGGTTCAACAACTATTCAGTCACAGACACCATTCACTACACTGTGTCCTTATCAAGGATTTGGAGTTGCAAAATGCTCCCTGGAAACAAAGCCTTCTTAGCAGGCCTCTGTCCCCAGGCTGGTTCTGCTGCTTCACAGACTTCTGGTGAGAAGTCTCAGTCTGACATTTGTCACTGCCCTTTGAATACTCAACAGAACTTTTAACCTTGGGGGAAAAAAAAAAACTGTCCCAAAGATATGATTTTATGTGACAAACGGAACACCTCAGCATCCTTATGAGTCTGGGCATGTGGGACTTCTCTTTATAAACACCCACGTATTGGCAACAAATGTGCGAACAGATAAACTTCAGCTCAACCGTTCCATGTGCCAAGGAAGTTGGACCTTACAAGATCCCCTCTCTCTGGATGGTAAATGCAGGCAGAAAGCCCAGCATGAAACCAACACTGTGAAACATTATTTTGTTTCAGGGGTTAGGAGGGCATTCCTGAGAGAAGGCTGTTTCTGGAATGCATTGCTTGGCAGGTAGAGAAAAAGAAAAAAGAAAAAAAAAAAAAAAACCTGTGTTGAGTATAAGCAGGGTCAGCAAGAAGCCTGTGCTTTCAGAGTCTCAGCAAGGTGAATGTTTATTTTTTACCCAGTGATCATGATTACTTCCGTGCAGTCGCCAGAAGCAACTACACCTACAATGCATTTTTGCTTTTTATTCCTCGGTTTGAGTAAATAATCTGTCTTTGCATTATGTGTTCCGAGGGAAGATCAGCTGTGGAGTGCTGTTTTCACAAACTGGAGGTCTGCCAACATTCTCTGGGCAGAGAATGAGGACGTGGAGGCTAGCACATGATCTCCTTTGGATTAGAGACAGAATTTAATCTTTTTGCCTCTCTTGCCTTTCCCCACCCCCCCTCCAGATTCCCTGTCTTTTCTTTCCCTTGGTACACAGTCTCTTTTCATGGAGGTATCTTAAGCTATCTCAAATAGCATGAGTTAATAAAAGAGGGCATTTTTAAAGGGGGTGGGGGTGCTGGAACATGGAACGTTTAGAATTCCTTCTGTGGTCCTTAGTCTAAGAGCGCAGTGATTAATGAGTTTATGTTATCTACCAAAGAGCTTCTATCATGCTGAGGATGTGACAAGGGATTTATGGTCATGAAAACCCTGCAATCCATCCTGTGTACCTCAAGCTCTCAGCCCCACGTTCATAGAAAGCACTAAATGACATATCTGTAGCTATCTGAAAGCAAGATCATTTTTAAGAGATTATGGACTGCCAAAAGGGAATATTCCTAAACCACAGGGCAGGAAACTATTTCCTTTCCAACCTCCTGCTCCAGAAGTGTCCCACTACCTTTAGCAATCATCCCACTACGAATATCAGTCTCCTCTTCGAAAGAAAAGAATAAAATGCTGAGCGGATGACAATCACATGACTTGGCCGGTGGCGCTCAGCAAATTTCCTGTCATTTTCTCAGAATCAAGCTGTAGAAGATTGGCCGGGAGATCACCCAGGTCTCCACTGGGCCAATTGCTCACAGTACATGGCATCTAAGAAAAAAGAAAATCCACTCTTAGCTTGGGGGGAGACTCGCTTGGTTCTCCGTGCACTAGGCGAGGGACCTCCAAATAGGCCGGTGGGGGCTTCACTTATTTTCAACAACTGAAAGGATGTATGCACGGTGGGAAAGCCACCCCTCGTCCAAGTGGTGACAGCTAGCTCTTTGAGCCCTGAAGGGCCCGTGAAACTCCGCTTTCGGAACATACCTGTGTGCTGCTTTCCAGGGCCCTCTCCGCACAATCAGGCAGAAGACATCCAGGTGTCACGTGGGAGCACATGAGCGTGCTACAGCAAGTGCTGTTCAGAATGAGCCCTCTCCATGTGTTGAAGGGCGTTAATTCGCTTCGAGATGCACTAAAGAAATTTGTGCCTGCGGATAGTAAACACACTGAACTTCGCCATTTGGTTTTTTTGGTAAAAATAAGTTAATAATAATAATAATCATCATTATTATTATTATTATTAGAGCATGAGTATAGTCACAAAAACCTCAACTTCCATTATGCCCTGAAATACCCTGGTAAGTGAGAGGGAAAAGGAGGAGAAGGTAAAGCCAAACCTTTTTCCTAGCCTACCTGAACATAATTGTGTGTTTTATGAAAACTTCTGGCAGGGTGGGGCTTGGGGTGGGGGGTGGAAAACCACTGGTCTGGCGATCATGGAAACCCCTCTAGTGGGGAGACATTTTTGTCAAGGTCATCCATGTGTAAGGCATTCAGACACCTTTGCTATAAGTGAATTCTGGTTTGTTGCTGTTGCTGTTTTGGGAGGGGGTGCTTCGGAAAGTCAGGAGCCCTGTAGAGACACATTTTACTGCAGGCAGCATTTCTACCGCAGCCTGCACACTAGCTCGGTATGTTCTGGAGACAGCGCAGGCTTGTTTCTTTGCCATTGCCATTCCACTGTGGGCACTTCTGCCTTGGAGACAGGCAAAGGACGGAGAAACCCAGCTAAGGAAAGGAATCCCACAGGCCACAGAAGGAGAGTGGGTCAGGTTTGAAGGGAGGGGGGAAGCCTGTTACTGCAACAAATACTGCCTGTGCAGCAAATGGATTCTCCTCCCCCACCTCCCACAATGGACACTGCAGAAAATGCCATCTATCAAAATGCTCTTAAAAGCAGTCCCTGGTGAGACTCGGGGGAGAAGAGGAGGCTATTATGACAGCTGTGATGTGGGAGGAGCCTCTGTCCACCCAGCTGTCTGTCAGGCAGAGCATCAGAGAGCCTTTAGATTAATAGGGTCATACTAAGACTGAACTCCTGTTGCGGCAACTCATTCTCTTTCTGTACCCCCTCACCTCAGACACCTCCAGATGCCCTCGGGCTTGGCCTTTGAGGTCAACGTGACAGAGGGAGAAATGTCATTTCCTACTGATAATACCAGTCTTGTCTTTTTTTCCAGTGTCAGAGTTTCTGGCCTCAGTGGTCTTGCTTGTGACCCAAAGCAATACATCATCATTCATACTCTCCCAGGACCTGAGCTAAGAAAGCAGCAAGCATCCAGTCACTCCAGGTTGAAGCCATGTTTTTGTAGTTCACACTAAGTGTCTTTCAGTTTCAAAGAAATAGTAGAACGTCAGTACAACTATCTCTACCACGTATTATGCTCTTGATATTAAAATGCTAGTATTTGCTTAGTTTAATTTGGTTGTTTCTTGTGTGTGCATATGTATGTGTGTGTGTGTGACTTTGTACATACCTGTAAGGGTCTTCGCATATGTACACTATGCAGGGACCAGGGGAAGTAGTTACTGGTAAATTAGTGGATGTTTCCTTCTAATTGTCCCTATCTTAGTTTTTGAGACAGGGTCTTTGATGAACCTGAAGCTCACTGATATGGAGTGCCTGCTCTCCACGGTAGGACCCCAGGCCCATGCAGCCATGCCTGACTTTTGCATCCATTTTGAGGATTCAAACACAGGTTGAATCTTGCCTGCACACCAAGTGCTCTTATCCATGGAGCTATCCTCCCCGGTCCAGTTTTTCCTATCTTGGCCAGAAAGTCCGATCATTTTTGCTGTCTTTCAATGGAAAAGCTTTTTTGTTCCTATCGCCATAAAGGGTGAAAACAGTTACATTTGTTACATAATCTTCAGAAAAGAAGTAGAAACTCTGTAAGAAAATTATCCTTGCCGGGTAGTGGTAGGCATGCCTTTCAATCCCAGCATTTGGGATTAAAATTGGCAGGGCAAGGGAATCTCTTTAGTTTCTGGATAGCTGAATCTACACAGGGAAACCTTGTCTCAAAAAAAAAAAAAAACTGGAAAAAAATAAAAAAGAAAGAAAGGAAAAAGAAAGAGAGAGAGAGAGAGAATTATCCTCAACTGCAGAGATTTTATAAGACAAAGAATGGAACAGTTCTTCACAGAAAACCTGACAATACGTTTCCTCTTAGGAAGGACTACAGTGAGAAGAAACCGATCAAACCACACAAGAGGAAAGAACTTTAGCTGTCCCATTCCATAGTTGGAGGCTTGTCACCACACATTAATCATTCTCTCAGTAACAGTAGGAGAAGAGTCCCAAGATCAGCCAACGCCACAACCAGCCATAGAGGTGCCTGAGGAGAAATGAAAGGCAATTTTATTATAATTTTTGTATTTTGGTGTGTGTTTGTGTGTGTGTGTGTTTGTGTGTGTGTGTGTGTGTGTGTGTGTGTGTGTGTGTGTGTGTGTGCAGTAAAATTGGATTTATCTTGATTACCTAATTACCTGTCTGGGGGCATTTCCTAGATTTAGCAGCCAAGGCATGTGTCTAAGTAGCTTTACCCATTTCATCTTAACCTGATTTTGGAGGAAAAGAAAACAAAATAGAAAATGGATTTGGCAAGGACTTTACCAGCTGAGAAATGTTCTCAGCCCTAAAAACTAGTTTTAACAGTCGGAACTAGCAACGCTGGTTTTCTAAAACACACGCCAAATTTAATAAGAGTCTGGAACATTTTACATAAAGTAGGTGACTCATTTTGAGATAAGGTATGGGAATTTTTCTTTCCTTCTTACTTATTGTCACTAATACCACATCCATATTTTCCACTGTGTACAAATTAATTCACTTCATCTTTCTGTCAGCTCTTTGAAAATTACAGGAGGCTACCTCAAGTTCAGACGTAAGATGCAGAAATATAAACAGAGACAAACCCCATTGCTGAATGCAGTGCAGTTGATAAATGGTGGTAATAAGGTTTGAATCAATGTTTGGGGGCATAGCATCACTCCAGATGAAGTGGACTGGGTGGATGCCTCGGTCAGCTTTCCATCACTATAACTAAACACCTGAGGTATCAGTTGAGAAGAATGAAGTTTGGTTTTGATTTAACTGATGGTGGTTTCAGTCCATGCTTACTTGGCCTTATTATTTTTACACCTGTAGTTAAGCGCTATATCATGGTAGCAACATGGGCCAGAGGCTTACCTACATTATCATAGCTAGCAAGCAAAGGCAAGACACTAAATGTCCAACAGACCCTTTGAGGGTATGCCTTCGCTGGTCTAGCTTCCTTTGACTGGAACCTACCTACCAACGGTTCTACTACCTCCCAATGCTACAACAGACTAGTGACCAAGCATCTTGCAGCTGGGCCTTTGAGGACCATTTACCCAAACCACAGTAATGAGTGAGGAAAAGCCTTACCTAGCTAGATCTCTCCTCTCCCCCACCTTTCTCTCTGAGCTCAGCAAACATGGAGAACAGCGATTTAGTGAGTGAGAGTAGACAGAAAGTCTGAAAAGAGACTAGCTGTGAACTGGACAGAACGCTAAAAGGATGCTATAGGACAATGCACCATAAGAGAAGGAAGGGAACACAGTACTTGAGCATGAATGAATAAGACTTATAGGTATCTTATGAACCCTCTGGCATATAAGAAGTGAGAGAGGAAAGTAATATGGAGTGGATTGGCAACACGATCCTCTCGAGACTCCTGGGTCAGAACCCTAGACCTACTATTGAAGTGACTGACAGCCACATGGTTTCACTGTGCTTCAGTTCACACAACAGTTATAATATATACTACAATCCAACATGTTATATATTGTAGGCACATATATATTCCAAATGGCAGTATGGCCTTCTTATATGATTAAGTTAACCTTTATAAAATACTAAGATCCCTATCACGTGGCCAGTGTAAGTAATGTTTGACGTTTACTGCGAGAGAGTTAGATTGCTATCGCTTAAAGGAACACAGAGAAAAGTAGAGGAATGCAAAACTAACTAAAATTTATAACCTCAGAAATATACTTCAGGGCTGATGAGAACGCTCCGTGAGTAAAAAGTGCTTGTTGCACAAACCCAGTGACCTGAGTTCAAATCCTGGAAGCCACAATGAAAACAAAGAACTCCTGAAAGTCGGTGACTCCTATTCTAGTATCACACACATACACACATGCCCTCTTACACACATACACACACACACACACACACACACACACATATATTCACATATGCATGTGTGTGCAAATAATAATAAATTTTAAGTTTTACCTAAAACGTGTATTTTAAATGAAAAGTTACTTAGTTAACCTTGAGCAGTTGAAGTTTTATTTTAAAGGGTTGGGGATTTAGCTCAGTGGTAGAGCACTTGCCTAGAAAGCACAAGGCCCTGGGTTGGTCCTCAGCTCTGAAAGAAAAAAAAAAAAGTTTTATTTTACATCATGAATAAAAAAGGAGATTATAACATTAAGTTTAGCTTAGTTGGAGAGAAACATAGAAAACAGTTCAATGTCTGCAACCTTTAATGAATAAACTGCTTTTGATATCTTTTGTTTGTTTGTTCTTTTTTTTTTTTTTTTTTTTTCCGAGACAGTGTTTCTCTGTGTAACAACAGCCTTGGCTCTCCTAGAATTTGCTCTGTAGACCAGGCTGGCCTTGAACTCACAGAGATCCACCTATCTCTGCATCCCAAGTGCCGGGAATGAAGGCATGTGCCACCACCGCCCAGCTGGCTTTTGATATCTTAAAAGTGGAGCATTTTTTTAACTTTTTTCCAAACTATATTTTCAAGAATGCTTATAAAAATTTAAAAATTAAAAAAAAATGTTTATCTAGGAAAGGTCTTGGAAAATACAGAATTCTTCTCCATTGGGGGAAAGGAGAATATTGTTCTGTTTGCCATACAGTAAAGAAACTTCACAGTATAGAAGACTTGGGGATCTCCACCATAACGCAGCCTACTCTGGTTGCAGGTACCGGGTGCTCTCTGTGTAGCTCTACAGAAATTCATTGAGGTTTAGAGAACAAGGGAAAATGTTAATTCCGTGGCTACTGTCATTGTTTTGAGCAAAAGTGGCCCTTTGCATCTGCCCTAGGGTCTCATGCTTCTGCTAAGAAGCATGAAATTGTGACCAGGTAGCTAGCAAAGAGTGGCATTTTCAGAATTATCACATTCTATTGAGTATATCTTTCCCAACCTAACTAATCAAATGATATAATGTTGTGCAATACAGTTTAATACTTTGCAAGTGTCTCAGTGCTTTGATATCAGAATGGTCAGTATATGTAGTTATTTTATGCTTTTCCATAAAAATCTGGATATATAATAAAATAGTAATTAAAGGTTTATGCTAGTGATCATAGATGCCTAAATGTACAGCATTCAGAACACAGCCACTGCCCGGGGTGTGGCAAATAAAAACACTGTAAAATATAAAAAGGACAAATTCCACTTCTCCATCTGCCACATTCAGATGAGGTCATAGAATCAGAATACATGAGCATTCAGACCCAAGGTCAAGACAGTGCCATAGGAGAATAAGAGCAAATGGTGAGTTCAAGACAATTATAGCATTGCTGCCTTATCAACTCTGACTAGAACATGAAGACTGCATGGGGTCATGGGGTCACACTTTTAAAGATTACTTAAAGACCCAAATATCTAGTCTGTTGATGGTCCTTCTAAACTTAAGCCATGAGCTCATCAAGCAAACACACAGGGTACAGTCTCTCACCACTGTGGTCATGGAGGAAGGAGTCTGTGCTTCCCCTCTCCACCCAAGTTTGGCTCTTCTGGGATAACATGTTTCTTCCATCTGTCCATTTGAGAATGGCTTGTAGAAACTGACATCTAAAATAACTTGATGGGGATAATTAAACCTACCCAGTCTTAGATACTCTCTCACATGACATAATAAAAGGGGGGAATTATGTACCAGACATGGTTGTTTTCCAAAGCGGAAAACATAAAAAAGGGTAAGGAAATGACTTATAATGCTATACTAGCTACATTTTTCTGAGTAGACCAAAGAGCTTGGTACTGCTAAGAAAGTTCCCATCGCCCAGCTGGAGGGCGGTGACTCCCTCTGCATTTTTCCTCCTCTACTTTCCTTACTCAGTCATTATCAAATACACACACCTTGTGAAAATAATATGCTTGATGTTGAGAATGGACGGCTGCTGGAATTGCAATCAGAGGGACATGAATGCAAGAGAAAAGGGCAGAGAGAAAATTTTCATGTTTCAGCCTCTTAAGTTCAAAATTTTTATTTTAAGTTCAAATTGCGACATCTATTTCTGGAGGGAGGGAACCAAACAGAAAGTAGATACTTTAACCTGGTAGAACTGGAGACATGGCTAGATATTTATGGACTGACCATTTATTCTAGGATTGTAACGTAATCATGCAGCAAGTAGTACCTAGTGCCCATCTAAGCAACTCTGCTACCACCACAAAATCAGAAGGTAAGCCAGTCAAGAGAGTCTAAAACAAAAAGGGACTCAGAAAGGGCCCATGGAGAATCACTGACCTGGCTTGTAGAAGTGAAGTGATTTGAAGTTTCCCGAAAAGGACATGGACTTCTGTCTTCCTACTTAGAATTATAAAATGTTCAGGGAATGCTGTGACCTGCAAAGAACGGACATGACCTCGCTTTGAGAACTGAGCACGCAATGGGCCTCACAGCAAAATGGAATAATCATTCTCAATGTCCAGGAAAATAACTGAGTTCTTAGTTTATCTAGATTTCTTTTTCCCAAGTGAAAGGAGGACCTGTGTTCTTTCTCTTACTATGGGATTCTTCTGACATCCAGGAACTCATGAGTAGCCACATCGTGTACCTTTTTCGTTTTAGTGCCTATGTGGGTACTTTGGGCTTGACTAGTCAAACTGGTATTCTCTGAATTATAATTTAAAGTCAATAATGTATAATTTGTGCCAAAATTTATCTTTGTTGTCCAGTATATCCCAGTTGTAGGAAAGGTAGAGGAATAAGGCTTAGAATTATCAGGATCTAAATCTGGATTTTCCTGGCTTTCTTTCCTTCATTTTCTACCTAACAGCTTTTCCTTGAAGCTAAAGTCATGCCTGCCTGTCGGTAGCATGTTCCCAGCTCTGCCAACAGACATTGGAGTGTTCAGCCATTGTAAATGCAAAACAAAATTTTTAAAACTAGAGAAAAAAAAAATTTCTTTGGTTGACTTAGACCTTGTGGCCATTCCCCGGGCCATGCAAACAGGGAACTATGGATAACAAGCTCAGTGACAACATAGTGGGAGTGTCAGGAAGGAACTTCTCCAAGCCATCACTACCTACTGTCCTAGTAGAGGTTTGCTTCTATGGGACGCAATGTGCCATGTGCTATGCTTGTCCACTGATCACAAAATATGCTTTCTTCGGTTTTGGTTACTCTTGGTTCTAAAAATAAGTAAATAAAAATATAAAAATAAATCTAAAAATTGGAAATACTAGAAATAAACTGAATATTATTCTGAGTAACATAAAATGTTGCCCCTTTCCATTTTTTTTTCACAAGCAGAGAGTGGATGTTCCCCAGTCTATCACCCAAGCTGTAAAATCTTCCTGTCATCTACCACCTAGTACCTATCTACGTTATCAGAGGGATATTGTAAGGTCACAGCACTCTGTTTAGATCAACCCAAAATGCAAAGATACCTGTGCTGTCAGTTTTATAAGATAAACAGTACAAGAAAGCCCAGTGGAGCGCAACCCTGAAGGCCAATCCCTTTGTAGGTCCTTCTCATGGAAAGGGAATTGTGCTGGGAAAAGTAGGTGTTAAAGCCAAACAGCCAAATTCTGCTATCGGAAAGTGGGTCAGGGAACAGCTCATCAAGAACAGCAAGAAGATCATGGTGTTTGTGCCCAGTGATGGTCGCTTGAACTTCAGTAAAGAAAACAGTGCAGGCTGGTTGTTGGCTTTGGTTAAAGAGGTCATGCTGTGGGTGATTCTCCTGGAGTCGGCTTTAAGGTTGTTAAAGGAGCCAACGAGTCCCTTTAAGCCCCGTACTGGGGGGGGGGGGGGGGGGAGGAGAAAGAGACCACACTCATAAGACCATGGAAACACTGTAATACATTTTCCTATTCTAAAAAAATTTAGTAGTCTTTTCATATAAGTTACATATACTTTTAGAGGCCAAGAATGTGATTCTCTATTCCATTTGCCTCATAAACTTGTAGATATCGATGCTTACAAGATGAGAACAGCAGGTAGAGCAGAAAGATTAGGAAAACCACAGAGTGAAATATCACTCAATGACATTCTTTATTAGACTTCATGAAATTATTTATTCTTTTATATGTTTAAAAGCATTCTTCAACTGCATATTTATCCCTTTGTAGGTCTCTTCTGTCTCCACGTACTTATCGATTTATCATTTAAAATAGCGTCTCAACTGTGAAAAACAAAACACCCAGGCAATAGGAGTTTAAGCAAGATAATGTTTTATTTCTCCCACAATTTAGGTGCAGTGGTCAGCTGCACACTGAGCAAGCTTCACTGAGGTTTGGATGACCTCATCTCCTTCCTGTCATCTCCACCTGAATTCCAGGATATCACCCTCTGCCAGGATCACATGTTGGCTTCTAAAATCCAGGCTTCACACCTCAATCCCATACATAAAGTAGAAACAGAGGTCCAGTCAATTCTTAAAAAAAAAAAAAAAAAAAAAAAAAAAAAAAAAAAAAAAAAAAAAAAAGAAGTAAGGAAGAAACAAACAAACAAACAAATCCTAGGCATTACTTTTTATTTCTACTAACCTTTCTTTGACCATCATGTACCTACAAAGCCACCCCTAACATAGAAGAAGAGCATAGAAAATGGCGCTTCAGCAGTTCCTTAGGCCTCCTATACAAAACCAGGGTTCTGTGACAGGAGAAGCTCATTGGCAAGGAAATTAACAGTTTCTCTACCACAATCAGTCAGGAGAAAAAAAATCTTAGCATGTCCTGGCAGAACAATCCAAGCATGACTTATGCCCAAATTAATTATCTAGCCACTTTCATCAGCAAAGATCTGCAGGTGTCTGTCATCCCACAGGCTCTGCTGACTAGCTCAGAGTGAGGCTTGACTGAAAGCTGACACTCGGAAGCTGTGGAGTCACCCTTCACAGCGAGACATCGTCTGTCTGCATCAGAAGCTTGTGTGTGATTATGTGTCAGCATCAGGTACAGGACCACACACCCTTGCTCTGGCTACAGTGCACTCTAAGCCTAAAATAGAATCATTATGGCCTCCTCCTGGCAGTCTCTTGCCCCTGTGGGAAACCTTCTGGCCTCCTGGCCAATCTCCAGAGAGATTCCTGTCCATCTGTGTGGGAGGAGACACATTCAGGGCTCGATGCCCACATTCTCACCTGCTGCTCATACAGCACAGGGCTGTGTCTATTTGGGTCAGTCCTTCTGAGGGATTGTTCCATTACCTTAGGTAAGCACATATGAATGTCCCTCATGTATCAACTGTGAGCATCACATGTTTAAAAGGTGCCTACCCAATAAACACAATGGAATGTGCTGAGGAGAGATAATAGAATCCTGGACAGAGTTAAACTTAAGTTCTTCTTGGCACTAGTGGTGACATCATCGGAACTCATATGGATTTGAGATCTCTACTTTTCCTTCTCTGTTGAATACTGGTATTGCTATCCCCTCTACTTTTCTTGCAAGCTTATTATGAAAACCAGTTGCAGTGACATATTACCTGAAAACATGCTATCTTTGCCCAAAGGAAATGACTAGCATTGCCATAATGAAAACAGGAGTCAGCTGGCCGTGATGGCACATGCATTTAATCACAGCACTCCTGGAGACAGAAGCAGATGGATCTCTGAGTTCGAGGCCACCGTGGTCTACAGAATCAGTTCCAAGATAGCCAGAGCTACACAGAGAAACCCTATCTCAAAAAACCAAAAAGAAAAGTAGCCAGAGCCAAATCAGGAGGCTACAAAGGATGAGACAAAAGCATCCTGGAAATTATATTTTTCCCAGAAATTATATAGTCTACATAACTTGTTTCGTGAAGCAAATCATGAGGAAAAATTCAGAACTCTTCAGGTTTTGTCAAAAGAAGGAACTTTCTTTTATGTACGATGGGGATGGGCTTGCTTCTTCTTGCTAAACATTTAAGACAATCCCTTTGATCTGGAGTTAGATCCATTGCTACACTTCTAGGATTTGACATAACAAAATGCTTCCCATATGGAAAACAAAAGTCAGTGAGGATCTTAGACCAACACTGGGATTTGCTCTGATCTAACTTTAGACAGTGATTCTGTGGAGGGCTGAGAAACAACACAACCCCCAATTATACAGCAGAAATAAGAAAAGCCAATAAGCAGATTCGCTGATCATTTGTGAACTTATGTGACCCACAGCTGGAACAGAAGCCCTCTTAGCTGTGAGTAATTTTTCCTGATGAGATTAAACAATTTTTATTCCTTTCCCAAATCTGGAACAAAAGACACATGCACTCCCACACAGCAAGAGGAATCCATTCCAGATGGGCAGGAGGCCTTGTATGGTGGTGCCTGATTTGGTTATCAGAAGGGAAATTATGGCAAGTGGTCACAATGGTATTTTGTTCTTCCTAGACTTGGTACTGTCAAACCGCAATAATATTCACCTAGTTTTCATCCTATGACTTTTCACTGACTAAAGGAAGAAAGTAATATGAGAGCTAGCTGGATGTGCACCAGGTCACAGGTCAAGAATGTGTGCTTTCTGAAACACAGGTACAGAAAGACTTCTGGATCAAAGAGTGGCTCCATGTCTGAGTACCGGATGTGCACGTGTGAGACACTAGGTCCAACTCTCCATCACTCAGCACACACACAGACATGTGCTCACTGGGCCCAGCACTATTCTAGGCTGCACAGAGTGAGGAACGGTAGGAGAAACTGCCTCAAGTCCTGAGAACCTCAAATGACTTATGAGCAACATGGTTAATGAGAATGAAACTGCCCACATACTTCCGTAGTATTGTACAGCCAGCATGCCTGTATGTAAAACACGGGGCCACTGGGATCTGTCTGTGTGACTGATGACTCCCCACAGGCCCCCTTGCCTACATCAAAAGCATGGCATGTCTGTCATTAAAACACAGAGCCCACAGCATATTCAATAATTATTAAGTCAAGGACTAGAGCTAACAACAGTAGAGCCAGCTAAAAAAAGAGCTGGGAGGTTTAAAATGCTGTCAAATGTAAACCTGATGGGTTTCTGGAAATTTATCAAGAGTCAGTATTTCTTCACTTTGCTAGCAAAGCATTCCTGCATATTTCTAAGGAACAATTTGGATTCCCTGCCCTTGTTAGTATTACCTACTGAAGAGCAATGATAGCCAAGCTGAGTATGACCTCCATTCTGCCAACCTGTTGCTTTAAAAGTTAGAATTCCAGTACATCACATGAAGGGGTGAAGAGATGTTAGCAGACGACAACAGAGGGGAAAAGGTGTCTTCCCTGCTGTTTTGGTGACAGTGTCTCTCTAAGGGAGAGGTGATGTACTGCTAGGAAGATAGGTTCAGTCTCAGATGAGGGCTGGAACACTAAAGAAACGTTCACAGCATACAGTTAAGATAGCGTATGAGCAGCTTCGATTTTAAACATTATCAAAGGAAGGTACACAGGTGAGCGCCAATTCTCCAGCATTTCCACCCACAGTCTGCTTTTGGGGAACATTAATAAATATCATCCTGGTTGAGCAGTGGTGGCATACACCTTTAATCTCAGCTTTTGGGAGCAGAGGAAAGCACATCTCTGTGAGTTCGAGTCCAGCCTGGTCTATAGAAGGAGTTCCAGGACAGCCAAGGATACATAGAGGAATCCTGTCTTGAAAAACAAACAAAACATAGACAGATGATAGAAGATAGATAGATAGATAGATAGATAGATAGATAGATAGATAGATAGATAGATAGAT
>NW_026593004.1:0-1700 GCF_907164565.1 Psammomys obesus | reverse complement strand
TGTCCCTGATTTCAGTGGGATTGATTTAAGTTTCTCTCCATTGAGTTTGATGTTGGCTATCGGCTTGCTGTATATTGCCTTTACTATGTTTAGATATGTGCCTTGTATTCCTGATCTCTCCAAGACTTTAAACATGAATGGGTGTTGGACTTTGTCAATTGCTTTTTCAGCATCTAAGGAGATGATCATGTGGTTTTTCTCCTTCAGTTTGTTTATGTGGTGGATTACATTGATGGATTTCCGTATGTTGAACCACACTTGCATGCCTGGGATTAAGCCTACTTGGTCGTGGTGGATGATATCTTTGATGTGTTCTTGGATTCGGTTTGCAAGTATTTTATTGAGTATTTTTGTGTCAATGTTCATAAGAGAGATAGGTCTGAAGTTCTCTTTTTTTGTTGGGTCTTTGTGTGGTTTAGGTATCAGGGTGACTGTTGCTTCATAGAATGAGTTTGGTAATGTACCTTCTGTTTCTATTTTGTGGAATAGTTTGAGGAGAATTGGTGTGAGCACTTCTTTGAAGGTCTGGTAGAATTCCGCGCTGAAACCATCTGGCCCAGGGCTTTTTTTGGAGGGGAGACTGTGAATGACTGCTTCAATTTCCTTGGGGGATATAGGGCTGTTCAGTCTTTCTACCTGATCTTGACTTAATGTTGGAAGATGGAATCTATCAAGAAAATTGTCCATTTCATTTAGGTTTTCAAATTTTGTGGCATATAGGCTTTTGTAGTATGACCTAATGATTGTTTGAATTTCCTCTGTGTCTGTAGTTATGTCACCCTTTTCATCTCTGATTTTGTTGATTTGGATAGATTCTCTCTGCTTTTTAGTTAGTTTGGCTAAGGGTTTGTCTATCTTATACTGTATTGTATGGCTAATATCAACTTATAAGTTAGTGTATACCATGAGAATCTTTCTGGGTCTGTGTTACCTCATTCAGTATGATCTTTTCTAGATTCATCCATTTGCCTGAAAATTTCATGATGTCTTAGTTTTTAATAGCTGAATACTGTTCCATCCTGTAGATGTACCACAGTTTTTTTTATCTATTCTTCAGTTGAAGACATCTGGGTTATTTCCAACTTCTGACTATTACAAATAAAGCCAGCACATAGTTGAGCAAATGTCTTTGTTGTATGGTGGAACATCTTTTGGGTATGTGCCCAGGAGTAGTATAGCTGGGTCTTGAGGTAGAGCTGTTCCCAATTTTCTGAAAAACCACCAGATTGATTTCCAAGTTTGCACACCCACCAGCAGTGGAGGAGTGTTCCCTTTCTCTACAACCTTACCAGCACATGCTGTCACTTGAGGTTTTTGATCTTAGCCATTCTGATAGTTGTAAGATAAAATATCAGAGTCATTTTGATGAATAATGATGTTGAGCAATTCTTTAAGTGCTTCTTGGCCTTTCAAGATTCCTCTGTGGAGAATTCTCTGTTTTTCTCTGTACCTCATTTTTAATTGGATTATTTGGGGGGTTTTTTGGTGCTTAAATTCTTGAGTTCTATAAATATTCTGGATATTAGCCCTCTGTCAGATGTAGGATTGGTAAAGATATTCTCTCTGTCTGTAGGCTGTCATTTTGTTCTAGTAACAGTATCCTTTGCTTTACAGAAGCTCTTATATTTCATGACGTCCCATTTCTTAACTGTTTATCTTAGAGCCTGAGCAGTTGATGTTCTGTTCAGGAAGTTGTCTTT
>NW_026593003.1:0-2315 GCF_907164565.1 Psammomys obesus | reverse complement strand
AAAGACAACTTCCTGAACAGAACATCAACTGCTCAGGCTCTAAGATAAACAGTTAAGAAATGGGACGTCATGAAATATAAGAGCTTCTGTAAAGCAAAGGATACTGTTACTAGAACAAAATGACAGCCTACAGACAGAGAGAATATCTTTACCAATCCTACATCTGACAGAGGGCTAATATCCAGAATATTTATAGAACTCAAGAATTTAAGCACCAAAAAACCCCCCAAATAATCCAATTAAAAATGAGGTACAGAGAAAAACAGAGAATTCTCCACAGAGGAATCTTGAAAGGCCAAGAAGCACTTAAAGAATTGCTCAACATCATTATTCATCAAAATGACTCTGATATTTTATCTTACAACTATCAGAATGGCTAAGATCAAAAACCTCAAGTGACAGCATGTGCTGGTAAGGTTGTAGAGAAAGGGAACACTCCTCCACTGCTGGTGGGTGTGCAAACTTGGAAATCAATCTGGTGGTTTTTCAGAAAATTGGGAACAGCTCTACCTCAAGACCCAGCTATACTACTCCTGGGCACATACCCAAAAGATGTTCCACCATACAACAAAGACATTTGCTCAACTATGTGCTGGCTTTATTTGTAATAGTCAGAAGTTGGAAATAACCCAGATGTCTTCAACTGAAGAATAGATAAAAAAAACTGTGGTACATCTACAGGATGGAACAGTATTCAGCTATTAAAAACTAAGACATCATGAAATTTTCAGGCAAATGGATGAATCTAGAAAAGATCATACTGAATGAGGTAACACAGACCCAGAAAGATTCTCATGGTATACACTAACTTATAAGTTGATATTAGCCATACAATACAGTATAAGATAGACAAACCCTTAGCCAAACTAACTAAAAAGCAGAGAGAATCTATCCAAATCAACAAAATCAGAGATGAAAAGGGTGACATAACTACAGACACAGAGGAAATTCAAACAATCATTAGGTCATACTACAAAAGCCTATATGCCACAAAATTTGAAAATCTAAATGAAATGGACAATTTTCTTGATAGATTCCATCTTCCAACATTAAGTCAAGATCAGGTAGAAAGACTGAACAGCCCTATATCCCCCAAGGAAATTGAAGCAGTCATTCACAGTCTCCCCTCCAAAAAAAGCCCTGGGCCAGATGGTTTCAGCGCGGAATTCTACCAGACCTTCAAAGAAGTGCTCACACCAATTCTCCTCAAACTATTCCACAAAATAGAAACAGAAGGTACATTACCAAACTCATTCTATGAAGCAACAGTCACCCTGATACCTAAACCACACAAAGACCCAACAAAAAAAGAGAACTTCAGACCTATCTCTCTTATGAACATTGACACAAAAATACTCAATAAAATACTTGCAAACCGAATCCAAGAACACATCAAAGATATCATCCACCACGACCAAGTAGGCTTAATCCCAGGCATGCAAGTGTGGTTCAACATACGGAAATCCATCAATGTAATCCACCACATAAACAAACTGAAGGAGAAAAACCACATGATCATCTCCTTAGATGCTGAAAAAGCAATTGACAAAGTCCAACACCCATTCATGTTTAAAGTCTTGGAGAGATCAGGAATACAAGGCACATATCTAAACATAGTAAAGGCAATATACAGCAAGCCGATAGCCAACATCAAACTCAATGGAGAGAAACTTAAATCAATCCCACTGAAATCAGGGACAGGACAAGAATGCCCTCTCTCTCCATATTTCTTTGATGTAGTACTGGAAGTCCTAGCCAGAGTAATAAGAAAACTAAAGGAGATCAATGGGATACAAATTGGAAAGGGAGAAGTCAAAGTATCAGTATTTGCAAATAATATGATAGTATACAAAAGTGACTCCCAAAATTCTACCAGAGAACTACTACAACTGATAAACACCTTCAACAAAGTGGCTGGATACAAAATTAACTAAAAAAAAAAAAAATCAGTAGCCCTCCTGTATACAAAAGGCAAATGGGATGAGAATGAAATTAGGGAAACAACACCAATCACAATAGCCACAAAAAATAACCATAAGTATCTTGGTATAACTCTTACCTAGCAAGTGAGGACCTGTATAACAAGATTTTTAAGACTCTGAAGAAGGAAATAGAAGAAGGTATCAGAAGACGGAAAGATGTCCCATGTTGGTGGATTGGTAGAATTAATATAGTAAAAATGGCCATTTTACCAAAAGCTGTCTATAGATTCAATGCAATTACCTTCAAAATACCAACACATTTTCCCCCCCAGACCTTGAAATAACAATTCTCAACTTCATAAGGAAAACCAAAAATACCAGAAAATCTGGAAC
>NW_026593002.1:0-4699 GCF_907164565.1 Psammomys obesus | reverse complement strand
GTTTTGGTTTTGGTTTTGGTTTTGGTTTTGGTTTTGGTTTTGGTTTTTGAGTCACGGTTTCTCTGTGTAACAAGAGCCCTGGTTGTCCTGGACTAGCTTTGAAGACAAGGCTGGCCTCACACTCACAGAGTTTCGATTACCTCCCCTGAGTACTGGGATTAAAGGCATGCACCACCATGCCTGGCTACGTGAAACATATTTCAAAGTGTGCTCGACAACTTATAACTTCCAGAATGTGAGCGTCTTATTAATGTCTCTAAAAGTTATCGGACTTTTCTGTAACATGAGAGCATTGTCTCAATGTTATGGGACTGTTTGGGGATTAAATGAAACCATAAGAGCAAATTAGTATTCCCTTTTAATAGGTCCTATTAGCTAACTGATATTACCATTCTACTAAAATGTCTACTATGCTCCCTTCATGGTACAACAGCTGCGGAGAAGCATGTGCTAGGAATTTGATCATTTTTAGCAGGCCAATTAGCTGTAGAACTGTTTGCTAAGGGCACTCTCTTGTGGTATCTTGGAGTAACTGCTTCTGCTCTGCCAGCACCAGACTGTATGGTTCAAGGTTCGACCCTCAGAGAGACATGGAGTTCCCCCCCTAATCAGAATCACCATCTTCTCTGCTCTCGGGAGACTTGTATGTGTACTAAGTTTGAGAAGTGCTTGATGAGAGTACTCGGGAAACATGACATCGTTGATATGGGAACCATCTCTGAGTGTCTCTGTCCTGGGAACTGGAAACTGCTATAAATGGCATCCTTTCCATAAACAGGAGTTTACTTAAAATTGTATAATAACTACAGTGAATCCCACACTCTTAAGAGATTAATTTTATATCCTTACACTGTGGCTATCAGCTTTGCTAATATGGCTGTGTGTGCTGTGATCCTGGTATGAGTTTACCCTTTGATGGACAGAAAGATGTCATAGTAACCAAGAGACAACAAACTTAGGCTCATTTTTCACTGGTAACAGAAGAGATCAAGAGTTTAGCTCACCTCCAAGATCCCAGAACCACTGTCTTCACAGTTGTATTTACGATCACTAATTTTGTTTTGATGCCAGTAATTGAAGCCATTTTCATTTATCTCATTGTATTCACTTTATATGTCCTTCCAAAAACAAGTACGAACCATGCTTTTAATGTTGGTTCCAAGGTTTTTAATATTTTTAATAAAATATTTCTTTTTGTACTGACTTAAAAATAAATAAAAAATTGATTTTATGATAAGTGAATTATATTTCAATTTAAAAAAAAATGAGGGGACGTAACAAGTTAAGAATCATAGGTCACTATTCTAAATCCAATTTTAAAAAAATTTCAAGAACTGTCTGTTATCCCAGCACTCAGGAGGCTATTGTACTACAACGTGAGCCCTGCCTAAAGAAAGAGAGGAGAAGGGGTTGGAGGAGCGGGAGTGGCAAAGACTCCTGTAAAGGGAACATTGACTCCACAAAGTTATTTTCTGACCTTCTCATGTGTGTCGTGGTGTACACACACACACACACATACACACACAAAATGTGTAAAGAAATAAAGTGTAAAAATAGAAATTCAACCAATTTGGCTTTGTGTTTCTAGAATTCTAAATACATCAACAGCAATTGTACATTTTTCTCAAGTACACACGGTATATTCAACAACATACAACATGCTGAATGTCACAAAAAGCTTGTACTCCAAAGGCTTGGTCCCCAGACCATTTTGCTATTAAAAATGAAGACAGGGCCTAGCAGAAGAGCATTAGGCCTCTGGGAGATATGATGATCCAACCCCTTTTCTCTCTTCAGATTTCAATATGTTGTGCTTTGATTTTCATTCAGTTAAAAAAAATATTTTATACTTTTCCTCATTCTACTTTGACTCATGATTGGGTTAAAAGTATGTTTTTTCATTTCCAGGCATTTAGAGAGGTCTCAATTTTTTAATATTATCATCATTGATTTCTAACTTAATTCTATCACTGTCAGACATAAGGCACTGAAGCATTTAAATATGTTGAGTAAATCTTTTGATATCTGAGATTAGCTTAGCTTGAATCAACTTTCCATTGCTGTGACAAAGCACAGTAAAGGAGGAAAGGCTAGATGTTCCAAAGTTTCAGTTCATAGGTCTTGGTCCTGTGGCACCACAATACATCACGATGAGAGGCCATGGAAGGGGAGGCCTAGTCACTACACCACACCCAGGAAATGAAGAGAGAGAGAGAGGCTGGTGAGAGGGTTCAGCCTGGAAAAGCCCCTTGTTGCTAAGTACGATGATCCAAATTTAATCCCCAGAGCCACATGGTGGAAGGAAAGCAATGGTTCCTACAAATTGTCCTCTGACCTAAACACACACACACATACAGAGAGACAGAGTCAGATAATTGACTCTCTAATAAAAAGATAATAAAAAAATTAAACTCTTCTAGGAAAAACAAAGAGACATGCTTGTCTCTCCATTTTTATGAAAGTATAACAGGAGTTCAGCCCCTACAACACCCCAATGTACAGAAATAAACTTAGTGTCTTCTGTGAACACCCCAGCTGCTTCAACAGCTGCTATGGTCCAAAACGTCCCAGAGTGACTTTCTTCTCTGACAGTCTGTGACTGATTGCTCTGTTTGGGGGCGATCCAGCTGTCAGAGCTGACATTTCTCCAAGGACAGGCAGAGGCCTTTATTAAAACTGACCTGTACCACAGGCTAGCAGGAAATGTCAAGGAATTCACATAGGGCTCCCCAGAAAAGAGCTCCTCAGAAGTAGCTCAGCAACCTCAAGAACCAGGTCGAGAGGAGCAGCTGGGAGTCTGTGGGGCAAAGGTCCTAGGATCACCCAGCGACCCCTGGAACAGATCACGACACCACCCTGAAAAACCAAAGGCAATGTCCAAGACCAGAGGCCAGCCAGAGCTTTAGGTTTCAGGGAACAGGAAGATTATTTGTTGCAAATTATGTTCCCCTTTTAAAAGTGTGTGTGTGTGTGTGTGTGTGTGTGTGTGTGTGTGTGTGTGTGTGCGCCTGTACACACATTTATGCACATGTGTGTATAAGGAAACACATGTGTGAATTCCTAAAACTAAGGGAGAAAAGAAATTAAGGACAGAATATTTTATGATGTTGAAAACAATCCCTAAATTGAACATCTAGATTACATCAAGATAGAAGGTGTGTAAGTCTATCAAAAACCACCAAATGCATTTGTAAATGGATGTGCTTTCATATATTTTGTACTTCAGTTATTTATTTATTTATTCATTTATGTATTTATTTATCACAAAAGTATATACAGAGGGGTTTTTAATGAAAAACATTTCCCTTGGAGGGGTTGCGTAGTTGCTGCCAGTTGGCACTGGTCCCTAGAATGCTTTGTCATCACCAGTGATGTCACAGAAGCCTGTTGGTTGGGCTCTGGTGACAGTTTGAATCATCAACAGTCATACTGGCAGCAGGGGCATAGAGCAGTGCCTCTGGGTTTGCTGGCTCAGGGGAAGTGTTCGGGAGAGGAGAGGAGAGGCTGTGGTTGGCTGTTTTGTTTTGGGGCTCTTCCTGGCTCTTGGAAAAGCTAAATGTGCCTAACTGCAAAGAAGACGAAGTTGAAGGCGCTCTTCTAGAAGCTGCCTGGTGCAGTTACCGTGGTGACAGAGATGAAAGGAGGAGTCTTCGGTAGGAGTACAGCCTTTCTGGGCGGTTGCTCTCTCTGTTTTGGGGGGGCTAAAGCCAGCTAGAAGTGAGAACTTGGGCCTCACAGGCAGCAAAAGGCCTGGGGCACAGGAGAGGTTTGTGGATTTACTGTCCTTCCTACAGCAACCAAGTGGATTGTAGAAGACAGACCCCAAATGTCCCCATCTCTGCTTCTGGCCCTTTTCTCTCCTGGCCATCTTCCAATGCCTGTGGCTACGGGAGATTAGAAAATAGCCTCGGAATCAGTTTCCCTCCCCCTAAACTCCCTTTACTAAGATGGAAAGGGAGTCCTGAGAATTGAAATCTAGATGATGGAGAATTTCAAATGAAATCTGAGTTCAGATTTCTCTCTCCTATTTATTAGCAAGATCAGGTTCAACAAGGCTCGTTAGGCCTCCATTTCTTTTTCTGTTAAATAGGTACAGTGGCCTCTAAGTTTTAGGGTTGGATGGGCAGTTACAACAGTTCTACCTCCTGATGGATTTTCTCAGAGGGAGTGAGCATTGTACCTGTCTGAGGACCCTCCTCTGGCCTTTCCTGAGAAAGTGCATTTCAGTGTGCATTCCGGTCTCTCGTTACTCGTTTTCTCTGATCTAACTTGAGAGTCAGCGGTGATTTTCTAGCTCTACAGCTGGAGGTAGGAGCCGGGCAGCAGGCTGTAGCAACGATGCCTGTGACTTTCTCACCCACCCGTGTGTGTGTTTCCTGTACCTAGGTGCACATATATGTGTGTATTTATGTGCAAGTGTGTATGCAGGTCTGTGTGTATGTCAGAGGCTAGCCTTAGGTGTGGCTCCTCAGAACTATCTTGTTTTCTTTGCTTGAGACGGGGTCTCTCTCAGTCTGGACCTCAGCACATAAGCTAGGGACCTGCCCGTCTCCGCCTCCCCAGCTCCAGGCTTTTGTTTTTTTGTTTGTTTGTTTGTTTTGTTTGTTTGTTTAGCAGAGGTTCTGGGGATTGAACTCTGGTCCTTGTGTTTGCGCAACAAGCGCTTCACCAGCTAAGCCATTTCCCCAGTCTCTGGGCT
>NW_026593001.1:0-6450 GCF_907164565.1 Psammomys obesus | reverse complement strand
TGTCGGGAGCCGCTCCCGCCACTGCAAGGTGGCGCCGGTCTCCTGCTTCCTGGTTCTTCTTGCCAGCATTGCTTTGGCGGGAGCGGTTCCCGCCAAAGGCTTTGCGATCTGCGCATGTGCCACCTTATGCTAATGTAGGCTTATGTGGTCCTCCAATTAGGGATCATATGCTAATCAGGTTTTGTGTGGAGCACCAATCACAGACGAACACGTCGCCTTGACTGGCTATTTAAGCAGAGCACAACCCGGGGTCTGGGTCCTTCCTTCACCATCTGCTAAAAGAGCTGTAACAATAAAGTTGTTGCTGGACACTCCTCGGTTGCCGCGTCATCCTTATCGGCGAAGGCTGCGCGCGACAAGTGGTGCCGAAACCCGGGAAGCCGCCGAACCCGGGTAGAGGGACAGCTTTGAGGACCCCGACTGCTCGTCGGAAAGAGGATCCAAGCCAGTGACCTGAGAAACTCCGGAGACTTTTCAGCAAGGTATGATTTCTGTGGTCTGGGTGATTCCGTTTCTCGTTGTTAGTCTCGTTTTCGTTCTTTTCTGTTGTCTGTGTCTTAATTGTGGGAAACGGGATACGGTTTGTATTCGTCCTTTTTGCGACACTGCATAATTTGGCTGTAATCCTCAAGTAGATAACTGAGTTGCCACACCCTCCCCTGTAGATAAAGGAGCAATGGGCAACCATCCGAATAAGCCGCTTCTAGAAGCAGCGCGGGCGCTGTTGAAACAGAAGGAGCTTAAGGTCCCAGATCGGGTGTTGCAGAACTTTCTCAAAGAAGTAGATCGAGTGGCTCCCTGGTTCGTTCTCTCCGGGTCCCTTACGGAAGGATCATGGAGCAAGCTAAGTGGGGATCTGACACGAGAAAAGGAACAGGGGACCCTAAGACCAGGGGTATGGCCACTGTATAAATTGTTCAAATCGTGCATTAAGGATGAGAGGTGCAAGGAAAAGATCAAGGAAGGCCAGCGGGTCTTGTCAGACCATCAGGATAGTGTATCAGAAGCTGAAAAGGGTAAAGAGGCTAATAAAAGGAAGAAGCCTTCTAAGAAAAAGAAAAGAAAAGTCATGAGAACAAGGATGTGTTAACCAAGCTAGCTAAGTTAGAAAAAAGGGCAGCACAACTTGCAAAGAAGGAAGAGGAGCTTGAAGATAAGGCAAAAAGATTGCAACTCTTACCAACCCCGCAAGAAAAAAAAGATGAGGATGAAAAACCTAAATTATATCCGCTCCTCACTGAGTTCAAAAATTGCACTCTATCATCTTCTTCTGAAGGGGAGGATGAGCAGGAGTCATCTGACTCTGAGGAGTCGGGTCTTGACCCTGCTGAGCAGGCAGAGTTAGATGAGGAAGCTGCAAAATATGAGGAAGAGAGATATGGCCCCGTCCCGCCTTATTCACCTGGGCGTGGCTCTGTAGCTTTTAAGTGCAGTACAACAGCTCCTCCCTATGAGGAAGTGGAAAAACACACAGGATCAGGAGGAAGGCCGTCACGCATTCCTGAAAAGGAAGTTAGAAAGATACAAGCAGCATTTCCTGTATGGGAAGATGCTCAAAATCAGAGGCAATATGCTCCTCTAGATTTGAAACAACTGAAGACATTGGTGGAGGCAGTACAGACGTATGGTATCAGTGCCTCTTTTACCTTGGCATTGGTAGAGAGGCTAGCTGCTGATGCTATGACTCCTGCTGACTGGAATAATACCGTGAAGGCATGTCTCTCTATGGGTCAATATCTTGATTGGAGAGCAATTTATCAGGAATTATGCATGGCTCAGGCTAGGCAGAATGCAACTAATCAGCACCCTCAATGGAATTATGATATGCTTACAGGTCAAGGTCAATGGGTTGTTAATCAGTCAATGTATCCTGCTGAGGTGTACCAACAGATCAACAAGGCAGCTGTTCGTGCCTGGAGGAGTTTACCAAATAAGGGACAGGTTACCGGAAATTTGACAAAGATTATACAAGGAGCTACAGAGCCTTTTTCAGACTTTGTGGCTAGAATGATGGAAGCAGCAGGAAGAATATTTGAGGACCCTGAGGGCGCAATACCGTTTGTGGAGCAATTAATTTTTGAGCAATGTACCAAGGAGTGTAGGAATGCCATTACTCCCTGGAAAGGAAAAGGAATAAACGCTTGGATGAAAGCGTGCAGAGAGATAGGAGGTCCACTGTCTAATCAGGGCATCGCAGCTGCGGTATTATCAGCCCAGAAGGCTGCAAATGCAAAGTGTTTTAATTGTGGAAAGATGGGTCATATGAAAAGGCAGTGTCGGGCGCCAACTGCGACCCCTAATGCTCAGCCTGTCAAACAGCCAGGGTTGTGCCCAAGGTGTAAAAAAGGAAAGCATTGGGCAAATGAATGCAGGTCTGTTAAGGACAATCAGGGGAGGCCCCTTCCGGAGCGCTCTACTGAGCAGCCAAAAAACGGGAACAGGGGCCCCCGACCCCAGGGCCCAAGACAAATGTATGGGGCCATCCAGCAGACACCCTACCAATCAAAAGGGTTTGTGAAGATGACTCCATCCGGAGAGCAACCTCCGGATCAGCAGGATTGGACTTGCGTGCCACCACCAGAGCAGTATTGACACCTATAATGGGATGTCAGCCTATACCTTCAGATTTAGCAGGCCCCTTGCCAGAGGGTTCAGTGGGACTGATAATTGGCCGCTCATCTGCCACCTTAAAAGGATTGCAAGTTCATCCAGGAGTCATTGATCAAGATTTCACAGGACAAATTCAAATGTTATGTTCCTCCCCTAGAGGGATTAGTGCCATCTCGCCTGGGGACAGAGTGGCCCAACTTTTGATCTTACCCAGTTTACATCAGAACTTCCCAAGTGATAAAACTACTCGAGGAGAAAAAGGCTTTGGTTCCTCGGGAGGACAGCATATGTTCTTGTCATTGGGTATGCAAGAACGCCCTATGATGAGTTTGATAATAGAAGGGAAAACTTTTCAAGGTCTATTGGACACTGGAGCAGATACCAGCATAATTTCTAAAACTTGGTGGCCGTCGCGATGGCCTCTTATTCTATCATCTCAATCCCTACAAGGGTTGGGATATGAAAATGCTCCTCAAAAGAGTGCGAAGACTTTGCATTGGCAAAATGAGGAAGGAAAAAGGGGCATGTTCGCTCCTTATGTGCTACCTCTTCCCATTAATTTATGGGGAAGGGATGTGTTACAACAATTGGATTTTACCTTAACTAATGAATACTCTCCTCAAAGTCAACAAATAATGAAGAACATGGGATGTGTTCCAGGTAAAGGACTGGGTAAATGCCTGCAAGGACGCACTAGCCCTATCCCAACCTCGGAAAAGAAAGATAGAACAGGCCTGGGTTTTTCCTAGGGGCCACTGAGGAGGCGATTCCCATTCCCTGGACTACAGAGGACCCAGTTTGGGTTCCTCAGTGGCCTTTAACCTCTGAAAAGCTTGCAGCAGCTGAGCAGCTAGTTCAAGAGCAGCTCAGCCATGGCCATATTGAGTGCTCACAGTCACCTTGGAATACTCCCATCTTTGTCATTAAGAAAAAATCTGGAAAGTGGAGATTGTTGCATGATTTAAGAGCTATAAATAAACAAATGCAGGTTATGGGGCCAATTCAGAGAGGCCTACCATTGTTGTCTACCCTTCCTGCGAACTGGAATTTGGTAATGGTAGATATTAAAGATTGTTTCTTCTCTATTCCCTTACACGATCAGGATAGAGTTAGGTTTGCATTTACCTTGCCTAGTGTAAATCATGAACAACCTGATAAGAGGTATCAGTGGAAGGTCTTACCTCAGGGAATGGCCAATAGTCCAACCATGTGCCAACTCTATGTGGCCAACGCTATTCAGCCAGTTAGAAATCGGTTCCCTGCTATTAAGGTATGTCATTATATGGATGACATCTTGCTATGCCATGCTGAGCAAGCATTACTGCAACAGGCATTTGAGATGTTGTCCGCTAACCTAAAACAAAAGGGTTTGTACATAGCACCTGAAAAGGTACAAGAGGGAGAGATCGGTAATTTCCTTGGCTCAACTATTTATCCTAGATGCATTAGACCTCAAAAGATTACCATTAGGAGAGATGTGCTCAACACGCTTAATGATTTTCAAAAACTTTTGGGCGATATTAATTGGCTAAGGCCTTACTTGAATTTAACTACTGCAGAACTTAGGCCTTTGTTTGCCATCCTTGAAGGAGATTCAGCCATTACCTCTAGTAGGCAGCTTACAGCGGAGGCTGCTGAAGTATTAACTAAGGTGGAAGATAGGCTTAAGGAAGCCTCTTTAACTCGGCTGGACCCCTTCAGTCCATTCCATTTATGCATTATCCCATCACCACAGCAACCCACCGCAGTCCTATGGCAGCAGGGACCTTTGCTTTGGATTCATTCTCAGACATCTCCAGGAAAGGTGTTAAGTCATTACCCAACTCAAGTTGGAGAAATAGCCTTAAAGGGTGTTCAATCAGCCCTGACTCATTTTGGCTGTGAGCCAGCATCTATTTTTGTGCCATACACCGCTCATCAAGTAGGGGTGTTATGTGCCACTTTGGATGTGTGGGCAATTCTTCGCTGCACCTTTACTGGTAATATAGATAATCATTATCCTAAACATCCATTGTTGCACTTCTCTTTAACTAATGCATTTATTTTTCCAAGAGTTACACAAAGCCAACCTATTGTAGGGGCTATTGATGTGTTTACTGATGGCTCAAAAACTGGCATAGGGAGTTATGTTGTGGGTGGACAATCATTTCAAAAGCAGTTTTCATTTTCCTCCCCACAATTGGTTGAATGTGCAGTAGTGGCTGAAGTTCTAAGGAACTTCTCTCAGCCCTTAAATATTGTTTCTGACTCACACTATGTGGTGGGAGCAGTAAAAATTCTAGAGACAGTGGGATTGATTTCTTCTAAAAGTACTGTGGCAATATTATTTGATGAGATACAACATATTATTAGGAATAGAGCAAATCCTTTCTTCATACGGCATATGAGAGCTCATACTTTGTTGCCTGGACCTATGACAAGAGCTAATGATTTAGCAGACAAGGCTACCAGAGCAATTTGTCTTGCATTAAATCCTGTAAAAAATGCCACCTCCTTTCATGAATTGTATCATGTTCCAGCTGATACGCTCAGGCTGAGATTTGGCGTCTCTCGCGCAGAAGCTCGGGAGATAGTTTTAAAATGCGCCAGTTGCGCGGAGTTTCGGCCATCACCCAACATTGGAGTCAACCCCAGAGGTCTTAAGCCATTACATATTTGGCAGATGGATGTTACTCATGTTCCTGCCTTTGGCAGACTTAAATATGTACATGTATCTGTTGATACATGCTCAGGAGTGATTCATGCCACTCCCCTGTCAGGAGAAAAAACGGCTCATGTCATTACCCACTGTCTGGAGGCCTGGGCAGCCTGGGGCAAGCCACGTCAGCTAAAAACTGATAATGGCCCTGCTTATGTATCTAAGGTTTTTCAACAGTTCTGCCAAAAAATGGAAGTTCATCATGTAACAGGATTGCCTTATAATCCACAAGGGCAAGGCATGGTAGAACGGGCAAATGGTGTTTTAAAGACTTATGTGCAAAAACAGAAGGGGGGACTCTGCCCCATTACAATGGGACAGAAAGCAACCATATCCCTTGCTTTATTTACTTTAAATTTTTTGAAATTGGATTCGTGTGGGCGGTCTGCTGCAGACAGACATGCTGACCATGCCTCCTCAAATGAGCTGGTAAAATGGAAAGATGTGCTTGATAATCAATGGAAAGGACCGGATCCTATTTTAATAAGATCCAGGGGAGCTGTTTGTGTTTTCCCACAGGACCAAGAAAATCCGATTTGGGTTCCAGCGCGGCTGACCAGAGTGGTCAAGCAAGATGAGCCTGATCTTAACCCTGATCCTGATCTTGAGCGGAGTGCAGATGGACCTGAAGGTGGAGACCCAGGAGATCCGCTGGGGGATCCTATCAACATTCCCACGACCAATGCCAGTCATGTATGATGCACAAGTCTTCCCCCGTTTCTTTACCACCAATGACTCCATTGGGCTACCATATTTGCCAATGTCTCAGGACATAGCCCCTATACCAGACAACAACACCCAGCCAAATAACGGCAGTCTTTGTTTTACAACCAACCAGACTCATGCTGACTCATGTATAAAGCTAGGAAATTTTTCTTATGCCAAGTTAGGAAAAGAGACCATCAGGAATCGTACATCTTCAGCTAATGCTACGGTCCTTTTTGGATGGTGGCCACAGCACGGTTCATCTTATGGGAGCAATGAACGAAAGCACCAACCTCAGTACGCCCCCTTCTGCACTGGCCGGCATGCGGACTCTTCAATTATTTTCCCATGGACGGGCTGTCAGAGTCGCAGAGCGCATCTGCTCGAAAATGGACTCTTTACCTTTTCACCCTTGGAAGGGTATGGAAATTACACCG